>NC_136598.1:850028-1262528 GCF_910589615.1 Taurulus bubalis | reverse complement strand
GAGTAGAAGGGTTTGCAGTGAATGATGAGAGATTCCAGGTCCAGCGAACAGTACAGTAGAATCACTGTTACGTCGTTACACCAGCCATTGTTGAGGTAGAAGCAGATTCCTCCACCCTTCGTTTTGCCGGAGAGCAACATGTCGCGGTCCGCTCTGAACAGCTGGAAGCCAGCCAGCTGGAACGCGGAGTCCGGTATCGATCCACAGAGCCAGTTCTCTGTGAAGCATAACACGGAGGAAGAAGAAAAGTCTCTGTCTCTCCCAGCAAGGAGCTGAAGTTCGTCCAGTTTGTTGCACAATGAGCGGACGTTGGCGAGAAATATTCTCGTATACTGCGTGAGCCAAGGTGAGCACACCTTTCACAAGAATGTCCAGTAATTCCGCAGAAGTTGTGTCATTTATGTCCACATAATGGCCAAAGAAGCACTTAAATTATAGGTACTGAAAGTCTTATACTTGGACTAATGTCTCACTCAGGCTATTGTTCATAATGGGATTAATACATGCCTGTAAATGTAGGCAGTGATTAGAAGAAGCAAAGCATACATTTAATTATATGACAATTTCATGGATGATTACGTGGGTAATCAGTAATGGGCGGTGTGACGGTGTTGGTCTCATCCGCAGCAGAGGAAGCAGTGTGAGATATGCTCCCTTCCTGTCTTGGTGGACAGTAGTTTCCCAAATGTAGCTGGAGACAAACGTTGGGTACTATCGCTATAGGCCGCAAGGTGAACCACGAAAAGTCTTTTAGAAAAGGATTCCCGCTCCACAGGCGTGCATCTACACAATCTTTAGCTCATGAAAAGAACGAGTCGTGCTAAGCTACCAAAAAAAAGTTTGTCGCTGAATTTCCAGTCGATTCTCGATGTGTCTATGTTTTATGCAGAACTATTTTCTTCAGAGCGTAACAGGATCTTGGTTGCGAGTGGTGGCACGGTTCGACACGTGATCGTTCTACACCAATGAGGTAGCTGCTTTTTATCAACAGAATGGCAAGATGGCGGCTCCCATGGTTAGATACAACGTTACCGATAAAGAGGAAAACACCTAAACATCACATGTGTTACCGTAGATTTATAGACAAAAACGCCATCGCAAAGGTGGAAAGACGTCTCGCACGTGAGAGACAATAAGCTACACAAGACCACGAGGCCATTCCATCGACTTCTAGCAGCACGAGTCCAACAAAGAAACGGCGATCTAGGTCAGGGCTGCCACTCGCAGGCTCTGGCCCCGTCCTTCCTGCCCTGTGCATAATTTGCCAAAAAAAGGAGAAGTTAATCAACCGAGCAGAGATCCTCTGTCAAAGGCTGAAACATTAACAGCAGGTAAACAAACAAACACACACACAGAAAAAAGAAGCTTCTCCTCAGTCTCTCTCTCTCTCTGTTCTGGTCTTGTAGCAGCAGAGACGTTTGCCTGACCTCAGTGTTTTGAAAAGTCCATGGTCAGGATGTTAGGGGTCCTTTACAATACTTTGGGCCCTGGTACGTAGTCTTCTCTTGTAGGTCTCTTGCAGAATATATATATATATATATATATATATATATATATATATATATATATATATATATATATATAGGGAGAGGTGCTCTGATGGTGCGGTACTGCAGTCACGGGCTGTACAGTTCCCATACCAAGTGATGATGCTGTCAGGACCCCTATCCACAGCTGATGGGTCCTCAGCTGACATAGGAAGTACAGTCTTTGCCTTGATTTCTTCAGTGTGTGCTGGGTATTCACAGTCCATGTAAGATCGTCAGTAAGGTGTATTCCCAGGTATTTCAAACGCTATCTAAATGACTTAACATAAACATAAAATTATTGTATATTTGCCTCATTGTTCTTCTTGGACGCGGCTCTGTATACAGCACTGTTTAGAACCCGTTTGGCCCACTTTTGAGGATGTTCGGGTGTTTTCCTCTATCGGTAACGTTGTATCTAACCATGGGAGCCACCATCTTGCCATTCTGTTGACAAAAAGCAGCTACCTCATTGGTGTAGAACGATCACGTGTCGAACCGTGCCACCACTCGCGACCAAGATCCTATTACGCTCTGAAGCAAATAGTTCTGCATAAAACATAGACGCATTGAGAATCGACTGGAAATTCAGCGACAAACTTTTTTTTGGTAGCTTAGCACGACTTTTTTATGAGCTAAAGATTGTGTAGATGCACGTCTGTGGAGCGGGATGAAACGATAACAGGGTTCACCTTACGGCCTACTAATTGAAGTGTGCCTTTGAAGCTCCTTCCTCCCAAGTTTGGAGGGACTATGATGAAGAACCTCTTCCCTGGGAGGCTCATTTGTGCTTGTGACAAGTGTTTTGCATGTAGGTTTAATATATCAGGAGTGTGCAGAGATGGATTGCCATTGCTTTACGAGGTTCATTTGGAGAAGGCACTTTTTATTACCCACTAAACCTCTCCGACAGAGATGAGTAGGGTCCAGGATACGATTTGTAGTCCTTACGAATGTATTATTTGTACCACATTGTCCAATCTGTTATCAGCTGTCTTGTTGGTGCCGTGGATCTTGTTTACTTCTGTGAAAGAATGTGATGTCATTTCCAATAAAGTCAGCAAGTAATTGGCGATAAAGCTGTAAGTGATCCTCGAACATCAACGGGTGTTTTTATTGCGACAAACGGAGACTTGACCGATACAGTTTTATGTTTGTTTGAAAGTCATAAACTTCCAGCAAGTCCTCACACCTCAAAAACAAAATTGTTCATGCTTCTGGAACAGCCAATATTGGTGTTCTGCTCTCCCTATGGGCGAGGCAATGACGCAGCAAACAATTTGCTGAAGGTAAGGGAAAGATCGTGGTCATGGCTAACACACGGTGGTTTGGTCTTAGCGACTATTGATCGCGTTCACAGTTCAAAGAAGACAGTTCGGTAAGAGACCCAAACAACATATGTTTCACACCTTGTCCCTAATGACAATCTCCAGGCTGCTTTTAGTTTACCTTGCAGACTGTCATCTCATGCATTGCGCATTGAAAGGTCACTGATAAACGATGAAAATGATTGAAATTCAACACCTGTAGCCGCACTGCTGCAATGTTCTGCGTCTTTCCTCTCTCTGCAGATAAAAAACAATTACTAAAATGATTCTGCTACGAAATCACGAGGCCTAAAACATTTTGCGCGAGCTAAACAACAGGTATCTCTACTTTTGCACTGCAACTTGATAGATTTTATTCACATGACCACAATTAGTTTCATATTAAATACATACACCCAGAAGGGAAACTAGTTGTGTTCTCCAATACACCAAAGTGTGCCATATGACATTAACATATAAACTTTAGGCCTTTCCCTTTCCAACTTTATTTTAGAAAATTTATATAATTAATTTTAATTTAATTTGAACCCAACCCCATTATAAGATCAAACCACTGTGTTAGTCTCTCAGAGTCAACTGCAGTGTGCTTGTTCATGGTAATGGGGAACATGCCATCCAACACACCATTGTTGCGTTTTTAATATTTTTGGGGCAACAATGGGGCTCTATGGCACAAAGGAAGAAGATATCCCAAGTTTTGATCCACATAAGACCTGTTAGTCGATAGACTGACAGCTTCTGTGTTGATTTGGATCTCCTTTTGGGTTTCGTTGACAATAAGACAGGCAATCTTTGATCCTATTGTAATATGACAAAGGCCAACGATAGCCAAAACGTGTGTCCTAGTGGAGCTGGCGCTCAGCCCAAAATAGTGAAGCATCATCCTCAGATCATTATCTTTGTGGGTTGAGTTCATTTAGAGATTCGGTTAAAACTGGAATCCTCTGCCAACACGATAGAAAATATTCACTGTGCACTTAAAAATCAGTCGAGGAGGGCAGTCTGTTAGAATCCAAGGTTCTTAAGCATCTAGTGGGTTCTTACATTGGACAAGCTTTGTCAATGTGAGAATTATTGCTTTAACATCCATTAAAAAGGGAAAGTTTAAACCCAAAAAAGAATGAGCCCTGCATGTGAGAGAGTTCAACATACACTCTCCCTCTGACTGACCTACAGTATGAAGTCTTGCTGACGTAATATTTACTCTGCTCTGCAGTGAACTGCCTCGTGTCACACCAGGGACGTGGTATGCAGTGTATTAGGTGTATTAGGGATGGACGGGAGGAGGAGTACAGGGCAGTGGTGAGTGACTTTGTGAAGTGGGCCGGTGAGAATCACCTACTTCTGAACGTGGCCAAGACCAGAGAGATGGTGGTCGACTTCAGGAGGAAGACAACAGCTCCTAGTCCTCTGACTGTTCTGGGAGAGGACGTGGACATAGTGGAGGAGTACAGGTACCTGGGTGTTTCCATCGACAGCCGACTGAACTGAAAGGCCAACGTCAACGCTGTGTACAAGAAGGGGATGAGTCGACTCTTTTTCCTGAGGAAGCTTCGATCCTTCAATGTGTGCAGCAAGATGCTGGAGATGTTCTACCAGTCGGTGGTGGCCAGCGCCCTGTACTTCTCCATCGTCTGCTGGGGGAGCAGCATTGGAGCCGGTGACACCAACAGACTTAACAAGCTAGTTAAGAATGCCGGCTCCATCATCGGCTGCAAGCAGGAGTTTATGGAGCAGGTAGTGGAGAGGAGGACGCTGAAGAAACTTTTGTCCATATTGGACAACCTGGACCACCCTCTCTACCACCTGCTGCAGGGCCAGAGGAGCACTTTCTCTAAGAGATTCCTCACGCTCCGCTGCAATAAGGACCGTTACAGGAGAACATTCCTGCCGACAGCTATACGGCTTTATAACAAGTCACCGCTTGCTAGTTCCTCTGTGGATTAGTTCATCACTGTACCATACATACTTTGCATTTTGCACTATCTATTGTTTATCTAATTTACTTAATTAATGAATACACTCTGCGGCTGTAAATATAAATATATTTCATTCCAGTTAGTTGTATTCTATTCTATTTTATTGTGTATATTTATATATATGACTTTATTTGAATTTGTATATATCTTTCATCCCTGTTGCTTCTTTATATATTTGATCTTTTATCTTTTGTGTTTGTATCTTCAAGTTGTAAGGCGCTACGGATGACGACAACATTTTTTCCCCTTGGGGATTAATAAAGTATATATTCATTTATTCATTTAGATGGCTGACCCACATGTTGAAAATGTCCAAAGGGTGCAGTCTTTTTACTGTTCACTGCTGAGAGGAAAAATAATAGATATAAGGCAGAAACACACATTAATGTTTGACCACGGTGAGTTTAGCTTTAGGTGTGACCACATCAATATTGTCTTTATTTTCAGATGGTGGTACTGAGGTAGGGACGTCAGCTGGCAGCACCTTTGGCTTCAGATAAAACAGCTGGTTGGTAATTACAGGAATAAAGTGTTTCTTGCTTTGGATGCCCAACTGGGATGATATTTTGTATGTGTTTTTGATGAAATGTCTTGAGGGTAATGACTGTGTTTCATTATGTTTAATTATTTTTCGTTATGTTTGTTGGCATACAAAGTACCGGCTGGAGGGTAATCGCTAGATTGAAGTATCTCTTAAGATGGCCGAGCTGAGAGTACAAGTTTTGTTTTGATATGTCTGGCGTTAGATGCTGCCTCCAGAAGGCCCATATTGGATTGTGATGACTTTGGCCCCCGATGGTGCAACTGGGAGAAAACACGTTGGACCGGCACGACTTTGGCTCCTGCTGGTACAGCTGGGAGGTAGATTCTGGATGGAGATGTCACACTGCAGCAGCCTGTAGTCTGCATCCATATCATCCAAAGCCAAGGCACTTCCCCATCTTTGCACAAGGGATAAGCTTAGTCATGCGTTCACTCTCTCTCACACACACACACACACACATGCAAAGACTGGATGGCCTCCAAACCCATGTGCCTGTCATTCTGTCTTCTCTTCTAAGCTCTATTATACTGGGCTAGCTTCCACTTCTCGGGCTGCGTCCTTACACTCATCCATTACCAGACACCACTGGTGTGAAAACCGCTCTCCTGCTCGAGACTGGAAAGCACACAACTGATTTAGTTTGTTTGTTCTGAGGGTAAAGAGATGTTTTTAGCGACCCTACTGAATACATGGCAGCCAATCCCGTTGCTTAACTATCCTTTTCTCTTGAGCGAATGGCGATTTGCCCACCGACTGATCTCCACAGATGGATTAGACACTTCAAGAATCTCGCCAGTTCCCGGCCTCAGCTGGACCATGCAGAGGGCGGTGTTGAGCAGCCACCAGACTGCCCTGCCTGCCGAGAACTGCCCAAGATTCAACAGCAGCAGCGGTGAGGTTATTTACGACACTTCCATGTGATGCTCCGGGGATTGTTGGCGTTGAAGTCACTGCCCCAGCTGCCGATGTTCCGCCACTGTCTCAGGTTATTTTAGCAGAGACACCGGCCTCCTCGTCTGCGGGTGGTTGGTGATGAAGACAATATCTCATGAATTTGTCCCGTGGAAGCGAGAGGTCCAACAAAAGGGTTCTGCTTGGAGAGATAGCCCTGAAATGACTATGGAACTATGTCTTAGAAGTCTTGGAAGGGAGCGCGGGTCACCGTTAGGCGGACAAG
Organism: Taurulus bubalis; assembly: GCF_910589615.1. Lineage (NCBI taxonomy): Eukaryota > Metazoa > Chordata > Actinopteri > Perciformes > Cottidae > Taurulus > Taurulus bubalis. The sequence continues at coordinate 1,255,974 of NC_136598.1, read as the reverse complement.
ATCAGTGTGTTTAGGTTGATGTAATGTCGTGGCAGGGCATGCGAGTTAGAACGAAGGTTATGAAATTGTAACCTTAGTTAAAAAAGCACAAGCGGAGGTCTCTACCAAGGGGGCCCTGCCGCTCCGATGCCGCTTGCTGAAGAGGGTGTAGCATAGCTAAGTAGGAAGATGTGCTGCCCCATACTGTGGGGTCCGCACGTATTGGGGTCCTGATTGACTGGCTATTCTTATGCATTGGGCAAACACATGGCCATGATTGAGCTAGGTTTATAATATCATAAGACGTCTCTTACATGTCTACGACTGAACGGTGCATACTCAACTGTTGTCTCTATCACCGTTAACTTTCTTACAGTGAACTTAGTACGACCAGTAGTGTTGGACCTCCATTATGTGTTTGTAAGACCGTAACTAAGGTGTGTTTGTTGACGATAGCTTCGTAGCGTTCGCGTCACTAGATTTGCGCCGTTTTTGATGTCTTACGCAGAGGTGTCAAGTACAAATACTTTGTTACCTTACTTAAGTAGAAATGTTGGGTATCTATACTTTACTGGAGTATTTATTTTTCAGACGACTTTTTACTTCTACTTCTTACATTTTCACGCAAATATCTGTACTTTCTACTCCCTACATTTTAAAAATAGCCTCGTTACTATTTCCTTTTGGTTTGTTTTCACTCCGGCTTGTCATCGTTCAAAAACACACACACAAAAAACCTCTCCGACCCGTTGCCCACAGATACGTGTGCGCGCACACAGGTGAGCGCTGAGCACACACACCAGCGGACAGAGAGCGTCGAAAAATATGTCACGTGAAAAGTAGACCGCTATATCTGCGTTTTAAACACTCCCAGGGTGAAGATGCAACAGCAGCTCTCCTGTGAGGAGCAACCGGAGTTCTCCTCGCACCGGAGCAGCTCTCTGAACCCGGAGCAGCTCTCTGAACCCGGAGCAGCTCTCTGAACCTGGAGCAGCTCTCTGAACCCGGAGCAGCTCTCCTGCTCCAGGTGAAACGAGTCACGGTGCTCGTGTCTTCTACCAACAATGAGCTGCTGGCTTCACATATTACAAAAGTACACGGATATAAAACTAAGTCATTAATAAATACATGGACAAATGCCTGTACTTTCGGGTAAATGGTTACGGTACGCCGTTAACAGGTTACGCTTGCGCATGCGCGATTTGACGCGACGCCGTGAGCTCCGTGAGCTCATCTTTTCCTGCTGTTGCGTTTCTCAAAAAAAAAAACAGATCTAAGCTCAATATTGAGCATGAATTGAGAGAGGCCGTATCAAATCTACAACCCCGTTTATAACATATGTGTCGAGGAAAGCAGCTCACTGCAACCACTAATACTGATATAACCTGATGGCTCACATATCTGCACTCATTCTGTTTTGTTTGGCAAAAAAAATTAAAAGCTTATTGTTAGTAGTAACTAAATATGAGTAATCTTTTTCACAGATAGAACTTTCACAAAACATTGTCTGATGGGGCAATCTGATTTACTTGAAAGTGATTGCAATTTTCTTTATTCTGTTATTTATAAAAGCACAGATGAGTCACACAATTATGTTATTTACAGAAAAAGTTTGAGAACCACAGCTTTAAGTGTTTGTGTCGGAGTCGCCGCCTATTTTGCACTATTACAATACTTATAGGCAACTAGTTATCATGTCTTCCGCTCCATGAAACGCATGTTAATGCTCAGTAGTACACATATGGTACTTTAATGTATTTGCATTGTAATAAAATGTGATCATTTTCAATGGGCATATATGCAGCTGAAACGGGTAGCCTACTGCATCCCACATTTTTCAACATAACATTTTAAAACATTATAGTCATTATGGCCTTTATAAAAATGATTGTTTATAGTGCACTATAGGCCCCTGAGACGTGGCTTAAGAGTTTGTCCTTAATGGAAAAAAAACATTCTCCTTACATTACTTTTACTTTTATACTTTTAAGTAGTTTTTAAACCAGTACTTTTACACTTTTACTTAAGTAAAAAGCTTGAGTTGATACTTCAACTTTTACAGAAGTATTTTTAAACTCTAGTATCTATACGTCTACTTGAGTAATGAATGTGAATACTTTTGACACCTCTGCCCTTACATGTCTACGACTGAACGGTGCATACTCAACTGTTGTCTCTATCACTGTTAACTTTCTTACAGTGAACTTAGTAAGCCTAGCAGCGTTGGATCTCCGTTAATCGTTACTACAGTAGTGTTTATGTCACATTTGGTACTGCTAACACGGCGCGAGCTAACGAGAGCTAACGAGAGCTAACGGAGATAGTTGACTACAGCTATGAACGGTGGGTAATCAACTGTTGTCTCTATCACCGTTAACTTTATTTCAGTGAACTCATACTGACTTGTATTAATGTATTTTACAGAGCGGATTCAGAGCTGCGAGGGTCCAGAGGACAACATGCAGCTGCAGCAGCCTCCCAGTTCGTCTGCCTGCCAACACATCACCATAGCAGGCCTCAAAGCCAGCAACAGCTCATCATCCCCACCATATAATAATACATTTGGTTTTTGACATTTATCTACATGTGTCTACCATTGTATTCATATATGCCACTGCTTTTGTGAACCTAAGACCTTTGGTAAACCAATTTCCATCACCGAAACCGATATACCACATGAGTAAAATTATGTTTTCACAACAAAGATGAAACATTTCCAAAATCAAGATTACATTTTTCAGCTTTAGTCATATTTTCTCTTTACACTTGTGCCTTGGGACAATGGTGCCTCATTATATAGATAGCTGAGATTCTTCTGTAATTTTTGTATTTATGTATCATATGCAAGTGACTTTAAAAAGAGAAATTTAAAAATGACGTAAAATCAAGAAAATGACCCCTCAGACCCCAGAGTGTTAATGCCAACCGAAAGTCCCTCTCCATAGTCTCCCGAACTGCAGCCCTTATAACCAACCAGTACCCAGTTGCTGTTTGCGGAGAACACTGGGCCAACAATGCTGGAAAGGCCCCGTCTTAACCTCTTGATGGCCTCAACAGAGAATTCATAGGCATTTAAATAAGCTCTCCAAATGTAACAACTGGAAGAGTAAAAGACATATAGGGCTGCGTTAAACAGTTTAAAAACTTTTAGCAACTTTGAAAACTCAGTAAGGACAAAAGTTGTTTGTGAATGGTCAGCTGGGACCTCACACTGATGACGGGGGGTGGGAAGAAGAAATGTAAGAGAAAATGAACAGTGAAGAAGCATTTGCAAAACGTTTGTGAAACCAGAGGATTCTGTGAAAATAGTTGTATTTGAGGGATTACGAATAAGAAGTGAACATTTAGTTAGGAGTTGAAAGACAGTTTATGCTGCGCTCTGTTGTACTTTAACAGAGGGATGACGAATACCGAGGAACAGAAGCCCTGCAAAGAGGACACAGCGTTTTTTTTAAATTCTGTACGGGTGTCAGTCTTGGAGCAGTGATGTGAATGTAGAAAAGGGACAAATGACTCATAGAAGTTGAAACACAAGGACAAAATGGGTCAGAGAGGATGTGGGGAGGGTTGATGAGAAACAGGGTCACATGTCGTCTCCAATGGAAGAACAGAAGCTGTCGATGTATGTTTGGAGAAAACAGAGAGGCGGAGGCTTAAAGTGGAGGTTTAGAGCAAGGAAGAGAGCTGTGTAAGGGTAGCACGGAGGGGGGGGGGGGGGTGTTGTAAGGATGCATGAACCTCGGTGGAGTTGAGCCTTTTGTTGGTGTGTGGAGCTGATAATGACAGGACTGTGTGGGTGAATGGAGCGGACAGAAAGGAGCGGCGTGTTAGCAGAAAGAGAAGTGGCCGGCTCTGTCCCCGGAGCCTCTAAACAATTTTACACTACCTTCTGTCTGTCTGAGTCCATTTACACTGACACATCACACCCTTTACAGAGTGCCATTAAGTACCACTAAAAAACACCACAAGTCTGGCAGGGCTGCTGGCACTTAGTCCCCAACACTGACCAGGGCCTATCACGATAACGTGAAGGTTTTGTTGCAATGCAGGCTTTTGTAAATTGAAATTCAGCAGTCAAAGAACAATTGCTAATCCTAAAAATGCTTACTTCCACATTTGAAATGAGAAAAGCTGCGTGATTTGGTCATTAGTCTTCATTGATGTTGATATTCAAGTAGAGCGAGCAAATCACTTGCATAAAACTCTATCTGGAACCTAATTTTCTCTAAATGTTGAACGTATGGGTAAGTTAAACGTGATTTATATAAAATGTTTTCAATAATGAATGCTAATCTAATGGAGGCCAACTTTTGAATCCGGTTGTAGTTCAGACACTCGAGAGGAAGCATCCTAAACCGGGGGTGACTGCTGTGTGTCCCAGGTTCCAAGGTTCACATTCAGGTTATAGAGGGAAAGAGAGATTAGGATCTGCTCCAGTTGAAATGAGATGCAAGGACATTATAAGAAACCCTAAGGGGGGGTTGTACCGCGGTCAAGGCTCAGGCTGAGTCATTTTACAGTAGGACTTATTTCCCTATCCAGTCCTGTTTAAGCGTTACATAAATGATCACAAATGCCTCTTTGCTCGCAAATAGGTCCCGAGGACACTCATAGTCATATTCCAACGACTACTAAAAACATTCTCACAGGAAATTCATGGTCAACTTTGAACCTGACCTTTGGTCTGGCTTTACTATCAGTTCAAACTGAGCAAAGAACCTTTACAAAAAATCTATGTGATGCAATTCAAGTGTTTGCATAGTATGGGTGTCTCATTTGGGAACCATGCTGCTTTTAGAATGTTGAATTAAGTCAGACTTATTTTGAATTCCAACCTGTGTGGTCACGCTCTCTATTTGCTGATGCGTGTTGGGCCTCATCTTGCATTTCATTTCCTGGAGCATTTTTCAGTGCTGCTCTGCTTGACATTAACGTGGCCAAACATTCACACCTGCTGCCCGGTGTTGTTGGCTGTTGGAAGCTGCAGATCTGTGGAGCAGAAAAGCTGAATGCTGCTTCTCCATGTTTAGTTCTGACTCTTGGACAAGAAAGTAGATCAGTCCTAAACGACCTAAGGGGTCGGGATGGTTCATAAGGTAGACCAGTCCCAGACAACCTGAAGGGCCAGGATGGTTCATAAGGTAGCAGCAGATCACAAACATACTTATGCCCTAAACCATTCAGTGCTTTATAGACCAGCAGCAGGATTTTAAAGTCAATTTTATGTGGCTCGCAGCGGCTTGAAAGGCATGAAATCGCGGACATGTTTTCAGTCGTTCAGGGACCGTTTTCAATGGGTCACGGTCACAGGCCTTTGCATGGGCAAAAAAGAATCCTGTGCTTTTATTTTGAAGGGAATTTTTAATGCAGCAGAGTGCCGTCTATTTGTGATAGTGCCGTCTATTTGTGATAGTTCGCTTCATTCTCAACCTTTTTTTTTACTGTTTCTGCATGAAAGCACTAATGAGTCTGTTAAAAACGGCTGAAGTTATACAATTATTATGTGTTATTATGCACCTTCCTTAAGATGCACTTTGGGGGTTTTAATTGTGTAAAAAGGGAATATTTCTGTGTTTGGCATACTGTGATGTTCTGCATCTTTTCATTAAATCAATTTGAGAAGTTGAAAATGTTCCTCGCTTTAAGGAAAATAATCAATGACTTGTCAATAAATGTCCAAAAGTAAGAGAAAAGTTTGGGCTAGTTATGAGAGACCATAACGGAAGAGGACAACGCGCTCCATCTCTCGTCCACTAATTGTGAGATCGGAGGTTCGATCCCAGGCTTCTCCAGCCTGCATGTTGAAGTCCTTTGGCAAGCTACTGAACCCCTGATTGGCTGTGCTGTCACAGTGTGTTTATGTGTGTGTGACGATGTGAATGTTGATATGTAATGTATCAGAAGCCTATAAAGGGCTTTTATGTAATCTCTACACCTGCTTGAGACGAATGGCAGAACCCTAGTTGACTGAATTGATTTAACAATTTCTCTGAGCCATTTTTGGGAAATTCTACTTCCATTCACCGGGATATGGATGGAAACAAGTCAACCTTTCTCGTTGCTATTTGTTATAGTTCCAAACGTTGAGCTCTGGGAGACGAGGATTCTTACACTGTTTAAGGCCAGGGGCACAAACACAGCCGGCATACAACAAACTGCTGCTATTGAGCGGACTCACCAGAGACAGAGAGAGAGGCGCCAGAGGAGAGAGAGGCGGCGGGTTCCATCAGATTTGTGGCTGTAAGGAAGAGGAATTTGAAGGGACACAAACAGACAAAGTTTTTTCATAAACATGATCCACAGCGCTCTGAGGCTGCAGAGTTGGAAAATAACATTAACTGTAACAGCTTGAGAGTGTCAAGCTTTAATGACATTATATCTGCAGATATTTGTGGCCCGAGTGCTGCACTTGTGGAGCCATCAGTCAGAGTCCACCTCTGGACCGGGTGTTAATATATTTAAAATATTAAATATATTAACATTGATTCTGTGTCTACTAACATCGTCCATCAATGAACATTGCATCAACAATGAACATCACTTACCAAAAGCTACACTCCATAAATTGCATTGCACCTTGTAAAGTATTGTTAAAACGTGACATATAGACATAGATTTATCAAATGTGTTTCGATGAATAAAAATTACGACTTTTTTACTACAAAAATCATAACACGACAAACTTTTGACTTAGTCAAGAAAAAACTATTAAGTCAAACTTATTCATGAATTACCATCGTCTTAAAAAAAAAATCAAGATTATGATTTATAACACATTGAGATTAAAAAGGATCACTGTAAACAAATACAATAAATGTGATCCTTTAAAAACATTAAATACACACTGTAGTTCAATATTAATTTATTATTGTGATGTACCACGTCCTCAAGGAAAACGTGTTCCAGCTGAAAATGTGCATCATGTGGACCCTAACAGTTGTGCAGTGTGGAACGTGTTATCTATAAAAGCTGTGCTGGCATTATTATATAATTTTGATTTTTTTACACATGTTTTTGGTCCTTGGTTGGCGATGATAGTCTGACAATATAATCTTTTCTTTGATTAAATGGACATTTAGTTTATTCTGCACTGATTCACATGTAAAAATCCAATGAATTCATGGTTTCAACATTATGTACATGTTGAATGTACATCATACATGTTGATGTTGAATGTGCATGTTGAATATTTCATGTCCATGGAGCTCTTTCATAATTAATCCCAATGCAAAAAGTGTGTTATATTTTTATAATTAATGGTGCAGCTGGCAAAAAAAAGGAAAAAGCCTTTTGGCTTTAAATATTTCTGAATGTGCAGATCATGCATTCAAACAGTTTTGAAGAGAGGGAGAGAGAGAATATTAACAGCTCAACCGAACGGTGGAAGTGATTCATATTCTAATGTCTGGAATTATTACAGTAAAGAGTGGAGGAAGATACGGGAGAGGAAATGTAATTCAAGAGGAAAGAAGGTGAAAGAGGGTTTTTTTCTCTTTTCATCCTCTCTTCCTCTGTCTGTCTCATCGCCTATCTATCATCACTCTACCACCTCTCGCTATACTTTAATTTCTTTCTTTTATCACTGCTTCGGCCCTTACTTCCAGTCTAATGTTGGTTTTATATCAAGCCCTCGGGTGCTCTCTCTCTCTCTCTCTCCAGCAGTCCGTTGGATCATAATTACTGGTTCATATACAAGACAGATGACTGCAATATGCCGCGTGGATATATGCACACACTTGCATACGGTTCTTGATATATCTCTGCACCGTCGGGTTACATAACCACAGGAATATTAACACATAACGAAAGAAAGACTGCCGCAGGGATTGGTATTGGATTTGTTCATGACGAAGAAGAAGAAAAAGAAGAAAAAAAAGAAAGAAAAGAAAAGCCAAATGAGATATGTGAAATTGTATAGAAGTCGATGAGAAAATGACTATTTCTCTCAGAGTAAGCTTTAGGGCGGGGCTACCGTGATTGACAGGCTATTGTTGATACAAGAGACGTACACAGCGTCTCTATATCACTCCTCCGCATTCAAAACATGGTAACTTCTGTTCATTAGTTGCAAAAAACAACAGCACGCTTGCAGTCCTGACGCTGTTTTAATCTAATTGTGGTTTGTATTCATTCAATCAAACATTACTGTAGTGGTCGAAATGATTCTTATTAAAGGTGACCTTTCCAAAACAGATCCAAGGCCAGTTAAAACCCTGAAGATAATTAGACCCGATCCAAAGTGCAGTGAACCCGAAAAGGATCCAAACAGAGAGAGAACGTTTGATATTTCAATCGATATTTTTGAGCCTTTATTATTACCTTGTATGGATTCTGACTCTCTGAAAACAACTCGCCGTCTAAAAAAGAAGCTACAACGAGGAGTCTGGCGGACGGATAGAATGAAACGGAGGAAGCAATAAGAGTCAGTTGGAGCAGGAGAGAAGACCGGAGGGCAGAGTGGAGGGTGTGTGAGAGAAGAGGAGGAGGAGGAGGAAGCACACTATATGATGGCAGCTGTCAGTTTTGATGATGTGATGAGCAACAAAGTAGAGTGAGACACGAACAGGCAGTTCGATTCCCTGTCAGAGTGAACTCTGCTCGGGCAAGATAGCCACACACACACACACACACACACTCACTCACTCTCTCACACACACACTTTCCATGGGGATGAAAATTGAATGAAGTTTCATCTCATCGCACACACTTCAAAAACACAACACACACTCACTTTATCTGGAAGATGATCTCCCTCAAACACACACACACACACACACACACACACACACACACACACACACACACATGCATGTGCATACTGGAGATAAAATGGCTGCTTTTATTTACATTAATATTTTAAGAATGACATGTGTTTTTCGCGGTGGCACAACATGGACATTTTGGTATTTTCCTGACCTTGGAGTTCCCTTGCACGGTAGAGAGATGCCGACAGGGCGGTGGGGGTCATCAAGCATCAGAGAGAGTTGTTGGTATTTTTAGTAGAAACTGGGTCGACACAGAATCCACCCAGAGATTTCCCTCCACATGTGACAGATGAAATAATCTAAGTGGATTTTGCCATCCTACCAGAAAAGGCCCAACTGAGCGGTGTGACCGCAGTCTGGCTGAATCTTACAAATGCCTCATTGTTCTCCTAGAAATGTCTAATCATGAATAAACACGAGTATACCATTAGGCCTTTGTCATTTTTAAGTAGAATTTCACAGCATTTCTGGGAAACTCTCCGAGAACAGTTCATCCACTCTATTGAGCGCCTGTGTAGCTTTGCATAGACTCTGCTGTTTAGAATCCATTTCCAGATTACTGAACTAGTGAGTCCTGTTCTCTGTGCACTGGGACTAACCATACATGCATGTTCTTCCTGTTTTTAGGTGTATGTATTATCATCCTCATTCTTCCCTCCAAAACACACGTTGCCATCACCACGCGGTCACCATGGGGCGTCATCGATTCAGTCAGTGGACCCTTCGATCGGCGTTCACATGGAGTCATGAGCAGTATGCTCTGTGGAGCGCAGCCAATAGGGGAGATGTTCTGTCCACATAAACCTGAGTGTATTTAGTGAAGGTTGAAAATGTAAAAATCTTCAAATCTCACTACACCAGCATTCATATGCCGAAGAATTTCAGTCGCTATCTCACCGTACAGTCACTTTGAACTGGCCTGTTGTGTACTGTCACATGTTCAAATATATATTGTAGAGGGTTGTAATATACGGTGAACATACTATACTGTATCCCATTTTTGCTATTAAGTATCTTTACTGCACGACTAAGAATAAACGGCCCAAAATTGAGAAATAATTAGCTGTGAATATTTTTGCAATATTTTGTCTATTCGTACTAGCAGCAATATACATTTGGGACCATTGCAACAACTTTTCAATTAAGGTTTAATTAGTTTCAGGCAGAAAGAGGGACAACTACCGGAGTCCTGTTGACCCGGAGCATTGTCTGGCAGTCTGTCTGTAAATTGTCGTGACTGTGAACTATTTCATTCAGTTTCTCTTTTAGCGAAATGCTTTGAGAGAATTTGAGTCCCCTCGAGTACATCATTGCCCAGTGTGTAAGTACAGGCTTTTATTGTGAAAGGTTAGAACAGAAGGAAGGATCTGGTCTGTGCTGTTTTAGTGAAGGTTGAAAGAAAAAAGAAAAAAGTTTGTTGTCTTGGTTACAGAGCCGCTTGGCAAGGTACGCTGGAGTGAACGTTTTGAAGCAGTCCGTTCTGCACAACGTTTGGGAAAAAGCTCCAAAAATATCAACCTTACCAAAATAATCTAACTCAAATTAGGACACTTTTTTGCTGTATAATATTCACGTGAAAGAACTTGTGAAAAAAAAACAATTATGGTATTAATCACACCAGAAATAATGATGCAAGTGTGTGAAGGCCTTTAAATTGTTGCTAATCATATTTATTTTGTACTATTTAACAGTCAAACTAATAACCTACTGAAGCGCTACATGGCTTTCTGTTGGTCTCACACGTGCATCTCCTCCCTAAATCTCAACACTTTCTGACAACATGTGTGCTGACAGTACGTTGGCTATGTGCAGCTCACATGTATGTTCCAGCTCTTTACTCTCAGCAATGTGTTTTTTTTGCCAAAGCTGGTCAACACATTCACTGAATATCACACAGACAGTAGTTGATCATTTACTCAACCTTATTTGTTGCAGCTAATAAAACAATGCAGTGTGGCGTAAACTCCTGATACCTAGTGTGCCCCACAGATTTGCCCCACAGATAGCATCCCTTTGCAGAGATTTGATCTCGCTGATGCCACGAGTCATGCTCAAACTCTTATTTTGGCATCTTTCCTGTCCCACCACACTGTGTAGAGAACATATGGAGGCACCTGAGCCAGAGAGCTGGGATCACATTAAATAAACCAACAATTATTAGTATTACTTTTATGCGTCCATTGCCACAGATATGCCTTTAGAATTTATATAATTTGCGCTCGCTTCTCATCTCTCTGAACTTTCTTTTTGTCCCTCGATCCCCTCATCAATAGACAGGAGCCTGTTGGGACGGGGTTTATAAAGAAACACAACGTTACCATCGACTCGGGTGCACAGACGTTATTTGCTGGACTCTGTCCTTCAACACCTCTGGGAAATCACAGGAGGCAGTATCGCTGCAGGCTTTTGAGGTGAAGTAATTGCTAAACATACACTGTGTTTACAAGACGGGATACACCTCCCCTCTCGTCTCCACTCCGTGAGTCAGAGGGGGAATGTTGTAATAAGCGGTGGTTTTATGCAATCGTACAGTGAGGATCAGACCGCACAGCTGATGGCGCTCTTGATAAGACGCGCTGAACTCTCTGTTGCCACAACTGTTGGATTTCAAATGCTTCCTGTAAAAAGGAGCATTTGGTATGCATCCATCTGTTAAAAAGCCAGTTTTGCCACTTCTTCTTTTTGACAATGCATAATGATAGTTAACCCCATGGGTACATTTCAAACAGCTCACAGCTAATTTAGCATACTTCGGATAGTGGCAATCAAAATGTATACAAGAATATATTTAAAAACAGGGATGATGTTGTTGCACGCAGCACAACTCACTTCCTACATAACAAACTAAAATAAACAATATGAAATGTCATAAAAAGCAATCAAACAATGTGTTCACTTTACACTCATCATCGTTAACAATCAATTTTATTACTTATTAGAGTTTTCTTAATAGTATGCCTAACCCTGAGGAACCCCACCAGAGCGAGGGGCACAAGGTGAAGAGCATCCTCTTTATGAAACTATATAAGCACGGATCCAGTTTTCCTCAAAGCCTAAAATTCACAAAAGGGCAAATATAAATAATATCATGGAGACGGCATGTAAGTGTGTAAAAATCATCACAAACTTCACAGTCGGTGAAATGTGGGACTCTTTAAAAAGTCCTAAGGTTAGCCCTTGTCACAAACTTGGATAAAAACAGAGATGGTCTAGGTATTAATTAATTGGGCGTGGAACAAAGATTATTAAATGGGTATTGTCTATTTCACGGCAAATTGAGTTGTATTTTGTTTGCAGTTACCCTGGTGGAATTAAATGTATTCTTTTTGATGCTGCAGCCGTCCGGAAGACGTAACTATTTGTGATCTTTGCACTGATGTATCAAACTGTTGTTTCAGACCCAATGCAGAAAAGGAATGGCTGGAAATTGCACAAGACTTCCATCAGAAGTGGCAATTTCCCCACAGCCTCGGCACCATAGATTGGTATAAACTAGGTCTGGGCAAAGTTGAAAAAATTTAACTGATTAATCGCATGATTCTTCTGCGATTAATCGCGATTAATCATGATTAATCGCATTATGCGGCAAATTCAGTAATGAAGTAAAAACTAGTGTATTGCGCGCTTTTATTTTAAAGTAATGTTATCAGAACAATATAACAGGCACTCTGGAGCAACAGCAAGTTAACAACAGTATATAAATCAAAAATATATGCTAGGGAAGAAAAAAAAGATGTATTTTATTTTTGTAATGCTTCTATATGACTGGTCATTCAATTAAATATTGTATTTATTTTCAGATGTTGTAGACTATTTTATTCTAATGTAAAACAGCTTAACATGATGCTGAAGAATAAACATTTGTCTTTCATCAGGGAAGAACATAAACAGTCTGTTCAGTAGTAAGGGTCCCTGTTAGGGACAAGCCACTCCTTCTTTTGTCCATGTTCAGTAGTAAGGGTCCCTGTGAGGGACAAGCGACTCCTTCTTTTGTCCATGTTTGTTGCTTACCTTGAAGATGTATGTTAAAGACCAGCAATTGATTAACTTTATACAAAAGCAATAAGTGCTTTTGATCTTGTTCAGTTCAGTTTTTCTTACTCAGTGAGAAAAGTCCAGTCTGTGTTGGCTTGAAGAAGTGCACTGAAGTCTGGTTGAATGAGGGGGAGATGTGAACAACAGCTGACAGGTATCTCAGCGGCGGCTTTGCGCGATTAATGTTCAATCTGGAGACTGCAGCACGAGGCTCCTGTGAGACTGACTCTGTGCACGCTGAGGACAGAAACTACAGAACAAGACGTGCTTCAGTCTGTTGGCAACACTGCGGTCGCTGAGGCTGCGGAAGCACGCGCGCACATACGTAAATCGCCTTCAAAGTAAAAGCAGTGCCGTTGTATTGCATTTATGGCGTGCATCTTATTTATTTATTTTTCTTTTTTGATTGACTTCTTGCGGGCCAGACTTGGAGAGCCGTAAGATGCCCAGGTCTGAACTATACTGTCTGGGAAAGATTTAAAGTGCAGCATCTGTGTGCGGCAGCATTAAGCCCCTCCCAATGCACACAAAAAAAAACGAGTTAACGCATGATCACATAATTAACGACGATAATAGTTTGCTGCGTGCCCAGCCCTATAAACACATCGACATACGGCCACCGCTGGATAGCTGTTGTAAATGTTCAGTACCAGTTCCGATATGTCTGCATAGAAGCACAGGCTCACAAGCTAGGTCAGATTACAAGCAAGTATTTGACAGAGGCCTCCTTTAATATCCCCGCAGAAAAAGCTCTCCGGGGGGGTCTGACATTGAATCCCCCCTTTTGTGTTTTGGGCTAATAATGCATATTGCGATGCATACCGTTTGGTGCAACAAACTAATGAAGCGGTACTCTCTAAAGCCCTTTTCGCGGCTGTACAGTAGTGAAACATAGGTTAGTTGCTATTACAAAAATTTTAAAATGATTCCTCAACATAAATGGTAATTTAACTGTATGTCACTTGTATAGCACGTTTCTTCCGGCCACTACTAGTACCTTGAGGATGGATGGTCAGGTACCATGGTCTAGATCAGAGGTGGGCAAACTACGGCCGAAATTGCCCGCGAGGCATTTTAATCCGGCCTGCCGAGTATTATAATTATTCCATCCATATTCAACCGCTTATCCGGGGTCGGGTCGAAAACGCCCCAATGAATGCTGGAGGTCACGGTCCGAGGAGGCAAACAGGACCACATCATCCGCGAACAGCAGAGAGGGGATCCAGAGACTCCTGAACCGGATCCTCTCCGCCCCCTGGCTGCTCCTAGATATCCTGTCCATGAAGGTCACAAACAGGACCGGTGATAAAGGGCAGCCCTGGCGGAGGCCAACACCCACCGGGAACGTGTCTGACTTATTACCGAGGATACGAACACAGCTCCTACTGCAGGCGTACAGAGACCGGATGGCATCTCAGGGTGGCTTCATCCACCCCTGGCGCCTTGCCACCAAGGAGCTTTTTGACTACCTTAGCGACCTCTGCCAGGGATATGGGTGATATGGATATGGGTGAAACCACCCCAAAGTCTTCCGGCGCTGCCCCCTCTCCGGGGGACATGTTGGCCGGGTTTAGGAGTTCCTCAAAGTGCTCTTTCCACCGCCCGACGATGTCCCCAGTCCGGGTCAGCAGTTCCCCCCACCCCCTGCTGAGAACAGCCTGGGGTAGCCCCTGCTTTCCCTTCCTGAGCCGTCGGATGGTTTGCCATCTGATCCAACTCACCACCAGGTGGTGATCAGTTGACAGCTCTGCTCCTCTCTTCACCCGAGTGTCCAAGACATACGGCCGCAGATCAGCTGATACGATTACAAAGTCGATCATTGATCTACGGCCTAAGGTGTTCTGGTACCAGGTACACTTATGAGCCACCTTATGTTCGAACATGGTGTTTGTTATGGACAAACTGTGGCTAGCACAAAAGTCCAACAACAAAATACCATTCGGGTTCAGATCGGACAAGCCGTTCCTCCCAATCACGCCCCGCCAGGTTTCTCTGTCATTGCCCACGTGAGCGTTGAAGTCTCCCAGGAGAACTATGGAGTCGGCAGGCGGCGCCCTTTCCAGGACCCCTCCCACCGACTCCAAGAAGGCTGGATACTCTGAACTGCTGTTCGGTGCATAAGCACAAACAACAATCAGAGCCTTACTCCCCGCAACCCGTAGGCGCAGGGAGGCGACCCTCTCGTTCTCCGGGGAAAACTCCAACATAGCGGCGCTCAGCCGGGGGCTTGTGAGTATCCCCACTCCCGCCCGGCGCCTCTCACCCTGGGAAACTCCAGAAAACGACAAAGTCCAACCCTTCTCCAGGAGCTTGGTTCCAGAGCCCATGCTGTGCGTGGAGGTGAGCCCAACTATATCTAGCTGGTACCGCTCCACCTCCTGCACCAGCTCCGGCTCTTTCCCCGCTAGCGAGGTGACGTTCCACGTCCCTAGAGCTAGTCTATGCCGCCGGCGATCGGCTCGCCCAGGTCTCCTGCCTGGCCCGCTGCCCGGTCTGCATAGCACCCGACCCCGATAATTCTCCCCGCGGATGGTGGGTCCACAGGGTGACTGCTGCTCCATGCTGTTTCTTCGGGCTGAGCCCGACCGGGCCCCATGGGCAAAAGCCCGGCCACCAGACGCTTGCTGACGAGCTCCCCTCCTAGGTCTGGCTCCGGGAGGGTGCCTCGGTTTCCCTTGTCCGGGCGAGGTAGCTTCATACCGTGGGCTGCTATTCATCGGGGTTTTTTGAACCGCTCTTAGTCTGGGCTCTCCCCCGAGATCTGTTTGCCTTGGGAGACCCTACCAGGGGCTGATGCCCCGGACAACATAGCTCCCAGGATCACTGAGCCACTCAAACTCCTCCACCACGTTAAGGTGGCGATTCATTCCGTCATCATTTCCCCCCAAATGTGTTTTGATATCTGACGGGGCAGTTATTTGAGTTCTTGTGAGAATTTCGCTCCGACATGCTCCGCGGTCTCAGAAGGAGGGAAGCGGGAAATGGATGAGACGGAGACGGAGATGAAGTGCCTGGATCCAACTGGGAGGTTCTCTCCAGGTTCCCTAGGATTAAGGATATTGCAAAGCAATACAACACTCCAATACCATCAAGTGCACCTGTCTGTAATGAAGTGGAGCTTTTAATGAGGACCAAGACACGTCTGGTATGAACGGAATCACTTTACTGGTGCACTGCAGTATTACAACTGTTAAAGTGATTGAGAATGCGCTCTTGCACCCGATATATATATATATTTTCCACACGTAACATCAACATTAGTTAGCGTCAACAAGCACGTATCATTGTACTTTCTGCCTTCAAAGTAAAATCACTTCCTGTTTACATGCTTTTCACAATAAGAGTAAATCATGTAATAAAACAAGTTACAACACTGTCGAAAGGCTTTTCAGCTTGGGCAGTATTGTTCTGACCCCAAGGAGGAACAGGCTGTCGGATAAAAGATTCGAGAGACTTTTACTCATGCGATACAATCGCTATTTTGAAGAATAGAGAAAAATTATAAACTTCATAGGATATAGTGCACTTTCTGTTTATTTAGGCAATGATGAAGTGGATTTTCTGTTTATTTAATTGCATTTTCTGTTTCTATTTTTTGGGTTAAGGCATTTCTGTTTCTATTTTATGGGAAAAAGTGCCATTACTTTTTCTATTTTTCTTAAACCACTACAATGATTCCTAAAACTGGTTTTGTTCTTAGGAGTCTGCCCCCCATTTGGTTTAGTGGGGTCTCATGTTTCCAAAAGCCTGTTTTTAATGTGTTATGCTGTTTGACCGACCTGAATGTCCCCACCATACGTAGCCTCTTGTATCCTGTTGTTTGTGGATTTTAAAGTGAGGCATATTTCTTTGGTCAGACAGTGTGAACAGGGTTAATGTTCGTTCAAGTTAATGGCTGAGTTTTATATGCCATTTTGTTTTACATATTTACAATTACAATACACTATGTGGAAAGGCTAAGAGATGCCCTTTATTGAAAATTGAAAATAAAGTGATGAAAGGGCCATGATGTTTGGTTTGTATCTTTGCGGTTAATTTGGACATTTGCTTAAAAAAAGGGAAAGTAAAGTAACTAGCAGTGAAGTTACTTTTCAAATGCAGTAACTAGTAAAGTAATCTAGTTACAATTTTCAGAAGTAACTTGTAACTAGTTACTTTTTATGAGTAACTACCCCAACACTGGCTGTAACTCCGTTACGTTGTTCATTCTGGTCACATGACGTCAATTGCTTCTGTCCATCCAGGGAGAGGGATCCTCCTCTGTTGCTCTCCTGAAGGTTTCTTCCTCTCTTTTTATTACCGGTGAAAGGGTTTTTACTATCTTCATTTGGGGAGTTTTTCCTGATCTGATGTGAGGCACCAGGACAGTGATGTGGGCAGGTTGAAAATCCACGGCCCGCCACTGTACAGTTACAACCGGCCCTTTAAGGGCGACCATGATGCTGATGTGAGTTTGACAATTCCTGCTTTCATTTATCCAGAGCAGAGTTTTGATAAGTTTTAAGTTAGAATATTTTTTGATTGCATTTGGTTCTATTTCATCCTTACTGACCGCCAGAGGCAGTGTTTTCACACTGGATATCTTCCGTCCCGCGCTTGCGCAGTTCGAGTACGTATACCAAAAATGTCACGTGTGACCTCGGATGAGTCCCCAGCCGGGTATAACTTCCGGCCTCATCCTGAGATCATGTCCTTTTTCATCTTCTCGCTACGCAGGCTAGCGAATGTGTTAAAGCTGAACTTGTGTAAACGGAGCTCGTCGCCGGTAGCCTTGTGACCTCCGGTCGGAGTCGCGGGTCTTTCGCCCTCCAAAGGATGCGACAAGCTGTACCCTCGTAAAAGGGAACGGTGCGCTCGGCATCCGGGCCGTCGAGCCGGGCAGCGTACCTATCCCGGTCATCACCTCTACACCGTGAAGTATCGGGTGAGATCGACTAACATTATTTGCCGACAGCAGCAGATCCCACGATTGGCAGGGCGCTCTGAGGAGCGCTCCGGCTAATTAGCGGAGTGCTAACGGGCGCGCCACGCGGCTAGGTTGCTATACCATTACGGCCGGCTTAGACGAGCAGAGCGTCCCGTGCGGACTGACTTGGTGGTGCTGCGGGGTTGAGTCGTTGACGATACTGAGCGCGTGCATCAATGTCGGTAGATATTGCGGCTGTTATAGTGGCGAAGTGTCCCTAAGCTAAGAAGAAGCAGGCTAACCAAGATCACGCTTATTCTGACAGCTACTAGAAATAGCTGTCAGAAGACAGACTGTGCCGGCCTGTCTCCACAGTAGCACAGTGCTCTGAAGAAAGCGCTGAAGCTTACTGGCTGATCACCAATAATCACAGCTGCTGGACTAGTGAAGAGAGCGCTGCGCTCCCCTCTCATAGACAGACGGTGCCTGACCTATTGCCACTCGACCGGTTCCCCACTAGCTCAGTGCTCTCGCTGAAGCTTACTGGGGAAACCGAGGAACACAGCTGCTGGACTAGTGAAGAGAGCGCTGCGCTGCGCTCCCCTCTCCTAGACAGACTGTGCCTGACCTGTTGCCACAGGAGGGTGCTTGCTTCTTTTCCTTTCCTTACCCCCCGCTCGGTGCTCTAGAAGAGGCGCTGGAGCTTCTGGTAGAACATTGAGTCACGGTCATGTTTAACCTTGCCGACCGTGGGACCTGTTTGGCTCCCCTCCAGCCTGAAGACGGCCATGAACTTTGCCCCTCCTGTCTGGGCCTCAGGCACCTAAGGGAGGGTCTCTCGGTGGACCCATGCATGAACTGCGGTATTATGCCTTACGCAGTGAGGGTCGCTAGATTGGCTGAGGTGGAACGCCTGATGGGTGGGGGTGACCTTCCCCCGTCAGGACAGCCGGATCCAGCCCAACAGACTCGGGTCAAACGCCGGCTCTCGGGCCCCCCCAGGAGAGTCAAATCCGGAAGGTTGACTTTTAGGGTGGAGCTGCTGACTGCCGAGTTAGCTCAGATGAAGTCTCTTCTCCTGACCCTCCACCCTAGTGCGGGGGGGGACTGGGGCATCAGATCCACCCCTGGCCGAGCCGGTTCTAGAGGAACCGGTCCCGGAGGAACCGATCCTAGAGGAGGACATTGTCTCGTTGACAGCGTCCGGCAATTTCTTCACTGAATACAGTGACGGGCAGGCCTCCCATTCCTTGACATTTGACATTTCATTGACATTTTTGGTATACGTACTCGAACTGCGCAAGCGCGAGACGGAAGATATCCAGTGTGAAAACACTGCCTCTGGCGGTCATCCAGGATTCATAGAACCGTAGTTACCTTCGTAACCTTCGTTATACAATATGGCCTTGTTTTGTCTGTTTTTGCCTGTTATTCATTTATTTATTCAATTTGAGTTAGTTTGTTAACACAAATAAATATATAAGTTGTAAATATCCTACTGTGTTTTTTATTTATTTATTATTATCATTTTTAATTTCATAAATAATTTTGGCGATGGGTGCCCCTTTTTTTGGTTTGAGCACCTGCCCCCCAAAATGTCTGTGCACGTGCCTGGTCTGTACCATTAATGTGTCACACACTGCAAGTGGAGTTAGTGGAGAAAAAACATTTTGTCTGATAAAAATGTGAAATTGTGTCGTTTCAGATTAATTTATTTTCCATCCGTTTACTGTTCTCAATGTCACGCTGTGTACTTTCATGTTTTTCCAAGCTAAAAAAGCACGTTCGAAATTAAAACTGATTGAGGAGGAAACAAACACAAAGAGTGTGTGTGTGTTTTAAGCAGGCATATTAGTGCTGATCCAGTGTCACCCAGTGGGCCATGCAGACTGTGATTATTCAGATGCGAGTACTTGTAAAGGCAGCTCACTGATCAGACGTGTCAGTTGCTGTGACTGCAGCATTGATAACAGACTGAGATGAATTCACAAAAGCCTTCGCAGCCACCAAACCTGCACAAATGAGACAAAGAGAAACCGTGTATTCGCCAGAACACCTCAAAGGGAGAAATGCACCCTAACTGCGCCGCCAAACACACAGCTTCTCAGTGCTCCGGTGCCGTTTGTACGTACTTAAATGAGGTAATAAGCGGACATTTGGCATCAAATTGGCCCCTTTCTATGCAAATGAGCCTCATCGCCAGAGAAATTATTAGCGTCTCCAGAGAGCTAGTGGTAACTGAAGCACACATATGAGGCCTGTCATGCCCAGACCTTCCTTTTGTATTGCAGCCTCTCGCCACCCTGTGCTCAAACTCATTTATAGAAATAAATGAATAAAGCGTGTCAGTCTTTTTTGCTATCTTCATTCAAGAGCGCGTTCTTCCAATTTGAGCGAATGACTCATTTATTTCACTCCAGATATTGTAATGCTTTCCCCTCAAAGCCCGGTTCTCACATTCAAATAGCCCGTGCTTGCGCTTGGATACATTACTGCTTGTACAGATGTTCTGCTCTCAAGCTTCAGTCCTTCTCCTCACAGGTTACCTCCGTGTGCTTGTCAAACATCTGCTCTCGCATTTTCTCCTCAATTTTTTTTTTTTTTTTGTGCACCAACCCTTTCAAAATCCCCCAATTAATAGAATGCCAGCTTTAGTGTTGTGCAATGACATTATTCTGACCTTGATGGGCACTAACTCTTTCAGCTGATCCTCCAAGGTTTTTTATGTACTTCCCTTGCTTTATTTCTGACTTTTGGAATAAAATCACAGTACACCAGCGCTTTTATTATTTTTTTTCATACCCTGACAAAGCTGCCATGAATAGGGATGGGTATCGTTTGTTTTTTTTCCGATACCGGTGCTAAAACGATACTTTTAAAACGATACCGGTGCCTGAACGGTGCCTGAACCGATACTTTTTTATTGCCAAGGCAATTTTTTTTCTTCAAATTGAACAATATTATTAACTGTTTAAAGTATACTATAGATATAAATAAATAAGTACATACAAAACACGCTTCAAACTACAGATTCAAACCTTTTAACTTCAAACTATAAAAATATATATTTAAAACTAAAACTGCTGCTTTACTGGACTACACGTCATCATTAATATCAACTGGAGAGATTTGTTCCATCAAGCTGAGGACGGACGTTCAAAAGCTCGTGCTCGTGTCTCCAGCGATCTCTGTGTGCGCGTGCTGTGTGTGTGTGTGTGTGTGTGAGCGCTGGAAGCCCCGCCCCCTCGAGCCCGCTCTGCATGCAGGCAGACAGAGAGCAGAGCAGCGAGTGTGCTGTGATCCGCGCTATTTTAATAATCGTTTTTAGCGTGCGGGCACCGCGCTACCTTTTTAGTATCTATATACCGTGTAACTTTACAGAGTAGTGTAAAAAAAAAAAGTATTTAAATCGGCTCAGGCAGCGGAAGGAAGCACCGAAATCTGTATCTATATACCGTGTAACTTTACAGAGTAGTGTAAAAAAAAAAAGTATTTAAATCGGCTCAGGCAGCGGAAGGAAGCACCGAAATCTGCGTTGCTTTTCGGTCCGGTAGGTACCGGACGTGTTGGAACCGGTGCCATACTGGCACCGGTTCTCGATACCCAACCCTAGCCATGAAGCCACCTTTCTGGTGCTAAAAATACATTTATTGAAAATAAGGTTAATATATGAATGTATTTATTTCTTCCCTCTGTCCACAATTGCAATCAGCTACAAAATTGATGAGGGTGCGTTTGTGCTGCATTATCAGAAGTGCAATATTTTTATTTAACGGGTGTAAATGATGCAAAATGATGCAACTCATGGTGCGAGCGGTGGCGGCAATCCATTCTTTGTGAATTCGCCCCTCAGTGTGTTGCTTCTGCAGTGGACTTGCTGTGGAAACAGACCGTCTGAAGACAGCTTGCATCATTGCTGTAAACAGAGTCCGCCTCCTGTTGTCCCACAAGAGTCCTGCGTTCTGTCCTAAGGTCTGTCCGGTACAAGTGCAGCGTTTGTATAGTGCAGGCTCAACAAGTCATATTCTCCCGTTTCTCCACATTCATCCACCTTGTTTTCCTGCGAGCGGACATTAGACGGCTAAGTGCATGCTGGGTAGTGGAATACCCTTGGGTCTTTGCGAGATCAGGTTTTGGTGGGGTTTGATCCGGCCGGGTGGTCAGAAGATGCCGCAGGCGGTGATTGTCTCAAGGTCCTCTGCACTTTATCCAATCCCCACGCTTCCTTTTCCAATGTTGACGAGTGTATCTCCGTCATGTTATATAGATATATTATATATATATATTATTATTATTATTATTATTATATGTCATACAGGCTCCAGTAATAAACACGAAAGGACAACAAATTCAAACAAAATTTGGCGAAGATCACGGGAGCTACAGCTACCATATATATATGAAGAATGAATATCTCTTATTTAAATAATGTCCGACCTTATTATAATTTAAAAATAGATATAAATGAATTTAATAATGATAATGAGCCTGAGTTGTATGTAAACACACAATGTGCAGTTGCACACGTTACATATTCATTTTAAACAAGTGAAGACATTCAGATAAATGACAAAAGCCAAAACAAACATGCATAGGCACTTAATACTAACATTTATTATTAAAAGGAATACTTTACTGAATATCTTGTTAGGGCCGAAGTCACTACTGAGGCAAGGATTCAAAAGCAGGACCAGGAGAGTACCCCAAAGACAAAAATACAAGTAACCAAGATCGTAGGGGGACTAACCGGACCAAGACGAACTGGCTCAGACAAAATACTCTCGGGAGGAGGAGGAGAAGTTACTGGGAACAGGTGAAGCTGATCAGGGCGGGAAAACACACAAGGGCAGGAAGTGAAGTTGTCCAAAATGAGACGGAGAGCTGGAAGGCTAAATAAAACAGGAAATCGAAAAAGGAAAAAAAGGAGGAAAACATAACTTTTTTTTGCAATTTATCTACTGTATATTCTTGTGTGTATCAAATACAAAAAGGTGCCTAAACTATCAACCATTAAGGCGTAGTGCGGAGCTGTCGGCCCAACGCCTCCACAAGAGGAGCTCAGGTGATACCTTTGCTGACGAGTTCTCCTCGTCGATCCTCGCCAGATGGAGGCCAGAAGAAAGGCGAACACATTATTCATTATTTATGTTGTCTTTTCTTTTTGACAGCAGCGTGTTTGTCTAAAGGCTTTATTGCAGTGCAGTAACTCTTTGTGAACATGCCGCTGCACACGGCGGCTGGTTGTTTAGCGTGGCTCAGTGTACCGCGACAGTGTTAATTTGGGTGGACATGTAGAGAGAGAAATTCTCTCTGCTGTTTTTTTTGGAGAAATCTAATTATTGTGTCTCGTCTAGAGAGTCATTATTTCTCTAACACAAGCAAAGCTCACGATCAATTAAATTTTTCAGTTAGCAGTGGGTTCAGCAATCATGACATTTTGGAATGAAACTTTATTTTCACATTGTGGCCTAGACCCCTAATTCAATTGCTCCCTGTTGCTGTGTCTACGGTGTATAGAGCAAAATGGAGATGGTGCGGCCCCATGGCTTCCTTTATTCAGTAAAGGAGGTTACATGTGCAGCATGTCGTTTCAGATGTCGATGCACCGGTGCCCTCCTGCTGTCGGCTCCTTTAGGCCTGTCACCCCTAAGAAAGTGAACCGTCCATCTACCTGAATACGTTCTCAAGGAGGAAGATGAAGAGGGAACACCTGGGCCTTCTGACATGATTATGTTTTAAGATTGTCACCACTACAAGGATATTATGGAGTTCTA
This sequence comes from Taurulus bubalis, assembly GCF_910589615.1. Classification (NCBI taxonomy): domain Eukaryota; kingdom Metazoa; phylum Chordata; class Actinopteri; order Perciformes; family Cottidae; genus Taurulus; species Taurulus bubalis. The sequence continues at coordinate 1,232,515 of NC_136598.1, read as the reverse complement.
TGCATCATGTTCTATATTAGTGTGTGCCCTCCTTCCAACATAGGTAAGCTTTGGACGAACGAGGATGACCTAGAAATGGGATTATTGTACATTTTAATAGAGATATGAAAATGTTCGCTGTGATGGGAACTCCCCGAGACTCTCCGGGGCCCCATGGGTGTCACACAGCTGTATTTTGTGAAACCATTGGGCTCTATAATTCGGAAACTGCAAGCTCAGCTCCTAATCTTGAAGTCCACCCGGGTGCTGAATCCACCGAATACACATCCCCCCCCGTAGTAACAAACCCGGGACGGCGGTCCCATCCTACTTATTATGCGCTCTGGTTTCTCTCCCGTTCAGTGGCAGGGAACGAGTTGTGCGACAGATTAATGCAGGACTGCAGGAGCATGAAGAACATGCACATCCAGAAACTTTTTTCCTGAAGGACACCGTCAAAGACAAATTAGCCTGCGGAGGAAAGTCAGGGAACGCTTCTTCCCCCATTAGAGCCTTAATTTATTTTCTGAAAGTGCAGAGACGACGTAAGATACATGTGCCCGTCATGCGTAAGCGAGTTGTCTCTTAATCAAGTCACGAGTCTGCTGGGCTTCTTATCTTTATAAGCAGACTGAAGCAAAGCTGGTTTGTCTGTCCAGCTTGAGGGACATTCTATTAATGGCTGTCTTACCAGACCCTTTTGTCATCAGGTTTTTTTATTTTTTATATCTGACAGTCTTTTTTATTTTTTGTCTTACATCATTCATCTGTGACCTCACTATTATGCCCGACAGCTGGCAGATCATGGATAAGACGCCCACTCATCCCACATGATCTTTTTCTTATATTATCTCTTCTTCAATTTTCAAAAGTAAAATGAGGCTGTCTTGGCGTGTTGAAGAGCAAATGTTGCCTCCTCTTGAAGCCCCTCTAGAACATGTTCAAAAATGTTTTATTTTGTATTTATTTATTTATGTGTTATAAAACATATTTTTTAAGATTCTTTGTTTGGTGCTTTGACAATGGTGAAGGGGATGACGTGCAGCAAAGGGCTTTGGGTCAGACTGGCTGGTGGTTAGGACTCGGCCTTGGTACATGGTTGCCGGCCGGCTCCACCGCGTGAGCTATGGAGAAGCCCCTCATTACAACATTGTTGGGTTCAATCAAAACTAAAATGAAGCATCAGCAGCTTTAACATGACAGATATCCCTCTTTGTCCTGTCTCTACAGTCTATATGGGTTTCTTCTTGGTGTAACGATCAGCAAAATCATCTGTGCAAAGTTTAGTCGAAACAAAAGACATGCATATTCCAAGTCCTCCGTCTCAATGATGAGGACAAAAAGTGTGTTTGTGATTCATCAAGTTTAAACTGATAGGAATGGCTTACAGTGGACAAATCATTTACCAATCAGCTCCAGCGGCACCTTTGATCCAGGCTATTTGCAGTAATGATTTGTGGGCCTCCCCCCGGCCAGTGGGTGCATTGTTTAACAAGTGGCATTTGGCATCCAGAATAACTTGTACATTGATGGAGTGGGCTTGTTTTGGGCTGAATAGATTGAAATGGATCAGGGGGGCAGGAAACCTTGACGTGTAATTTGCTGCTCGGGTGACATTTGGGAACCAGCAACTGCGGGACAGTGACTGTATTTGCATCACAGGGGCAACAGTCTCGTGACTGTGCAGATCGACAAGAAGTGACTGTGCAGATCGAGGATCAAGGTTTTCAAATTAAAAGGTTGGAGGATGTAAAGTTGAATTAAGCCCACAACAACACCTCCAGAGGGCTTGACGGAAAGTTCTGGCACCAGAACCACCCACCTCCACATCAGCTCCCATTAGGATGAGGGCAAAACGGAGTGGGCACCTCTGGATATGTATGTGTTCATCTCCGTCATCACGGACACGCTGATTTGAATGCCCTCCTGGAGACGAAGATGTGTTTCTTCTTTGGCCAGCATGTCTGCTGGCTGTTGATGTGATGCCAAAGTTGTTGTTTTTTCTCTAATAACACCAATCGTCACCCATTTTATTGTTGATGTCTTTGTCTGTTCCTGCTTATTTTCTCATCAACTGTTATAACAGCGGCTCCAAAAGCTAAAAAATGCCTAACCAAACTGTTTTCCTGCCTCGACCGTGAATCTCACTGTGAATGAGAAGGCCGTTGTTGATTTAGAAGTACTTTTAGTTCAGAAGCGTTCAGAGATTGAATGCATCTGTGATGTTTGCAGAAATGTACCATGCCAACGTTTTATTCAGGCGACTGATAAAAGAGTATCAGTCTAAACCAATTCTAAGATGAAATAGCTGGTTATTGGTGGGATCAGTATTATGTGGAGATAGCTCTTCAGTATGGGACAGGTGAAAATTAATAAGCTATATACAGTACATGTAAACCCACACACATGCCACACTGCTGCTCGCTGCTATGGGGTCTGTTAGCTATCGGGAAATTATGTTGCTCATAAATAAAAAAAATGATGGGCTATTCAATCTGGACATGAAGTGGGTTTTATAGAAGGTAGGACCTCTGTTGGGAAAACAGCAGTCACACACACACAAAACCTTGTACATCTTTGTGAGGACCCTCGTTGACATAATGCATTCTCTCGTCCCTGAACCATCACATCTAAGTGCCCAACTACAAACCCTCTACCTCTTATGGTGCAACAGATCGTAAAACTCAGTTTGGATCCTATCGTCAATAATTGGATCTGCACATGAGAAAAATATAACTTTTAGAGATCCCTGGTCACGAAAATGTGCAGATCACTGATGATCCGTTTTGGCACATAGAGATCCCTTTGTCGTTTAATTATAGCATCTACAATGCTCCGTCTCAAAAGTCGGTCAATAATTCTAAATATTGTCCTTTTTATCTAGTTATAAATCATTTTTAGTGTTCTTGAATATCGCCAGTCAAACTGTATTTCAGTTCATTTATCTGCCGTTCGAACTAATTCTAACCTGAACCCTAAAACAGAGTCTGGCCCAAATGTCCTCACTTTGACGGTCTAAAACTCATCGGTCTTCACCAAGATAGCTGTACAAGTACACAAACACACACGCTATTAGGTCTCTGTCTATTTCCATATATTTGGTTTCATTATGTGCAGACCCTGCAGCATGTATTTACTTTGCATCAAAGGGCATCAAATGAGAAATGTAGAATGTATTGCTATTTATTCAAATAATAATTTAAAGGGAATTCTCTGAGTCCTGAGGTCAGAGAGTGAGTCGGTTCCAGGTCGCTGCCTCTCAGAGCACCATCCCCTCCCTTTGTGAGACACGTATGCTCCTGACTTCATCAACGCCCCGTTTTCCTCCTGTTGCCTGGTTACAGGAGCATTTATTTATTTTAGCTATGCTTCGGACTGAATTAAACAGATTTCAAAGGAACTTAAAAGGAGAGCGAATCGGAGGGTCCAGAATGAAAGAACCCGTCTCGTTTGCTGTGCCGCAGCATCAAACTGGTGGTCGCGACCAGTTGTGTAACCGGATTACACACAAATGCGATAAATCAACTGTGTTACCTTCCTCTCCGGTCAATGATAGAGAAGAACCGCAAGCTTCTGGCACCACCTATCTCAGCAGGGCGGGCCAACACTTTGCCACTTCAGTGAGACTGGAGGACTCAATACTTCATTCATAACTCATTTCTGGTTGATTTGGTGACCCCCGTGGCTCCTGGTCGTGTTTGTAACGGTGGTCAGGGTGGCTGCAGTGAAACTCTCTTATGAGAGGGGCATCCAGAATGTGTCGGGCCGGGACCCAGCATCTCTCCTCTGGGCCGTAGCCCTCCCAGTCTATCAGGTATTGTAACCCTCTCCCACGACGGCGGGAACGAAGTAGGCGACGAACCGTGTAGGTAAGACCTCCATCGATGAACCGCGGTGGCGGTGGAGGCTGTACTGCAGGGACCAGTGGACACTCCCGAACCAGCTTGACTCTGGAGATGTGGAATGACGGATGGACCCGCATGGCCCGGGGCAGCTTGAGCCTCACAGCTGCAGGATTGATGACCTTAAGGACCTCGAATGGTCCGATGAACCTGGGTGCCAACTTCTTTGCCTCCACTCGCAAGGGTAAGTCCCTGGTCGACAGCCACACCTTCTGACCAACCTGGTAGGTGGGGGCCTTGGAGCGGCGCCGGTTGGCCGCTGCAGAGTACCGGTTGGCTGAGCTGAGGAGCGCAACTCTGGCCTTGGCCCAGGTACGGTGGCAGCGGCGGACGAAAGCCTGGACCGAGGGGCAGGAAACCTCCTTCTCCAGGGCCGAGAACAATGGAGGTTGAAACCCGTAGGCACACTGGAACGGGGACATTCCAGTGGCAGAGCTGGTCAAGGTGTTGTGAGCATACTCCACCCACAGGAGCTGCTGGGACAAGGATGCTGGAGTTTCGGAGACCAAGCACCGTAGAGCTGTCTCCATCTCCTGGTTCTTGCGCTCGGTCTGGCCATTAGACTGTGGGTGGAATCCCGATGACAGGCTGGCTGTGGCCCCGATTAGCGTGCAGAACTCCCTCCAGAAGACTGACGTGAACTGAGGACCCCGGTCGGAGACTACATCCGTGGGAAGCCCGTGAAGCCGGAAGACATGCAGCAGAACCAGCTCAGCAGTCTCCTTGGCCGAGGGGAGCTTGGGCAGGGGGACAAAGTGGGCCATCTTGCTGAACCGATCTACCACCGTTAGGATGGTGGTATGCTTGTTGGACAGCGGGAGACCGGTCACAAAGTCCAGGGAGATGTGAGACCAGGGCCGATGCGGCACAGACAGAGGTTGCAGGAAACCAGCGGGAGCCTGGTGGGAAGGTTTGTGCCGGTTGCAGACAGGACAGGCGTTGACAAATTCCCGGGTGTCCTTCTCCAGTGTAGCCCACCAGAACCTCTGCTGCAAGGCATCCTTAGTACGCTGGCTCCCAGGATGGCACGTGAGCTTGGAGCTATGGGCCCACTGGAGGACCTCGGACCTCAGGGTCTGGGGAACGAACAGGCGGTCAGGGGGACAGGAGCTCGGCCCGGGCTGGGCCTCCAGGGCAGCCTTGACTCTCTCCTCTACCTCCCAGGTGATAGAGGCAACCAGAACAGGGGCAGACAGGATCTTGTCAGTGCAAGGGGTGGAATCCCCCTTGTCCACAAACTGACGTGACAGGGCGTCCGGCTTGACGTTACGGGTTCCGGGCCGGTAACAGAGGGAAAAGTTAAACCGGGTAAAAAACAGAGACCATCTGGCTTGCCGAGAGTTCAGTCTCCTAGCGGACTGAATGTACTCAAGGTTCTTGTGATCAGTCCAACACAGAAATGGCAGACTGGTCCCCTCAAGCCAGTGACGCCACTCCTCAAGGGCCAGCTTAACGGCAAGCAGCTCTCGGTTCCCCACGTCATAGTTCCTCTCTGCCGGTGAGAGCCGCCTGGAAAAGAAGGCGCATGGGTGGAGCTTCTGGTCACTGGCAGACCGCTGGGACAGGATGGCCCTCACCCCTACATCGAAGGCGTCCACCTCCACCACAAACTGTCTCTCTGGGTCGGGGACTTGCAGGATGGGGGCCGACGTAAACCGGGCCTTCAGGTTCTGGAAGGCCTCCTCAGCCGAAGGTGACCACCGAAACTGCACTCTAGATGAGGTAAGTGCTGTGAGTGGGGCAGCCACGGTGCTATAGCTGCGGATAAACCGCCAATAGAAATTGGCGAACCCCAGGAATCTTCTGTCTCCCAGAAAGGAGACAGAAGAGGCGTGAAACTCGCACTTCTCTGCCTTCACAAACAGGGAATTCCTCAGGAGGCGTTAGAGGACCGATTGAACATGGTGGATGTGCTCCTCTCGGGACCTCGAGAAAATGAAAATGTCATCAAGGTAGACAAATACCTGCTTGTTCAGCATGTCTCTCAGCACATCGTTCACCAGTGCCTGGAAGACGGCTGGGGCATTAGTCAGACCGAAGGGCATCACCAGGTACTCATAATGTCCAGTGGGGGTGTTGAAAGCTGTCTTCCACTCGTCCCTCTCTCGGATCCGGACCAAATGATAGGCGTTACGTAGGTCTAACTTGGTGAAGATGGTAGCCCCTCGCAGCAACTCAAAGGCAGAAGAGATGAGTGGGAGTGGGTAGCGGTTCTTGATGGTAATGTCATTGAGGCCCCTGTAGTCAATGCATGGCCTAAGTGACTTGTCCTTCTTCCCTACGAAGAAGAACCCCGCACCTGCAGGTGAAGAAGAGGGACGGATGATCCCAGCAGCTAGGGAGGAACTGATGTACGCCTCCATGGCCTCTCTCTCAGGTGCCGATAAGGAGTAGAGACGGCCCCTGGGGGGGGGGTGGTGCCGGGTTGCAGGTTAATGCAGCAGTCGTAGGGATGATGTGGGGGCAGGGATGCGGCCTTGACCTTACTGAATACCTCCCGAAAGTCATGGTACTCCGTAGGCACTCCTGACAGATCCGACGCAGAGCTGGGGCAAGCTGACTGCGGAACTGCAGCAGCTTGTTTCAGGCAGATCAGATGGCATGATGCACTCCACTCCCTGATGGCCCCTGTGGCCCAGTCGATGTGGGGGTTATGGCGGCGGAGCCAGGGGTGTCCCAGGATTAGTGGATGCTGGGGTGACCGCAGGATAAGAAACCGAATGGTCTCCAGGTGGTTACCCGACAGGAGCATACAAACTGGTGCGGTCTGGTGAGTCACTGTCCCCAGTAGGTGGCCGTCCAGAGCGTTAGCAGGAACAGGGCATGGCAGCGGTACCCGCTCGATACCCAGCTGACGGACTAGGTCCTCGTCAATGAAGCTGTCATCAGCACCAGAGTCAATGAACGTAGCTAGGGTCTGTGATCCGTTCACGAGTAGCAGCTGAGCGTGGAAAAGGGGTCTTTGGTTGGGAGAGAGTCTTGTGGTTCGGCTCACCAGTACCTCCCCTGTTACGGGCGAGCCATGTCTTTTACTGGGCACCGGGATACAAAGTGACCAGCCTGGCCACAGTACAGGCAAAGACCTCCCCGGCGACGGCGCTCCCGCTCCTCGCGGGTGAGACTGGTGCGCCCTACCTCCATGGGTTCAACCTCCACTGGTTGAGAGGCCGAGGTGAAGCTGGTGGCTGCCGGAGGAGCTCGACGCTGGTTGACAGCGCGGCGATCTGTCTCTCCCTTGCGTCGCTCCTGTCGTCTTGCCTAGATGCGTCTGTCCACTCGGGAAGTCAATTCTATTAAGCCATCCAAACTGGCAGGCAAATCAAAAGAGATCAGTTCATCCTTAACATACTCCGCTAGCCCAGTCAAGAACACCTCGCACTGTGCTGCCTCGTTCCAGTCGCTAAGGCGTGCTCTTGTTCGAAACTCCAAGGCATAATCCACCACTGTCCGGTCTCCCTGACGCAGCTCCGCTAGTCCCCCGCTTGGATCTGGGCCCTTGGAAACTGCCCCGAAAACCTTGCGAAGCTCTGCAGAAAACAACCGGAACGAAGAGCAGGCCGGCGTGCGTCTCTCCCATTCAGCGGTACCCCACAGTCGCGCTCTGTCAGTCAGGTGGTTGATGGTGAAGGCTACCTTAGCCTCCTCCGAGGCGAAGGTGTGGGGCTGCAGAGAGAACAGGATGGAGCAGTTTGTGATGTATGGGTTGCAGCCCTCAGGTTCTCCAGCGTAGCGCTCCGGGGTACCCACACGAGGCTTGTGTGTTGGCATAGGCGCTGGTGAGACCGGAGGTGGAGAGGCAGGAGACGGCGCAGCGGCTACCAGCTGGGTCAGGACCGTCGTCAGTTGTAGCATCTGGGCGGTCATCGCCGTCATAGCCTGCTCCTGGACTGCTGCAGACTGCCGTGTCTCCGCAGCGAAGCGGACCATCTGCGCCTCGTGCTGCTGGAGGGCATTCTCGATCCTCTCGAACCGGCTTGCTGCAGAAGGTTGTGCTGGGTCCATAATTGGCCAGATTGTAATGTAACGGTCCGATTACGCAAGGACCCAAAAGCACGACTGCGGAAGACAGAGATGAAGAATATAAGTATTTACTGAACAGGTAACACACAGGGAGAGCTAGGTTCAAAAACACAAGACAATCTGGCAGGGGACAAGTGCAAGGGAGGGGACCTAAGTAGTGAAGACTAATGAGGGGATGTGCTACAGGTGAGACAGGGATGGGCCAGGTGCAAGGAATGAGGGCTGACGAGGAGGGAGTGACTGATGAAGGGGGCGTGCAGCAGGATCTGAAATGACAGGACAGTTAGTACACAGACAGGAAGAAAATAACTTAAAGAAAAGTGTGGCGCTGAACCATGACAGTGTTTTACCACCCCCAGAGTGGTGAATCAGACCAAAACAGAGGATTTATCGTGTCGTCTAATTTACTCAGTCAAGCCCCAGAAAGCGACTGTTTTGTTTCGTGTGGCTGCAAATGCATCGCATTTCCGATTGTGGCTTCAGAATAAAAGTGCTCAAATCATTTACTGGTTTATCTGGATGTGAAGCAGCGGGAGCAGCAGATGTTCACTGTGCATCCAAGCAGCAGTCTGATGCAGCTCTGACACAGCTGTAGTGAACGTTCAGTTAACAGAGGGGCTTTGATCAATGAGGTACAATTAAGGACGTTGAAGTAGGAGCACGCATTGTTTCCTGTGAATCTCAGTGGACTCCTTTTTCACGGGGCTGCTATCTCAATCAGTCGGCGAAACGAGGAAGACTGTGCTGAGTTATCAGGCTTTCTGTTCGTGTCCCATCCCAGTTCATGCCCCAATTGTGCACTTCTGGCCCGTCGTGTCACCTCATTTCAGCCACATGTCCCCAGGCCCCATCATTGCCTTTTTCTCAAAATGAGCAGTTCGTACTGAATTGGCCTAAATGTGGCATGTAGCATGCAGACCAAAAGCTAAATCAAGATGTCGTACCAAGGATGGCCTACCGTGCCTACTGTACTGGTAATGGATGGTTTGTTTGAATATCACAACCCAAATGTCCATTATAAAATGCATGGGAACCTGTTGGTTCCAGTCGATACCATCCACAGAGCTGCAGGCAGTGGTGAGGGCAGCAGAGAGAACTTTGTTGAGAAAATGTGGCTCTTTGGTCAACGGTAGTTCTAAAAAGCAGTTTGACCAAGTTTTACGCTTACAGTCTCACCTTGTTCAACATTTTGTTTCTCAATGAGCTGTTAGAATAGATTATTTAAGGGGTCGGGGAGTTCAACCATGCAGTATCTTATAAAGGTACCAAACATTGATAATTACCCCCCCACCGGAACTTTGAAGATGAATAAGTCCTATTTTTTTTTTTTATTTAAACGATTGTGCAATTTTTTTTCCCATTTCTGGGCCTGTCCTGTAGGGCTGTCAACGAATATTCGAATAGTTGTTAAAAACAAAATTTTGAATGTGAAAATTAATATTCGAATGTTTAAAAAATATATATATATTTTGGAGGATAATTATCGTGAATCTGGCAACCCCCGCCGCGGACGCGACGAAGTGTCCTCTTTTTCACAAACTCAAATCTGGTCACCCTAGTTGACCTGCGTGGAAGATGGCGGAAAGTGCAGAACCCAGCTTGACCGCAGCAGGAAAAGTGATATTAACCCCGAAAAATTTAAAGAGTGATGTCTGGAAACATTTCGGATTTTGGTCAGTTGATGGGAAACTTGTTGAGCCTACAACTAAAGTAGTGTGTAAGCTATGTAAGCTAGAGTTAGCTTACCATTCAACGACAAGCAACTTGAGGCTACATCTCCAGAATGTGCACCCAAGAGAATATGGCATAAAATGTGGAACTTCAGCGAAACAGCCACGTCAGGATACGTATTTTGCGCAGTCCGCCACAAATTTGTTGTCTGCGGCACGACAGGAGGCCTGCACGCAAAAATTTACTTTGTTCGTATGCAAGGACATGAGGCAGATCAGTGTGGTGGATGGGATAGGCTTGAGAGAGAGAGAGAGAGAGAGAGAGAGAGAGAGAGAGAGAGAGAGAGAGAGAGAGAGAGAGAGAGAGAGAGAGAGAGAGAGAGAGAGAGAGAGAGCGCGCGAGCGAGAGGCCAAGGTCTGTGGTCTTGGCCATTAGTTAATTTACTTATTTTTGTGTAGGTAATATGTTGTTAAATGTTTAAACTTAAATAAATTACCTATACAAGTAGTTATGTCTCGTATTAATTTGTCCTGTTATTGACATGCCTAATGCACAACCAGAAAGTCGAATGTTTGAATACATGTGTTTTTTTAAAAGGAATATTCAAATGTCATTTTTGAGCAATTTTGACAGCCCTACTGTGCTGTAAGAATTTGTTTGGCCTTACATACTGCAAAATTAATTTAGCGGTCGTCTTTATACTTCCTCGTCACGATTACATACAGAACTAGAACATTTCGCAAGAAATTTTGAAAGTATGGCTACTACTGCTGTAAGACGTCGCAATATATATACATTACCGGTAGTGAGATGTGTTATTGAGGTACTTTATATATATATATATGCCAACATTAGCTATGAGGGCTTGATGGTGTAAATATGAATAGGACAGCACTTTGCTGCAACATATCACGTGATTACAGAAAAAAATATTGTGTACAATTGTGTATTTATTTTCTATTTAATACAATAATCCTCATTTGAGCTTTATGTTAAGATACAGTTAAATCATGGGGCTTTTATGTTGAAAGAGAAGACAGAAAGACAGACAGTTCCTCCTGCGTGTGTGCCGCGTGTCACTGGTTGCCATGGTGGCCGTCCTGATTGGCTAACTTGAAACAGCTGTGTCACTGTCACAGAGCAGGAGACTGGACTGTGGATTTAATGAGAAAACAACCTTTCAAACTATTGTATTTGACAGACAACCGTGAATCCCATCACGAAAATAACGTAATCATGAGAAGCACAAGACTTCTGAGAACGTTTCCGTCTACTTAAATATTTGCAAGGATTTATAAATGAGAGCGTAAATTTAGTTTGTAAAGTTCCTCACGTTTCCGTCATGAGAGAAAATTGTGGTCCGATTTAACGCGGAGGTTGATGGAGAAGTTGGCCGGACTTCATGTCGCTTTCAGGCTTGCTGACAAAACAGTATAAATTCCAGACTTTTGTCAACGTTTTAAACTTTAAATCATTTCTCTACAATAAATGATGGTGAGTCACTGTGGGCACAAAGATTAATGTTTTTTTGCTCTCTTCAGTCCGAAACCCCAGTCAAGTGAATGGGACAATTTCTCACCGTTTTTCGCACTTTTCGGGAAAATGGCCCGTCGAATCTCTTAAAAAAGTGATTCCAGGTGATTCCCGATCGGGCCGCACGTTTTGATGTATTTTTTACGCATGTCCGGGCAACGCTGCAGGAGGAGATACGGTCCAAAGTTTGACGGAATAAGAAGAAAAACTAGAAATTGCATTTCCTGCTGAAAATGCACTGGAATGCAAAAAGCTGAAGCTTAAAGCTTAAATATTTGAAAATATAGCGGAATATAACCAAAAATAGCTAAATATATGTTCACATGCGGCCGTTCGCACGCGCACGTACACATGCGGACATAGACACACAGTCAGTGAGCATAGCAAACTTCATGCAAGTGATCAAATTCACTCCAGCAACAGCCTGCACCTGTTTTCTGTGTGTGTGTGTGTGTGTGTCCCCACAATGACGTTAAAACAAGAATGAGTGTGAAGCGGTGATTAGTTCAAACTGAAAACATGATTGAGAGACTGAGTTGTATGATCCCCATAGGTTTCAGTGCATTTTTCTTTCTCAGAAAAAGCTTCATATCTGAAAAACTTCAAAGGCAAGATGCCAAAATAATAATATTTTCTGAGAGATGAGATTCTTGCGAACGCGTCGATGTTGTTTGTGGGTCTCTAGGCTACACGATGTTTATAATCGCAATTTCTAAATCAGGTACTGATTGGTGATTAGTTCAAACTGAAAACACCTGTGACATGACTGAGAGACTGAGTTGTTTGATCTCCATAGGGTTCAGTGCATTTGTCTTTCTCATAAAAAGCTTCATATCTCCAGAACTTCAAAGGCAAGACGCCAAAAAAGCAAGAAATGAAAACGCTGACAGTTAAAAAACTATTACAGATATCAAAAAGCTGAATCATACGGTAATAGCTGAAGGTTTTGTCAACATTTTAAAGTTGAAATGGTGTCACTACCTGTAAGTATGGCAAACCCTTAACCTTTTGAAGTTGAAGAGATTTAAGCGGATTTGAAGATGTTCTTCATAGGAATCCATTCATTTTTTTTCAAAAAAAAAATTAATAATTTGAATATTTGAAAAAATATCAATAATATGAAATTATAGATTAATAGCTGAAGGTTTTGTCAACATTTTAAAAGTTTAAATGGTGTCTTTAGCTGAACGTATGCAGAACTTGTGAGCGTTTGAAGTTGAAGAGGATTTGAAGATTTTCCCCATCCGCTCCCATTCATTTTAATTTTCATAAAAAGTAGTAGTAGTTGAAGTAACAGTAGTAGAAGTAGTAGTAGTTGAAGTAACAGTAGTAGTAGAAGTAGTAGTTGAAATAACAGTAGTATGAGTAGAAGTAGTAGTAGTATTCATAGTAATAGCAGTAGTAGTAGTCATATTAATAGTTGTAGTAGTAATTAGTAATAGTTATAGCAGTATTAGTAGCAGGAGTCCAAATATTAGCAGCAGTAGTCAAAGTATTAGTCTGCGCATTAAGTATTTCATACAAAAATCCTCATTTGAGCTTTATGTTATGATACAGTTAATTCATGGGGCTTTTATTTTGAAAGGGAAGACAGACAGACAGACAGACAGACAGGAGGCTTTACAATGCCTTTGACTGAATATCTGCATGAATATCTCCAAGTCACACACTCTAATGTGTGTGCAGATTGTGTACAAAACCATCTGTTAAACCCCATATTTCGAGGCAAAAACATGCTCAAATCACCATGATAGTACATTCAACAGAGAGGAGAGGAGGAGACGATCGCACTGATATCCTTGATATTTTTCTGGAGTTTAAATAGCTCCACTGAGGCTCTAGTTCACACACACACACACACACACACACACACGCAACAGTGCGCGCAAACTTTATTACCAGTTCACACGCGGCCGTTCGCGCGCGCACGTACACACGCGGACATGGACACACAGTCAGTGAGCTTAGCAAACTTCATGCTAGTGATCAAATTCCATTCCTCTCCACCAACAGCACCTATTTTCTGTGTGTGTGTGTGTGTGTGTGTGTGTGTGTCCCCACAATGACGTTAAAACAATGAGTGTGAAGCGGTGATTTGTTCAAACTGAAAACACCTGTGACATGAGAGACTGAGTTTTATGATCCCCATCGGCTTCAGTGCATTATTTGTTTCCATAAAAATCTTCATATCTCAACAACTTCAAAGGCAAGACACCAAAATAAGGATATTTTCTGAGAGATAAGACTCTTGCGAACGCGTCGATGTTGTTTGTGGGTCTCTAGGCTACACGATGTGTCTGTAGTCGCAATTTCTAAATCAGGTATGGTCGTGAGAGACAACCATTTTTTAGCGAGATTTAACATGGGAGCGAATGGAAGAAGAAGGAGGCCACCTCTCACATATCATCTGATTTCAACACGTCTGAATCTGTTGGATTCAAATCGACCCAAGTTTATAAAGTAAGACAAGATTTCCTACGTTTTGATGTATAAATTATGCCCAAAGACTTAGTATTGTGGAGGAGATGGCAAAAAGCAAAATATAAATCTAACTAATCCTCCAGGGGAACTACACTCAAGCTGTGACATCACGCACTCTAAGCGCCGCAATACACACCCATGTTAAAGGCAGAAATGGTCGGAAAAAAGCATGAAATGAAAACACTGACAGTTAAAAAATTATAGAAGATATCAAAATTCTGAAATTATAGAATAGCTGAAGGTTTTGTCAAAATTTTAAAAGTTTAAATGGTGTCTTTAGCTGAACGTATGCAGAACTTGTGAGCGTTTGAAGTTGAAGAGGATTTGAAGATTTTCCCCATCCGCTCCCATTCATTTTAATTTTCATAAAAAGCTTAATAATTCAAAGATTTGAAAAGTCAGAAATATGAAGAGGTCATTGCCATCGTCTCCTTAAGTAGCTGAATATTTTAATATTTGAACGGTTTCTGTAGCTGAATATATGAAGGAATAGAAGAGGTCCAAAATACGTACGGAAGAAATAGAAGAATAAAAAAAAAAAATAAAGAAGTTGAATAAAGAAGAGGATAACAATAGTTGGACTGCTGAAGCATTCCAACTAATAAAGAAGAGGATAACAATAGTTGGACTGCTGAAGCATTCCAACTAATAAAGAAGAGGATAACAATAGTTGGACTGCTGAAGCATTCCAACTAATAAAGAAGACAACAACAATAGTTGGACTGCTGAAGCATTCCAACTAATAATAAGTTGAATAAAGAAGTAGATAACAATAGTTGAACTGCTGAAGCATTCCAACTAATGAAGAAGTAGATAACAATAGTTGGACTGCTGAAGCATTCCAACTAATAAAGAAGACGATAACAATAGTTGGACTGCTGAAGCATTCCAACTAATAAAGAAGAGGATTACAATAGTTGGACTGCTTAAGCATTCCAAATAATAAAGAAGACAACAACAATAGTTGGACTGCTGAAGCATTCCAACTAATAAAGAAGTTGAATAAAGAAGAGGATAACAATAGTTGGACTGCTGAAGCATTCCAACTAATAAAGAAGACGATAACAATAGTTGGACTGCTGAAGCATTCCAACTAATAAAGAAGAGGATAACAATAGTTGGACTGCTGAAGCATTCCAACTAATAAGTTGAATAAATAAGTAGATAACAATAGTTGGACTGCTGAAGCATTCCAACTAATAAAGAAGACAACAACAATAGTTGGACTGCTGAAGCATTCCAACTAATAAAGAAGTAGATAATAGTTGGACTGCTTAAGCATTCCAACTAATAAAGAAGACAACAACAATAGTTGTACTGCTGAAGCATTCCAACTAAAAAAAGAAGTTGAATAAAGAAGACGATAACAATAGTTGGACTGCTGAAGCATTCCAACTAATAAAGAAGAGGATAACAATAGTTGGACTGCTTAAGCATTCCAACTAATAAAGAAGACGATAACAATAGTTGGACTGCTGAAGCATTCCAACTAATAAAGAAGACGATAACAATAGTTGGACTGCTGAAGCATTCCAACTAATAAAGAAGAGGATAACAATAGTTGGACTGCTTAAGCATTCCAACTAATAAAGAAGACGATAACAATAGTTGGACTGCTGAAGCATTCCAACTAATAAAGAAGACGATAACAATAGTTGGACTGCTGAAGCATTCCAACTAATAAAGAAGAGGATAACAATAGTTGGACTGCTGAAGCATTCCAACTAATAAGCCCGAGGAATAACATGAAGTGCGCTTGCTGCAGGGGTCTATGACCCCTTGCAGCTGAGCCACACTTAATTACAGATTCTGATGTTTTTTAACTCCCCACGGTGAGAATTGACCACACTGAATGATCTTTAACTTCAATTTCTGACACCTCTGCTTGCATGATGCTTCTCTCTCTGTGATAGCTGGTGCATTCCATCAAGGCGTGCTTCACAGTTTCCACCTCCCCACAGCTGCATTTTCCATCTGGGTGCATACCCAACATTGGCAGCCCACGATTCAGTCCACAGTGACCCAGTCTCAGCCTAGTTATTACCACATTGTCCCTCCTGCCCCTTCTTTATTAGGCTTGTGCTTCACTGTTGGTTGTAAATGAAAATAAAACCTCCCCGTTTCCCTCTTCTCATTATTTTTGCCACACATTTGCAATTCCTTGTGTTATTAAGCTTTTACACTTGACCCCTCCATACAATACTTACAAATCTACCTCTTTTCTATTGACGGCTTTTTTTTCAGCTTCATTCCCCTGTAGGAGCTGTATCCCAATTTAGATACTCTATATAATAGTCAAAATGTATGTTATTAGATCCGGTCTGGCCCCACTTTTCTCACCCGTCAATGCCATTAGTGCCGCAGTAGAGTCTGAGCCTATAATTATCTCTCTTTGGTCTATTTTCCTCTACCCACTCAAGTGCCCACAGAATTGTCACAATCCCTGCAGTGATGACGGACACATGATTTGGTATCCGCTTTCCTTGCTGTATTAGCAATAGCGGGATGCTTACTCCTATTCCAGCTTTTCCACCGTTCAGATTCTTGGAGCTATCCATGTAAATCTGCTCTTTTTCGTCGAAGATGATCCCTGACTAAATTCACTGGATCTCCTGCACGCTTCTTGATTCCATTTAATATAGAAAGGTCTCCATCGGGTTTCTGGCACAGCCATGGTGGAACAGGTGGCCAGCACACTGCCGCGCCTATCGACAAATCTGTCACTCCCACTCCACCAGCTCTCTTACTCATTTCAATCTCCTTATTTATCCATTCCAACAAAACCATAGCAGGTGTTAACCCTTTGGGGGCGGGGCCCGCTTTGAAGCGGCGGCAGACGTTTAAGTTTTTAATAAAATTAGATCTTAGCAATAATACGTCACAGAGATATGGTTTCAAATATGGCGGACATGGTTTCCACTTCCGCGTCTGAGCATCTAAACATGGACGTGTTTTACGACGCATGCAAAGCTTCACTGTGAGTCAGAAGATGCCAAGCCAAGAGTCCTGAGCAAAGCTATATTGGAGGGGATGGACAGACGGCGCAGTTTCAGTGCCTGAAGGATTCGCTAACAAGGAGCTAGCCGGAGCTAACGGGCCAGATAGCTGGCTACAGCGTTTCTGTGAGACTGAACGGTGAGTAATCAATTGTTGTCCCTATCACCGTTAACTTTCTTACAGTGAACTTAGTATGACTAGTCGTGTTGGACCTCCATTATGTGTTTGTAAGACCGGAACTAACGTTTGTTTGTTGACGATAGCTTCATAGCGTTAGCACGTCACTAGATAGCGCCGTGTTGGATGTCTCTTCCGTGTCTACGACTGAACGATACATACTCAACTGTTGTCCCTATCACCGTTAACTTTCTTACAGTTAACTTAGCAAGCTTAGTAGCGTTGGATCTCTGTTAATCGTTACTACAGTAGTGTTTATGTCACGTTAGGTGCTGCTAACACGGCGCAAGCTAACGAGAGCTAACGGAGATAGCTGACCGGGGGTGAGGGATAGCTGAATATAATAATAAATTTGGTTTTAGACATTTATTTACATGTGTCTACCATTTTATTCATATATTCCACTGCTTTTGTGAACCTAAGACCTTTGGTAAACCAATTTCCATCACCAAAACCGATATACCACATGAGTAAAGTTATATTTTCACAAGAAATATGAAACATTTCCAAAATCAAGATTACATTTTTCAGCTTTAGTCATATTTTCTCTTTACACTTGTGCCTTGGGACAATGGTGCCTCATCATATAGATAGCTGAGATTGTTCTGTAATTTTTGATACACAACACATGTATGTATCATATGCAAGTGACTTTAAAAAGGGAAATTTAAAAATGATGTAAAATCGAGAAAATGACCCCAGTGTTAAGAACCTATAACTGCAGCTTAGACCAGTACGTCAGAGGCAATTTGCGCTTTCTCAGCCCCAGTTGTGTTTCACTCATTTCAGTGAAAAGAGCATTAACTGGGGTTGTTCCAAAAGCCTCACCACATATTCTTAGTGCTTTAGAATTCATTGTGTCCAGCATCACCAATAATCAATTGCAGAATTTACGACTCCCCTGTAAATGATCATTAATGTTCCTTTTATCTGCTCCCCAAGTCAGATCCTACCATGCATTGTAAGACTCAAATTACTTTCTCACACTCCACCCTCCATGTCATCCTCTCCTAAAGCCAGACTTCCAGAAAATTGTAATGTTTTAACTCATTCAACAGGTTTATTAGATATTCTGAGGTCCTGCTGTGATTTTTTATTTTAAAGACTTGGCTGATCATTTCACAACAATATTTAATGTCTGCCGCAGTTGGCTATGAATATTGGTCTAAATTCCGGCCCCTTTTCCAAATGGCCCAATCCTCAGCAGATAATAGTAAACCAAACCATTTCCCAATTCCTGTAGAGTTATAATAGTTTAGTTTGTCATAATTGGACTTGCACATGTAAAATAAAATAAATGTTAATGTGTACATTACAATGCATAATAGAGATATGATCATTAATAAGGGATATTATTATGAAGAATGTGGAATTGTATGCATATGAAGGTCACTATGTTTTTATTACTGTATAATGTAACATGACATCTATTGCTTCTGTCCATCCGGGGAGAGGGATCTTCCTCTGTTGCTCTCCCTCAGGTTTCTTCCACTTTTTTCCTTGTGAAAGGGTTTTTACTATCTTTTTGGGGGAGTTTTTCCTGATCCGATGTGAGGTCCCGGGACAGAGATGTCATGTGTACAGATTGTAAAGCCCTCCGAGGCAAACTTGTATTTGTGATGTTGGGCTATACAAAATAAACTGAATTGAATTGAATCGCCACCAATGAATCGCCACCTTAACGTGGTGGAGGAGTTTGAGTGGCTCAGTGATCCTGGGAGCTATGTTGTCCGGGGCGTCAGCCCCTGGTAGGGTCTCCCAAGGCAAACAGGTCTCGGGGGAGAGCCCAGACTAAGAGCGATTCAAAAAACCCTGATGAATTGCAGCCCACGGACTAAAGTTACCTCGCCCGGACAAGGGAAACCGGGGCACCCTCCCGGAGCCAGACCCAGGAGGGGAGCTCGTCGGCGAGCGTCTGGTGGCCGGGCTTTCGCCCATGGGGCCCGGTCGGGCTCAGCCCGAAGAAACAACATGGAGCAGCAGTCACCCCGTGGACCCACCACCCGCGGGGAGAATTATCGGAGTCGGGTGCTATGCAGACCGGGCGGCGGGCCAGGCGGGAGACCTGGGCGAGCCGATCGCCGGCAGCATAGACTAGCTCTAGGGACGTGGAACGTCACCTCGCTAGCGGGGAAAGAGCCGGAGCTGGTGCAGGAGGTGGAGCGGTACCAGCTAGATTTAGTTGGGCTCACCTCCACGCACAGCATGGGCTCTGGAACCAAGCTCCTGGAGAAGGGTTGGACTTTGTCCTTTTCTGGAGTTGCCCAGGGTGAGAGGCGCCGGGCGGGAGTGGGGATACTCACGAGCCCCCGGCTGAGCGCCGCTATGTTGGAGTTTTCCCCGGAGAACGAGAGGGTCGCCTCCCTGCGTCTACGGGTTGCAGGGAGTAAAGCTCTGACTGTTGTTTGTGCTTATGCACCGAACAGCAGTTCGGAGTATCCGGCCTTCTTGGAGTCGGTGGGAGGGGTCCTGGAAAGGGCGCCGCCTGCCGACTCCATAGTTCTCCTGGGAGACTTCAACGCTCACGTGGGCAATGACAGAGAAACCTGGCGGGGCGTGATTGGGAGGAACGGCTTGCCCGATCTGAACCCGAATGGTGTTTTGTTGTTGGATTTCTGTGCTAGCCACAGTTTGTCCATAACGAACACCATGTTCGAGCATAAGGTGGCTCATAAGTGTACCTGGTACCAGAACACCTTAGGCCGGAGATCAATGATCGACTTTGTAGTCGTATCATCTGATCTGCGGCCGTATGTCTTGGACACTCGGGTGAAGAGAGGAGCAGAGCTGTCAACTGATCACCACCTGGTGGTGAGTTGGATCAGATGGCGGGGGAGTCGGCTAGAAAGACCTGGCAAGCCCAAACGTGTAGTGAGGGTGAACTGGGAACGTCTGGCGGAGGACCCTGTCCGGGAGGTCTTCAACTCCCACCTCCGGAAGAACTTCTCACAAATCCCGAGGGAGGCTGGGGACATGGAACCCGAGTGGACCATGTTCAAAGCCTCTATTGTGGACGCGGCTGCTCGGGGCTGTGGCCAGAAGGTCATCGGTGCCTGTCGTGGCGGCAACCCGAGAACCCGGTGGTGGACACCGGGGGTGAGGGAAGCCGTCAAACTGAAGAAGGAGGCCTTTCGGGCCTGGCTGGCCCAGGGGTCTCCTGAAGCAGCTGACGGGTACCGGCAGGCCAGAAGGGCTGCAGCTGCGATGGTCGCGGATGCTAAAACTCGGGCATGGGAGGAGTTCGGGGAGGCCATGGAGAAGGACTTTCGGTTGGCCTCAAGGAAGTTCTGGCAAACCATCCGACGGCTCAGGAAGGGAAAGCAGGGCCTACCCCAGGCTGTTCTCAGCAGGGGGGGGAACTGCTGACCCGGACTGGGGACATCGTCGGGCGGTGGAAAGAGCACTTTGAGGAACTCCTAAACCCGGCTAACATGTCCCCCGGAGAGGGGGTAGCGCCGGAAGACTTTGGGGTGGTTTCTCCCATATCCCTGGCAGAGGTCGCTAAGGTAGTCAAAAAGCTCCTTGGTGGCAAGGCGCCAGGGGTGGATGAGATCCGCCCTGAGATGCTGAAAGCGCTGGACATTGTTGGGCTGTCTTGGTTGACACGCCTTTTCAGTGTCGCATGGGGGTCGGGAACAGTGCCCATGGACTGGCAGACCGGGGTGGTGGTTCCCATCTTCAAGAAGGGGGACCGGAGAGTGTGCTCAAACTATCGTGGCATCACACTGCTCAGCCTCCCGGGAAAAGCTTATGCCAGGGTGCTGGAAGGGAGGCTCCGACCGCTTGTCGAACCTCAGATTCAAGACGAGCAGTGCGGATTCCGTCCCGGTCGTGGAACAGTGGACCAGCTCTTTACCCTTGCAAGACTACTGGAGGGGTCCTGGGAGTTTGCCCAACCAGTCTACATGTGCTTTGTGGACTTGGAGAAGGCTTTCGACCGGGTCCCTCGGGGGTTTTTGTGGGGGGTGCTGCGGGAGTATGGGGTGCCGGACCCGTTGGCACGGGCCATCCGGTCTTTGTACGCCTGCAGTAGGAGCTGTGTTCGTATCCTCGGTAGTAAGTCAGACACGTTCCCGGTGGGTGTTGGCCTCCGCCAGGGCTGCCCTTTATCACCGGTCCTGTTCGTGACTTTCATGGACAGGATATCTAGGCGCAGCCAGGGGGCGGAGAGGATCCGGTTCGGGAGTCTCGGGATCGCCTCTCTGCTGTTCGCGGATGATGTGGTCCTGTTTGCCTCCTCGGATTGTGACCTCCAGCATTCACTGGGGCGTTTTGCAGCCGAGTGTGAAGCGGCAGGGATGAGAGTTAGCGCCTCCAAATCTGAGGCCATGGTGCTCTGCCGGAAACCGGTGGATTGCTCCCTCCAGGTGGGGACAAACTGCCTACCCCAAGCGAAGGAGTTCAAGTATCTCGGGGTCTTGTTCACGAGTGAGGGTAAGGTGGAGCGGGAGATGGATCGGTGCGGCTGCAGCAATAAAACAGGCGCTGTACCGGTCCGTCCTGGTGAAGAGGGAGCTGAGCCGGAAGGCGAAGCTCTCCATTTACTGGTCGGTCTATGTTCCAACCCTCACCTATGGTCACGAACTCTGGGTCGTGACCGAAAGAACGAGATCTCGAATACAAGCGGCCGAAATGAGCTTCCTCCGCAGGGTGGCCGGGCTCACCCTTAGAGATAGGGTAAGGAGCTCGGACATCAGGAGGGAGCTTGGAGTCGAGTCGCTGCTCCTTCGTGTCGAAAGGAGTCAGCTGAGGTGGTTCGGGCATCTAGTCAGGATGCCTCCTGGACGCCTCCCATTAGAGGTTTTCCAGGCACGTCCAACTGGTAGGAGACCCCGGGGAAGACCGAGGACACGCTGGAGGGATTATATCTCCCGGCTGGCCTTGGAACGCCTCGGGATCCCCCAGAATGAGCTGGAAAGTGTTGCGGGTGAGAGGGAAGCCTGGGTTGGCCTGCTGAACCTGCTGCCACCGCGACCCGACCCCGGATAAGCGGCTGATAATGGATGGATGGATGGAATTGAATTGAATAATGTTCAGGAGTGAATGAGTTTGTTATTGCATGTTAGGAATGTAGGAATGTTGCCTTAAACAAATCCGTTCAGGAAGTAGTGGCTTCATTCTATTGGTCAGGAGGCGGAGTGGAACTTTGGCTGGGCGGAACTTGTTTTGGTGTCAGGCCGAAGAGCTCCGTCTCCCTGACCAAGCGGACAGTCAATGGAAGACTGGATTCAGGTGAGAAATAGGAGGTTCTAACCAATGAAGGGCCTTAACCCTTAGCGATCTTCCAGCGCGGGTCCACGCTACACAAGACTGACGTTTTGAAAATATTCATTTCATTGCGATAATTCTGCACCCTTTTTTTTGTTTAAATCTCAGTTTCTGTAGAATTTCCGCTTCCGCTGCCTTCTTCCCGCGAGAGCTGAGCATCTAAACGTGTCGGATGACGCATCAGACCTTCACTGAGAGTCAGGAGAGAAGAGGCCCAGCTAAGAGTTCACTCTGAGCAAAGCTATTTTGCAGTGGATGGCGGAGCTTCAGCACCCTGATGATTCGATGAAGAGGACAACGCCAATAACAGGGATCCATTTGGGATGGGTAAGTGTATTTACTGAACTTTGCAATAGCATATTTATGTTAGTAACGTGACCTGTAGCCAGCTAGCGCTGCTGCTAACAGGAAGCTAGCGGGAGGAGGCTAACGGTAGCTAACAATGAGATAGCTCCTGCAGTGTTAGATGTTGTCTTGCATGGCTAAGACTGAACGGTGCATAATCAACTTTTGTCCCTATCACCGTTAACTTTCTTTCAGTGAACATAGTACGACTAGTAGTGTTGGATCTCCATTATGAGTTTGTAAGACCGTAACTAACGTTTGTTGACGTTAGCTTAGCAACTTTAGCTCGTAACTTTTGCCGGATGTTCTTTTACGTATCCAAGACTGAACGGTGCAAATCAAATATTGTCATTATTTATTTTACAGAGAGGAGTCACAGCAACCAGGGTCCAGTGGACAACATGCAGACTCCCAGTCCGTCTCTCCCTGCAAACTGATCTCCACCACCGGCCGGCCACAACAGCAGCCACAGAGCACATTTCCACCATATTATAATAAATTTGTTTTTAGACCTGTATCTTACATTTTATTCATATATTCCACTGCTTTTGTGAACCTAAGACCTTTGGTAAAACAATTTCTAGCACCTAAACAGTTCGACCACATGAGTAAAGCTATGTTTTCACAATCGATATGAAAAATTTCCAAAATCGAGATTCCATTTTTCAGCTTTAGAGCCATATTATCACTTTACACATGTGTCTTATGTCAATGGTGCCTCATTGTATAGAGAGCTGAAATTGTTCTGCAATTTTAGATGTAAAACACATGGGTATCCATCATATGCAAGTTACTTTAAAAAGGTGAATTTAAGAAAGTATGTAAAATCGAGAAAATGACCCCCGACTCCAGAGGGTTAAGCGCCGTGAATGACTAATATAATACTAACACGCGCAAGAGCACGGTCTCTTTTGTGCCCAAGAAGTGAGCTGGACAGGACCTGCGGTCTGTGGAGTTCACTGAGGATTAAGGGGCCACGATCGGGACTGCGTAAACTGTATTGTCATAATTTTAGTATAACTCATTTTGGACTCTGGACATTATTCTCCACATGACCTCCCAGGATTGTTGATCACTTTCTTCAATCCCCAGCACCATACAGCTTTATAACTAAATCCCCCTTTTACATCATATCATATGCCTTCTCAATGTCAATAAATACACCCAACACTGCTTCTATATTTGAAGTCCAAATCCAATATATTCAAAGTAGGAGCCGGCGTCAGACAGGAGAATAATCACTTCTACCACCAAAATATTACTGTGAACCATGCTTGGATATCCGGTACCCCTCCTCCAGGAGCTGTGCTGCTCCCTTTTCTGAATGGTTTGTTGAAGTTCTTTCAAAGAAAAATATAACATGCACTACATTGGCATTGGCATTATTGTGCTCCAGTTTGAAATTATTGGTCTCTAACTTCTCCTCCCGCTTATTTTTGCTTGCTTATATTCCCTGAGCTCTGGACAGTTTTAAATGGTTTAACTAACATGTCGGCCTTAGCTTTGTTATCAACTGCTTCTTGTCCCTCAGACTGTAAAACTGGCACTGTAGATGTCCTGTCCGCACTGAAGCTCATAGTTTCCTAACTTCTGGTTTTGGTTCTAAAGTTCTGCAACATTTACACCTCTTTTTCTTTCTTTGCATTATTTCTATCCCTCTTGGCCTTGGCCCTGAGTTTCTTTTTCTGGCATTCCGCTGGATTATTCCTCAGCCGCCTGAATGCCTTATTTCGAGTACCAAGACAGAACTGTTCCATCTATCCACATCCTCGCTACATCTCCAACCTCTGCCTGAGTCTTTTCTTTGAATTTGTCCCATCTTGCCCTTGAGTAACTAAATCTCCTGGGCCTGCTATTCTGCACTTTGACAAACGTGCTTAGTATTGGAACATGATCACTTCCCATTGTGTATTGGTCCATCGTATCCCATTCCCACACCAGAGCAAGCTCAGCTGATACAAAAGTCAATGCACGAATCGGCTGCCTGACTCCATCATTTAATACTACAAGTCCATGCTTGTCTTGAAAAACCAGCCAGCATTTCTCCATTTTGTCTTGTATTTTATCCCCCAAACTGCTGTGTGTGTGTGTGTGTGTGTGTGTGTGTGTGGTGGGCCGTCAGCGCCTGCTAAGCCTTCACTGCTGGCCTAAACAGAATCACAAAGTTATCGCTATTTTATAATTTAATTGTTTTTCACAAATACACTACATGTTTTATAAGGATGTTTCCCGATCAGCTTATTTTCTCATTGCACAGCTCCTGTCTTTGTCTGTTGCTCTGCCTTCAGCCTGCAGCACTGCAGCTGGTTTGAAGGAGAAGCTTTCATCCAATCAGATTTTTTTCTCCGGTGTCTCTGTCAGAAAAGCAGTTTAAGTCTTTGCAGATTAAAGTACACGGAGAGTGGACGTTGTGGTTGATTGTCATGGACTTCAACAAATCAGATCTTTAGTTTCACAAGCTGGGCGTATTCTTTAACGTGCAGCGTCTGCAAAATGACGTGGACGTGTGATTGGTCAGTGGCCCAGCGTGACCATTAATATGCGCTTTGATTGGTCAGTGTGTCAACTGACCAAGCTGGAATGGTTCGGGGGGGGCTGAAGCGAGAGAAGTTGTGACATGTTTTGGCGCTCATTGGCTGAAGGAGGAAGAGAAGCGGACTTGGTGGCAGATTTGGTGACAACGGATGTTTGCAGTGATGACCCCGGTGTCGACTGCCGCTGTCGAGCGGATATTTTCTGCCCTAGAACGTGTGGAGGTGTCCCGGGGGACGGCGGGGAGGCTCGACTGTCCTCACCGGTCCATGGTCACCTGTTGCTGAAACTGAAGCGCACCGATGAACTGTACAACCGCGTCGCTGAACTTTTTGTTAACAAGTAGAAGCGGATGGACTTTGCCTTTAATTCAATTCAGTTTATTTTATATGGCCCAACATCACAAATACAAGTTTGCCTCGGAGGGCTTTACAGTCTGTACACATAACATCCCTGTCTCGGGACCTCACATCGGATCAGGAAAAACTCCCCCAAATAAAGATAGTAAAAACCCTTTCACAGGGAAAAAAAAGGAAGAAACCTGAGGGAGAGCGACAGAGGAGGATCCCTCTTCCCAGATGGACAGAAGCAATAGATGTCATGTGACCAGAATGAATAACTTAACGGAGTTCCAGCATGTTACATGAATATGACAGAAAGTATTAATATCATGAGTAGTAGGCATGGTCCACGATCCAGATAACCACGATCCATGAAACAGAAGGAGGTAGAGGAGGGGCATCAGCAGGGCCATGGCAGGAGGCAGGACCAGTTCCAGACAGCCACAATCCATGGAAACTTGAGGCGAGGAAGCACAGAGGCTCGTGGAAAAAGGTAGAGTTAGTAATGTGCATTTGAAGAGACAATCCTTTATCCAGAAGGAGAGAAAGAAGAGGAGGAGAGAAAGAAGAGAAGAAGAGCTCAGTGTATCCTATGGTGCCCCAAGCAGTCTAAGCCTATAGCAGCACTTAATGTGCTATTGTCGTGTCATCCCAGCCTATAGACAAAACAGAATATCTTACATTTTTGGATTGTTAATCAAAGAAAACAACAATTTTAACCCTCTGGGGTCTTGCGTTACGGCGGCACGATATATAGTGTTTACATTTTTGAAATATTCATATCTCCGTGAAAAAACGGCGCAGAAGAAAGAATCCGTTGCTGTTAGATCCCCCAGACTCTGCAGTTTCCGCGCCCCCTCCTCTGTGTGTTCTTAAGTCAGTGGTTCTCAAACTTTTTCTATCACGCCCCACCTTGGAGGAAGAAAAATGTTCAGGCCCCACCGCCCCAACAAAATTGTAACAAAATGGTCCAACTTTTTGTGACTCCTCCATCCGTGCTTTTTTAAATAATAAAATAAAGAAAATTACAATCCCTTTCAAGTAAACCAGATTGCTCCATCAGACAAAAACTAATAACATCTGCAATCACTTTGTTAGAACATTGCAAATAAAGTTCTATCTGTGCAAAAAAATAACTAATATTTGGCAAAGAAAATACTTATTGTGGCTGCAAATAACCTGTTTTGCACTGGATATATTTTCAAGATAATAACAATAACGTTCAACCTGTGCAAAATGTGAGCCATCATATGTTATATCATCAGCAGTGAGCTGCTTTCCTCTACAAATATTTTTTAAACGGGGTTGTAGATTTAATACGGCTGCTCTCAATTCATGCTCAATGTTGAGCTTTATTCTGTTTTGAGAGACGCAACAGCAGAAAAGCCGATCTTACGGAGATCTCACAGAGGCTTTTAGCAAAACGCCAAGAATCAGTGAGTCGCGCATGCGTAACCTGTTAACGGCGTAATGTAAACATTTCCACGAAAGTACAGACATTTTTCCATCTATTTATTATAACGTTTTATGTCTGTGTACTTTGTACTTTTGTACTGTGTAAAGTTATCATGTTCATGGGGAGTGGTCGTCCTGAAACCACAAGGTAGCCAGTTCATCCCTGTTCTCCATAGTTTCATGTTGAAGTGTCCTTGAGCAAGACACTGATCTACCATTTTAGATTTAACACATGGTTATATATCTCAAATGCAAGTGTCTTAAAAGGTAAATTTAAGAAATTATGTAAAATCGAGAAAAGGGCCTAAAAACCTGAAGGATTAAGACAACATTTCTGGTAAACACAATCTCACTCAAACCCTCGACCCTCAGTCAGTGCCCTTAATTATCAGAGATTAACGTACTCGGTATCCCTCAAGCGCTAGTTTTGAACACGGCAGGAACGACCTGTCAACATGGGCTCGTGATGTGTCCTTTTAAAATAAATGTACGCTCTCACAGGAAGTTAGGTTTTGGCAACAAAACCACATAGTTTAGGTTTAGGCAACAATCGGGATTGACGATAACTTCACTGACAAACGACTCACGTGAATAGCAGAACAAATAAGCGTGACAAAATTAGTCTGCAGTTTTAGTTTCACAGGTTAAAGTCTTGTGTTGGCTACTACTCCTCCTCCTGACCCTCATGCACTATTTGACCAGCTGTGAGAGGGAACAGGTTGTTTCGATCTTCACTATCTTACAGGTGAATTGATTCATCGATTATTTAGAAATTTGGCAGATTATCTGACAGTGGAAGTGATCGGTAGTTGCACCCAAAGTATGATAGCTTATCCATCCATCCTATGTGGATGTTGTACAGTCTATGTCAGCTGTCAAAACTCATCTATGTTATTAGTGCCTGCTGGCCATAATTGTGCTTCTCTTCTCTAGCCTTTATCATCTGTGCCGCTCTCTCTCTCTCTCTCTCCCGCCAAAGCAATAAAAGAGGCTGACAGCGTGGGTGTTGATCGCAGCTTCACTTTGCCACTCGGCTGACGGTCGGGAGAGAGGAAGGGGAGGAGGAGGAGGACAGAGGGAGAGGCGACGAGATGAAATACGAGACGGATCGAGAGAGGGGGGGAAAGACAGAGAGAGAGTAGGAGGGAAAGAGAGTGTTTTGTGTCTGCAGCTTCTTGGCTGACAGAGAGAATGGAGAACAGAACAGAATGTGTGTGTGTGTGTTTCCATATGTGTGTTGCAGCTCGTATGTGCTCCAAGCACGCTGCTACATGTGTGCACGACCCTCTAAATGTATTTGCACGGCTGTATGTGAAGAAAAAGGAGCCAGGCAGCAAGATGAGGAGCTTTTATGTTGTAGTGAGATGGCGGTAACATTGACCTAAATAATGAATGAGTGTAATAAATGAGGCTCTTAATCTCAATGAGCTAAAGCAACAGCATCCCCGCTACTTAGCTAACTGGGAGATATTTAATGACTCAGGAGAACACGACTTAAATGTCATCAATTATGGATCATACTTTAAAACAATGATATGTTGTGCCACGTGAACACATTTGTCTCCGGGAGCTAATGTACAATGAGATCAGGTCTCAGCCAGCTTTCATAAAAATAACTATGAAAAATGATTACCAGTAATTCGTCGACACCCCACAAAATAATTAAGTGTAGCTCAGATGCAAGGGGTCATAGACCCCTGCAGCACGCACACTTCATGTTCTTCCTCGGGCTTATTAGTTGGAATGCTTCAGCAGTCCAACTATTGTTATCCTCTTCTTTATTAGTTGGAATGCTTCAGCAGTCCAACTATTGTTATCTACTTCTTTATTCAACTTATTATTCTTCTATTTCTTCCGTACGTATTTTGGACCTCCTTCATAAGCTCCTTCATATATTCAGCTACAGAAACCGTTCAACTATTAAAATATTCAGCTACTTAAGGACAAACAACAACATTGACGCGTTCGCAAGAGTCTTATCCTTATTTTGGCGTCTTCCCTTTGAAGTTCTTGAAATATGAAGCTTTTTATGAAAACAAATAATGCACTGGAGTCTATGGGGATCATACAACTCAGTATCTCATTCATGACACAGGTGTTTCAAGTTAACTAACTAATCACTGCCGCTTCACACTCATTCTTGTTTTAATGACCTTGTGGACACACACACACACACACACACACACACACACAGAGAAAGCAGGTGGAGGCTGTTGGTGGAGAGGAAGTGAATTTGATCGCTAGCATGAAGTTGGCTTTGTTAGACTATGCTCACTGACTGTGTGTCTATGTCCGTGTGTGTACTTGCCTTTGAAGTTCTTGAGATATGAAGCTTTTTATGAAAACAAATAATGCACTGAAGGCTATGGGGATCATACAACTCAGTCTCACTCATGACACAGGTGTTTCAAGTTAACTAATCGGCTTCACACTCATTCTTGTTTTAACGTCATTGTGGGGACACACACACTGCAGCTGTTGGTGGAGGAAGTGAATTTGATTGCTAGCATGAAGTTGGCTTTGTTAGACTAAGCTCACTGACTGTTTCTATGTGCGCGAGCGTGAACGGCCGCACGTGCACGTGGTAATATGGTTGCGTGCACTCAGACTCTTGACTTTTGATCATATTTATGGAGAAAATAAATAATAAATATATTTTTTTTTTCAAGTCAAGAAGTTGCTGATTCTTTAGAGATCAAAGACAATAGGGGCTGGTATTCATATCAAGGTCATATGAGCTGTAGAACACCTGAAGAAGCCCTAGGGTATCCTAATCAGGGGACTCCACACGCGACAAAGTATCATGATAAGTGGGCGGAGTTTACCCAGCATCCAGTTTGCTGGTGTAATATTATAAATTCTAAACCATGATAGAACATTTGTACCCTGTCAGGTAAGTAGCGGCCCCTGCGCTATCAGCTGTGAAAATTAAATGATTCTCTCTTCCAAGAGTGACATTGCTCAATGGGTGCTGAGTGTATGGTATATTCATATCTACATTCCCCTTGGTCATAAGTCCCTCCATGTTAGTTTCTTGACATGCTACCAACCCTCTCTCTCTCTCTGTAGTTCCTCTCTCTAACAACTCACTTATTCTCTCTCTGTCTCTCTCCATCCCCTTCTCTCTTTCTTTCTCACTCTCTCCTGCTCTGTCTCTCTCCACCCCTCCCTCTCTTTTTTCTCTCCCCTGCTCTGTCTCTCCCCTCTCTCTCTTCTTCTCTGTCCTCCCTCTCTCTGTCTGTCTTTCTTTCTCTCCCTCTCTTTCTATACCTCTCTCATTCTATACCCCTCTCTCTTCCTCTTTTGTCTTTCTTTCTCTCTCTTCTGTTTCACTCTCTCCCTCTCTCTTTTTATACCACTCTCATTCAACTTTTATATCTTCTATTTCTTCCGTACATATTTTCATAGACCCCTGCAGCAAGCGCACTCCATGTTCTCCTGCGGGCTTATTATAGCCTATATTTCTTCGACGGTATCTCCTCCCGCGGCGTTGCCCGCACATGCGTCAAAATACATCAAAACGTGCGGCCTGATCGGGAATCGCCTGGAATGACTAAGAGTTTTGACTGGCCGTTTTCCCGAAAAATGCGAAAAACGGCGAGAAATTGTCCCATTCACTTGACTGGGGTTTTGGACTGAAGAGAGCAAAAAAACATTTATCTTTCATTCATCAATTGGACATTTTTTGATAGCTAGCACAGTTTTCATGTAATTATTGATCAAGTTTAGGAAAATGGGGGAACCATTTCAGAGTTTACAATGGGTGTGTATGGGGCAGGTTAGAGTGGTGATGTCATCACTAGAGCAGGAGGAGCTTTGTACTAACCCCTGTATTTGTATTTTGCCATTCACTCCACAATATTGACTTTTGAAGCATAATTTATATATGAAAACGTTGGAAATATTGTGCTTGTGGTACACATGCGTCGTGGAATCCAACAAACAAATACTGTTTTGTCAGCAAGCCTGAAAGCGACATGAAGTCCGGTCAACTGCTCCATCAACCTCCATGTTAAATCGGACCACAATTTTCTCTCATGACGGAAACGTGAGCACTTTATAAACTGAAGTTACGCTCTCATTTCTAAATCCTTACAAATATTTAAGTAGATGGAAACGTTCTCAGAAGTCTTGTGCTTCTCATGATTACATTATTTTCGCGATGGGATTCACGGTTGTCTGTCAAATACAATAGTTTGAAAGGTTGTTTTCTCATGAAATCCACAGTCCAGTCTCCAGCTCAGTGACAGTGACACAGCTGTTTTAAGTTAGCCAATCAGGACTGCCACCATGGCAACCAGTGACACGGGCGCACACATGCAGGAGGAACCCTCCATGCACTGAAGTCTATGGGGATCATACAACTCAGTCTCTCACTCATGACACAGGTGTTTCAAGTTAACTAATCACTGCCGCTTCACACTCATTCTTGTTTTAACTATGTGCACGTGGTAATACGGTCGCGTGCACTCAGACTCTTGACTTTTGATCATATTTATGCAAAACAAAATATATATATTTTTTTTTCAAGTCAAGGAGTTATTGACTCTTGAGAGATCAAGAACAATAGGGGCTGGTATTCATACCTGCATTAACGGCTGTGCGTGCGCGTGTTAATACGGTCACGTGCACGTGTGTGTGCACGTTCGCGTGTGTGTGCACGCGCATGTCACGTAGGATCAGGACTAACAGCTCCACTGACGCTCACGTTCACATTATTAAGTCCAGAAAGATATTCAAGCATATCAATGCGATCGGTTGCTTGTTTTCTCTCAGGTGAATGTACTATATTAGAGATTTGAGCAAGTTCTTGCCTTGAAATCTGGGGTTCAACAGATGGTTTGGTAGAAAATCTGCACACACATGACTTGGAGATATTCAGTCAAAGGCATTGTAACGCCTCCTGTCTGTCTACCTGTCTGTCTTCCCTTTCAACATAAAAGCCCCATGATTTAACTGTATCTTAACATAAAGCTCAAATGAGGATTATTGTATTAAATAGAAAATAAATACACAATTGTACACAATATTTGTTTATGTAATCACGTGATATGTTGCAGCAAAGTGCTGTCCCATTCATATTTACACCATCAAGCCCTCACAGCTAATGTTGGCATATATAATGTACCTCAATAACCTCAATAACACATCTCACTACCGGTAATGTATATATATTGCGACGTCTTACGGCAGTTGTAGCCACACTTTCAAAATTTCTTGTGAGATTTTCTAGTTTGTGTTTGCCATTGGACACTGGACTCGACATAAGGATATAAATCACACAATGTGGAGGTCTAGAAATAAACAGTGGAGGGCAGCAATATGCCATTGCTGCCGTCTAGTTTGCCGCAAATTTAACTGAAGAAGAAGAGCTTACAAAGGATACAATGGCCCTGGTTAGTGGATGAGGTTGCCATGGCCCCAGTCTAACCTGTTGATTCAGAATCAGGGTTCGGATGGAGAAATATCTCTCAGCCATTGAAATAATATTGGCAGCAATTGTTGCATGGCCTGTTTCATAAAGCAGGTTTATAAAACTCTGAGCTTAACCTTGAACTGAGTTGATTTATCCTGAGATGAGAAACTTGGAATGTCCGGTTCCAGAACAGCTGATCAGAGTTTGTTCACTCTTAGTTAAGCTTGAGCGTGTTGAATGAAAAAAGCCAACATCAATGGAGCGCCAATACCCCGATTCACCTTGGCAACAAAAAAATAAAAATAAAAGGCAGGGCCTCCATTTCAATCCAGTGGGAAGATATAAATGGTGTTTTCCATTAATTCATCATTTAACAGAGCTTTCCTTTCCATCCTTGACTGAAGATGGGTATTAAAATATATATATATATATATATATATATATATATATATATATATATATACGGCCTGCTAAGCCTTCTAGCTGGCCTTCTAGATTAAAGTACATGGGGACGTTATCGTTGATTGTCATAGACTTCAACCAATCAGATCTTTAGTTTGACAAGCTGGGCGTGTTCTTTGACATGCTAGTGTCACCATGAACATGTGCTGCGTTTGGTCAGTGGGCGTGGCTGCAACACGACACCAAAGAATGGCAGCACAATTGCAAGCCACTGTACTCTTGGTTTGGAGAGACCCGAGATGTTTTTCAGATCAGCAAGCCAGTTCGCAGGGAAACGGAGCTCCACAACGAAAAAGTTAAGAAGAACAGGGAAATACTGAAAAGACTGCTAGATTGTGTCATCGTTTTGGGCAAACAGGAGCTCTCATTCAGGGGACACGACGATCGTAAAGAGTTAAAATAAGGGGAACATGTGGAGCTACCGTAAAATGCGCGTCATAAGCCTATACTTTTTTCTTTTTTCCCACTCAACTTTGACCCATGCGCAGTGTTCCCTCTAAGCTGTGTGCGTGCGCGGCCGCGCAGGCCAGTCGAAGTGACCGCGCAATAGATTTTTTAGACCACGCACATTTTTCAGACCGCACAAACGATTTTGTTCAGGGGTTAAAAATCTTTTTTGCGCCAGTGTTTCTGAGATGGGAGTGAGCCATCTCAACAATAATAAGATCTTTGATGTGACATGTCGAGTCTTCTTGGCCAATCAGAGTCCCATTTCTCGACATGCGCTCTCTGTACCTCTGCTAGCGCTCTGCCTCCGTTAGCACCCCTCCACCCCCGCTGTCCTCCTCCGGGCGCCAGGAGTGAAGCTCGCCCAGAGCGCCACATGAGCTAGGGCCGGCGCTGTTTAGGCTCCTCTTGGCGGGCCCTGCTCCAGCAGCTATAGGCTACCATGGCGAAAGAAAGGCAGAGCAGGTGCCCCAGAAAAACGTTCAAACATGAGTGGCTAGATGAAATAGTCCAAACTGACACAGGTAGGATGAAACTTTCAGACATATTTAAATATGAAGAATATGAAGTCATTACATTGTTTATATAGGCTACCTTTAGGAAAAATGACACCATGTCAATTTAATAGGCCTATAATTATTGTTAAGCACTGCATTAGCATTTTTCTTTCAATGAAGTTCCACTTAAATGTTGTACCTGCTGAGAAATGACTAAACACCTTTGATACTTTTATTTTTTATATATATATATATATATATCATTATCAGTCATAACCAGTGAACCAGTCATAACCTCCCCTTATTGAAGTTCAACAAAGATCCTTTAAGTTCAACTAAACTGACTGGTAAAACACCATCATTAAAATGTTCCCAAAGTCCAGCCATTATAAAGGACATTGAATAAATATCAACCTTGTATACATATTGATGCATTTGCTGTCATCTCTTTGAATCCCCTATGGCTAAGGCAGGCTTGTGGTCATTTTCAGCAGGTTGCGAATTGCTCAGTGCTGAAATGTGCGCTCAGAAAAAGAAAAAAAATCCTCATTGCTGAAACAAATTAGAGGGAACATTTCCCGTGCGGTTTATATATTTGCGGCTGATTTGTGGATTTTTTCCGATTCTAAATTTAGCAGCAGTTGCAGAGACAAGCATCCTCAGCAGCAGCAAGCACCCTGAATCTGCACACTCCGGTACAGTAGGTGGCGGTATGCACCTAGTCAAGTTGGTTGCGATCCGCCATTCAAACTTGAAGAAGAAGAAGCAGCAACTGCAGACTTTCCCTGTGGACACTGTATAACACGGTCCTCTCCGCCCCACGGCACATCTCACCCTGCTTTGTCACTCAAGGAGCGAACTAACAGCGAGCTAGTGCTGTGGAAGGGGTGCGAGAGGCGTATAAAAGGGTGCGCCATCTGCACTCTGCAGTTAGTGTATTTGTAGGTCTTGCGCTTCATGTAAGATTTTATTTCACTTCTGAAATGTTGCAGTGTTATGTGAATATGAGGTGTTTACACGCAACAAATAATAACTGGTTGCTGTGGCGTCATATTGAGGTGATTAGGTTGTTCAGCTGTAGTAGAGATGGCACTGAAGGCGTAGGTAAAAAAGTCACAGCCTGCTACTGATATAGATCAAAGACATAGAGACATGATTGTAAGCTCAGTAATGTTAGGTGATATGCACTTCAAAAGGCTTCAAGGTAAAATACAGTAGATTTAACATTTTAGACTATTTACTTGGTTTTGGCTCAACAGCTTTCAGTAGCGCTACTTCAACAAATGTAGTAAGTTTAAAGAAGCTCACTTTTGAATTCCATTTAGCAGCTGCACCACCATCCCGCTTACTCGGAAATATTAACATATAATCTCCAATATTATAGGAATTATGTTCCATCAGTGACAGCTGACAACTGTGTGCACAACATCATATTATAATATGCATCTGAATGAGTGCCGCTTCCAGCACATATATATATATATATATATATACATATATATATATATATATATATATGTATATATATATATACATATATATATTATGTTTACTTAACACCTGTCCCATGTAGCTATATAGTATTATATGAATCTACTAGGTGTAGTAGTACTATGGGTCCTGGGTACAGTTTTAAAAATGATGGCGCTATGACCTGTTTTTACAAATTAATATAATGGTTCCTACAACCGTTGCTCTCTTATTCTAAAAACTTAATTAAGTGACAATTAACTCCAATAGAATCTAGGTAGTCAAATAATAGGTCTGTGCCTCTTATTTAGTCCTTTCATCTTGTGTTGTAATGGTATTTTACCCTTTAACAGTTCTTTAACTTTGACACACCCAAGATACATTAACTGCCTTGAAACACAGTTTGGTATTTATTAGGCGTATGCAACAAATACAATGTCATGCAGATCCCTTATTAAAGACAATATCAATATCGATGCTACGCAATATCAACAAACCCCAACATATTTATGAATCCCTCTTTGGAACTTCTTTTGGAAAGTCTTTTGCACATTTTCATTGGTTACCTACTAGGCTCTAATATAACTGAATAGCATCTTTAACATGTGAACAGCAATTAACGGTAAACCCACACATACACACTCAAAATAACAGATACTGAAATTCAGATACAATTGTGTATATATATATATATACACACATATACATATATATATATATATATATATACATACATATAATTGTATATATCAGTGGTCCCGCAAGCAAGACCTCAACTCGTCGGCGTATCTTTTTAAGTAAGGTGATTGTTGACAAACCGACCATAGATTTGATGCTTAAACAACTAACTTCTCGCCTGAAAATATCCTAAAATTACATTTTGTTACTCAACAACGGTAGTATTCAGAGAACTTCAACTTTCAGTTATGAGTTTTCTTGTCCGCCATTGTTCCCCATTTGCTGGTGCGAAATACATTCTGGGATATTGTCTGTCTCAAGTACGCTCAAGTCTGCTCTGATGCATCCCTGATAGAATGGTTGTATCAAGTCACATCCTTGCATTTTCACCGTGTTTGGCGAGAAGTAGACTTTTGAATTGGAACAGTACTTGGTCTGTTGTGTTTTCTGTCACTCACCTTTTAGACTCCTCCTGTGTGATTGCAAGCCCCGCCCTGATCGTTTCCACTGCCCTCCCCAACACAATGCAAACTCGGTTCTGTGTGCACCGCATTCTAAAAACTTGCCCAAGAACTAAATAAGTTTGTAGTTTTTGTATGATTACTCTCTTTTTGGCACCTAGCAGCGCTGGTGCTGGAAGTACGGTGGCCTCAGCATTGTGGCCCTGCTCTTTGCAGATGATGTGGTACTGCTCGCTTCATCAGGCCTGATCTCCAGTGGGGTGGTGTGTAGCCTAGTTTGAAGTCAGTAAGGCCATCGTTTTCTGCGGGAAAACAGACTAGTCCGGTAGAGATGGCTGGATGGGCTTTTTCTATTAGCCATCTCAAAAATAAATATTCAAACTGTCGGGAAAGATCTTGGTAAATGGAAATGCCTACTTGTGAATCGCCACATTTGCTAAAAGAACGATGGAGGTGTGTTTGTAATTGAAGAGCAGGGTAGATTGCTTGTGGGTTGTTGGCTGAAAACAGCCAAAGATAATATGAATAACATATAAAAGAATATATTCAAAATAAATATACAAAACTAAATAAAGTCCACATAGAGATAAAAGCCCTCTTAAAAAACAAGTTTAAAGAAATGATTTTATACCACTGACATATTTAGCTAACCTTATCTCAACAGGCAAGTTAGCCTATTTAGTTAACCTTATCTCAACATCCCAGACTGGGAGGACGGGTTGGAAATAGTGGGCCAGTGAACTAAAATGTCTAACGTAATGCCTTGGACGAGAAGAAATAGAGATAGATGTCCATTGTGAGGAGGGCATGGTGCTGTGAGACGGCAAATAGTAATAGAGACTCATTCAGCAGGGCCCAGTGTGTATAACTTAGGTGAACAGCACAAAGAGTGTGATACGGAGATACTGGAGCAAAGGCTAAGTA
Source organism: Taurulus bubalis (assembly GCF_910589615.1). Classification (NCBI taxonomy): domain Eukaryota; kingdom Metazoa; phylum Chordata; class Actinopteri; order Perciformes; family Cottidae; genus Taurulus; species Taurulus bubalis. Next base: position 1,195,459 of record NC_136598.1, on the reverse strand, counting down.
AACCATTGATCCAGCCTCCAGTCCCCTGATTGTCTTTTGCTTTCTTTTTGTCTTTTTTAGAAACCTCAAAGAAGAGGATTGAGAACACACTGGTGTCCTTTATCAAATCTGGGAAAGTACCAGGAAAATCTGACTGTCACCTGTATTAAGGCTTCACCAGAAGCTCTTAAAAATAGAAGCTGGACCGCAGTTAAGTTTTACATGAAAAATCGCATCACTGCCATTCAGCATGAAAGTGCAAAAATAATTTACTAAAAAAGACATTGCATTTGTTCGTACATGTTTCATACATTTGATGTTCTTTGCAGTTTTTTGTAACTGTTATGGCATGTTTAAAACTCTTTGGCACCTAGTGTACTTAGTGCTGTGAATTGATGTTCTGAATAAAAGCTTTGTTCAAGTATGAGCTTAATTTGTCTCCTCTTTTGTACAGTAGGTCTAAGTGTTTTCCCAGCAGCTGCATTTTGAAGACATCATTGTATAAAGAGTAATAGTTTGCCGGGATGGAGATAACATATTTTATCTTAAATCAATATCACTGTTCAGATAAAACAGCAAGTCCTGTTAAAAAACGCGTCTCGCCACGTTTCCGCCCGTCGCAGAGCTTTGCTTGCTAACTTTGGGGTGGGATTACTTTTGTCACTGGACGTTACTTTTGCGTCGATTAGGAACTTTTGGACTGTTGGGAGCAGGGGATTATTCGTACTTCGGACGGCTTAATTGTTAATTGTTTGTTGCATATGTTCCGTTTTCTTGTTGCATTGAATTTAATTATCAATAACAGACTTGCAACTGAATGTTTGGTTTTGTGTACTTTTTTTCTCCCTTTTGTTGCGTAATCAGGAAGCAAAGATATTTAACAACTGTCATGCCCAGATCTCCTGGGTGGTCTGGTCTGTTTCTGTTGTGTCTGTCGGCCTCCTTGTCTCTCGTTCCGGACTCCTCCTCGTGTGCCGCCCTCCTGTGTGGTCGCGGGCCCCGCCCTCGTTGGTTCCGCCTGTGTCTCGTTCCCCTGTGTGTTTGGTCTGTGTCTGCTCCCTGTCCTGGGCGAGTTCGTTTTCTTGACTTTTCTTCACCTGTGAGTCAACTTCCCAGCGTTTTTTCCTGCCTGTTATCCTGCCTGAGATCTTGCCTGATATCCTGCCTGATATCCTGTTGCTATACTACCTTGACCAATAAAGGATTTCTTGGGAACTCTACACTCCGCCTCTGTGCCGCTGCCAGCCCCAGACCCGGCCTCCGCCTCTGCGCCGCTGCCAGCCCCAGACCCGGCCTCCGCCTCTGCGCCGCTGCCAGCCCCAGACCCGGCCTCCGCCTCTGCGCCGCTGCCAGCCCCAGACCCGGCTTCCGCCTCTGTGCCGCTGCCAGCCCCAGACCCGGCCTCCGCCTCTGCGCCGCTGCCAGCCCCAGACCCGGCCTCCGCCCCTGTCCCCGCTGCCGTCTCGCAGCCGCCCCCTGTCCCCGCTGCTATGTCTCGCACCCGTCCCCTGTCCCCGCTGCCGTCTCGCAGCCGTCCCTTGTCCCCGCTGCCGTCTCGCAGCCGTGTCCACTGCTGTCTCGCAGCCGTCCCCTGTCCCCGCTGCCGTCTCGCAGCCGTCCCCTGTCCCCGCTGCTATGTCTCGCAGCTGTTCCCCGTCCCCGCTGCCGCCCGGCAGCCGTCCCAGGTCCCCGCTGCCGCCCTGCAGCCGTCCCAGGTCCCCGCTGCCGCCCTGCAGCCGTCCCAAGTCCCCGCTGCCGTCTCGCAGCCGTCCCCTGTCCCCGCTGCTATGTCTCGCAGCCGTCCCCTGTCCCCGCTGCTTGGTCTCGCAGCTGTCCCCTGTCCCCGCCGCCGTCTCGCAGTCGTCCCCTGTCCCCGCTGCTGTCTCGCAGCCGGGTCCACTGCCGCCTTGCCGCCGTCCCCTGTCCCCGCTGCCGCCCTGCGGCCGTCCCAGGTCCCCGCTGCCGCCCGGCAGCCGTCCCAAGTCCTCGCTGCCGTCTCGCAGCCGTCCCCTGTCCCCGCTGCTATGTCTCGCAGCCGTCCCCTGTCCCCGCTGCCGTCTCGCAGCCGTCCCCTGTCCCCGCTGCTGTCTCGCGGCCGTGTCCACTGCCGCCTTGCAGCCGTTCCCTGTCCCCGCTGCCGCCTCGCTGACGCCCCCTGTCCCCGCTGCCATCTCGCTGCTGTTCCCGGTCGCCGCTGCCATCTCGCAGCTGTTCCCGGTCCCCGCTGCCGCCTCGCAGCCGTCCCCAGTGCCCGCCGACGCCCCGACCGGCATCGGGGTCGCGTTCCCCTTCGGAGCCCCCGGGCCTCCCCCCAGAGTCCTTCCGCCCGCCTGATGGCCGTGCTACGGCCCACCCCTCGGACTGGTTCTGCCGTGCCCCAGGTCCCCCCCTCCGGCTCCCACCCTAGGTGGCCCGGTCCTGGTGGGACGTCTGGGATCCGTCCCTAGAGGGGGGGGGTACTGTCATGCCCAGATCTCCTGGGTGGTCTGGTCTGTTTCTGTTGTGTCTGTCGGCCTCCTTGTCTCTCGTTCCGGACTCCTCCTCGTGTGCCGCCCTCCTGTGTGGTCGCGGGCCCCGCCCTCGTTGGTTCCGCCTGTGTCTCGTTCCCCTGTGTGTTTGGTCTGTGTCTGCTCCCTGTCCTGGGCGAGTTCGTTTTCTTGACTTTTCTTCACCTGTGAGTCAACTTCCCAGCGTTTTTTCCTGCCTGTTATCCTGCCTGAGATCTTGCCTGATATCCTGCCTGATATCCTGTTGCTATACTACCTTGACCAATAAAGGATTTCTTGGGAACTCTACACTCTGCCTCGGGTCGTGCATTTGGGTTCTGTCACCAGTGCCCCGGCGTGACAACAACAGATCTGCCCATGTCCTTCAATTTAGCGTAGTGCTTTTCCCCTTGATTTAAGTCTGAAGGTGAATTGTTAGTCTGTTTAAAAAAGGAAAAAAGAATTATGAGATTCAATGTTAATGTAATCTCATAATTGAGTTTCAACCAATATAGGTAGATTCAATGATTGTCATGAACTGTAGAGGGCCTAACAGTGGTGTTCATTGTATAACAATAGACATAACTTGGTTTGCTCTCACCAGGGGGAGAGAAAATTCAGGTTTAAATTTTGAGAGAGTTTTTTTTGAGTTAACAAAAGTCATTCTTGTGTTAAAATAAAATTATCAGGATTTTAGGAGTTAAAATCATGACCAGGGTATTCAACTAAAATTCTGCGAGGTCCAGTTCGAGAGAATTTCCTCAGGCAGAGGTTCGGAACGTCATAATAATGTCAAATTTGTGCTCTGATTTTGTGCCATATGTGTTGAAAGTAGCCAACAGTGTATTAACGTTTGTATGTCAACAACTGACTAAATTAAATAAAGTTCAATTAATTAACATCTAAACAATATTTACTATTACATATTTCCAATTTAACAGGAATAATTATAAATAATACATACTATAATAATACATACATTATCTTCTCTTATTTCAAGTAAACAGAACTCTTTTGAACAATGTGACTATAAATTAAATGAATAAATTAAATGTATTATTTCAGAAAACATAATTTAATAATTGTCATGCAGCTTCAAATTCAGTTTATTCGGGCGTCAAGTGATGTCAATCAAAAGAGCCAAGATATTATATTCTTGTCATCTAAAAAAGTATGTGTGTTCAGGGACTTTACCTGGTTATTAAACCACTTAACCTGATTATTAAACCACTTAACCTGATTATTAAACCACTTCACCTGATTATTAAACCACTTTCCCTGATTATTAAACCACTTTCCCTGATTATTAAACCACTTGTTTCAGCTCATTTCTCCTCTGTTCACATCATTGTTGGTCAGTCAATTCATGTGTTAGGGTTCTGATCATATTAATGCATGTGTTAGGGTTCTGATCATATTAATTCATGTGTTCTGATCATATTGGGCTCTTAGGTTTATTTTCTGTGCTTTAATTTGGGATTTGAGTCGGTCTGTTTGCTCTAAAGATCTGTGCTTTGTCTTGTGGTGGCGCTTCACATCACTGCTTTAAATATCACTGAACATGAGACATTCTGCTCTTGAACTGGTTGTGTGAATAATAAATATATAACGGTCTGTCCATTCCTGGTGAAAGGCTCTGGTTAAGTCCACATTTATCTTTTTAGAGCGCCAAGTGAAATAACTTCTGACTCACGACGAACTTTTTCCAACTATCGGGGCTCTCTCCTCCCGTGTGTGTGAAGATCTCACTCAAGTCGAGGGCAGGGCTTAGTGGAATACACATGTGATTGGTCGAGTAGGTTGGCGTGTTTCCTGGACCACTGAACAAGAGCCGCAAAGGCAGGAAAAGCTTCGCCGGTGAAATAGAAGCGATCCATCAACAGTTAATAATTCAGTAATAATAATAATTGGTTTTCGGTCCAGGGTCCAGAGACAACGGCGTCTGGGTCCGGACCGCCTGTTAGTGACCGCTGCTCTAGACTAGGGTTGCCCACACTTTTTTGGCTCTCGAGCTACTTTTAAAATGACCAATTTTTATTTATATATATATATATATATATATATATATATATATATATATATATATATATACCGAGTATACTTTATATTTACAATATTGGCGTAACTTGCATAACTGCATGAACCCTTATGACAATACAATTCTGTACATTTTTGGTCGGTCATTACATTTTACTCTGAATGGAACCAGCAGGGTTGCATAGTCCGGACAGTAGCTGCTGGTAGCTAGCCTCAGGCAGACTTCCAAATCAGTCATGGTGGAACGGTGTTTGGACTAAATATTTTTATAATATTATTATACAGTCGGCCTTCTCCAGATGCGCACGGAACAGCCGTCTTTGAAGAGCTCTCGCTCGAACAGAACAGGCGATCTTCGTTGCCACATCCATGATCTCTTTCACGTTTAGCATTGTAGCGTATAATGCTTATCGGTGTATTATGCAGTGGTAATTAAGTCGGGGGGGAACATCGTCCTCCCTATACTTGGCAATAAATCCATTCAAGCTGCCAACCATTGCAGGTCCGTGGCTCCCGCGAGCAGGGACGATTCAGCTGTGAGTTTTCTCAGCAAGTACAGAGAGACACGCATATTGAGAAACGGGCGCTGTAAACATCTTAACGCTGTTGGCCAAGACTCGACACATCACATCAAAGATCTTCTATTGCAAAGATGGCTCACTTCAAAAAAAAAAAACATTTGTGTGGTCTAAAAAATGTGCGGGATCTGAAAAATTTATTGAGTGGCCACTTTGACTGGCCCGTGACATTTGCAAAAATTAAGCAGTCTAAACCATCTGGCGCACAGGGAAGAAAACGAAAAAAGGAAGAAGAGGAAAAGAAAGTCAAGTATAGAGGTAAATCTTCTCATCTCATCCATTAAGCTGTCAAACGAAAGGTGAAGGGACATCCAAGACCACATCGAGCACTCAGGGCACCAGTGAAACTACACTGCCGCCTGCAGACACCTCACCCTCCGCAATTCCTGATATCCTGGGAGAACCTATAGATCTTGCTGACCAGCCCTCTGTGACGCAGTAAGGACAGAGTTAGTTTCCAGAGGACCATACCAGGAAAGTCCAGACTTTACATTTCCAAAAAGAGATGACGGGAGAAGCTGCCACCACAACCACTTCTACAGGAAATTAGTAAATGGAGAGAAAATCAAGAGAAGCTGGCTTGTATATTCAAGGAAAAACAATACTCTGTAATGCTTCTGTTGCTTGCTCTTTTCATAGAAAAATTACCACCTCATTAGTAGTGGCCTAAATGACTGGAAGAATTGTAGTGAGGTCCTGAAAAGCCACAAGCACAGTCCAGAGTATTCGGGGCACATGACTGCATGGAAGGAATTGGAGATTCGACTTAAAAAGGGCCAGACAATTGATCAAATGGAAATGACACTCCTTCCAGCTGAAAGGGGGAGGTGGCGTGAAGTCCTGACCAGGTTGGTGGCCATAATACAGTCTTTGGCCGAGCGAAATATCCCCCTGCGGGGGAACTCAGACAGGCTATACCAGCCAAATAATTGAAACTTCCTTAAGGAAGTTGCGCTCATGGCCAAGTTGGACCCAGTCCTCAAACAGCATGTTGCTAATGTGGAGGGAGGAGCCAGCCATACAACATACTTAGCAAAGGATACTCAAAATGAACTAATTGATTGCATTGGTGAAAACATTTTACACGACATGTTAAAGGAGATGAAGCAAGCCAAATACTATTCAATTATTGTTGGATTGTACCCCAGACCTTAGCCACATAGAACAGTTATCTGTTATAGTTAGAATGGTTGCAGTAGATGACACAAGCACCCCTACAGTAAAATAACATTTCATGGGGTTCCTTGAGGTGGAATCATCCACAGGAGAAAACCTCTCCATGTAACGACCCGATAATCCAAGGACCCAAAAGCACAACTCAGGAAGGCGGAGGTACGGAATACGATTCGTTTACTAAACAGGTCACTACAGGTTACACACAAGGAATGCTGGAGAGCTAGGTTCAAGAACACAAAACAATCTGGCAGGGGACAAGTGCAAGTGAGGGGACCTAAGTAGTGAAAGACTAATGAGGGGATGTGCAACAGGTGAGACAGGGATGGGCCAGGTGCAAGAAATGAGGACTGACGAGGAGGGAGTGGCTGATGAAGGGGGCGTGCAGCAGGATCTGAAATGACAGGACAGTTAGAATACAGACAGGCAGACAGGATGAAATAACTTAAGGAAAAGTGTGGCGCTAAACCGTGACACTCCAACCTTATTCTGAAGAGACTAGAAGAGTTTAACCTTCCCTTTGCAGACTGCCGGGGACAGTCTTACGACAACGGCGCCAACATGAAGGGAAAGTCAAAAAGTGTCCAAGCCAGACTTTTGAAACAAAATCTCAGGGCTTTATTTGTCCCATGTAGAGCACATACATTAAATCTTGTTGTTGCTGATGCAGCAAAAAGTTCCACAGATGCAATTAACTATTTGGGCTATCTACAGATAATTTGTACACTATTCTCTGCCTCCACACAAAGGTGGACCATCTTAAAGCACCACGTGAAAACAACTGTGAAATCCTGGTCAGATACAAGATGGGAAAGTTGCATTAACAGTTCCAGACAGGGGAGGTGAGGGATGCCCTTCTTGAGGTCAGGGAGAAAGCCACTGATTATATGATTAAAACTGAGGCACAGTCTTTGGCTAAAGAAGTTGGGTCATACCGCTTCTCAATTTGTAGTGTTGTGTGGTATGACATGCTGGCCAAAATTCATCATGTCAGCAAGGCATTGCAGTCAGTGTCTATGCAACTGGATGTGGCTCTGAATCTCCTGAGGACAACTGAAGCCTCTCTGGTCAACTACAGAAGCACAGGGTTCACTTTTGCTCAGGTATCTGCAAGAGATCTCTGTGAGGAGATGAATGTAGACTGTCCTAAAGCAGAAGAGGCTGAGAAAAAACAAAAGACAGTTCTCTTATGAATCCCCTGATGAGCCAGAGTTAGATGCGCTAAAGACATTGGAAATTTCCTTTTTCAATGTCATTGTCAGTTACATCACTGCAAGAACGCTTCAAGCTCTTGGGTGATGTTGAGGACAAGTTTGGAGTGTTGGTGAACTTTTACTAATTTGCCAGAGGAAGAACTCGCAAAGGAGTGCGAAACCTTCAGCAACACTGAGCCACGGTGACCATAAAGATGTTGAAGGGAGGGAACTGGCACTTGAGTTGAAGAATTTCCCTGTGTTTCCAAAAGCCTGCATGACGACAATGGAAAGAAGAAACTTGAAGAAGTTTTTCCAAATATGTGGGTGGCCCAAAGAATTGCTGTCACACTACCTGTGACAGTAGCTTCTGCTGAAAGAAGCTTCTCTAAATTAAAATTACTTAAGACCTACCTGAGGTCAACGATGAGTCAGGAATGCCTCAATGGGCTTGCGCTGATGAGCATCAACCAAGAGGTCTCAAGTAACATATCATTTGATGATACCATCAACGAATTTGCCACTAGCTTTTGATATACTGAGTGTACTTTTTTTGTACTAAAATGGGACACACTGAAGTTGTAAGTACATGTAAGTATACTTATACTGTGTGGCCCTGGGTCTCAGCTTGTAGTTTTTTTTCCCAATAGCTATTGGCAGAGGGCTGAAAAGAAAATGTTCTGAAACTATTCTGGTGTTTATTGTCCATGCACCATTTATAGTTGAACTGCAATGTAGAATAGTAGAATTATAAGTGGGTGAAAAACTGCTATGCAAAGTAAAGCAGTTAAGTTAATATATGTCTCTTCAGTGATGCAAAGTATTGTGTGTGTCTGTGTGGGGGTGGGGAGGCGCAAAACTCAATCTCGCCTAGGGCAACCAAAGGGCTAGAGCCGGCCCTGCTGAGCTGACAGGAAAACAATATCAGTGAATGATCAGAAATAATGTAATCAGAGTTCCCTGGGGATAAAATTACAAAAACAATATTTTACAAACATAAAGGGAAGGAAAATAATTAAAACCCAAGTTCAAACTAAAGTCAATAGTTAAGGAGTCAATAATAGTGTATTTAGAAACAAAGACTTAACAGTTGAAGGTCAGTGAGGGTTGTGAAGTGATTTAAAAGGCTGAATCGGTCTATAAAAGGCTGAGCTTTTCACATGATTTTACATCAAGTCTGGACAAACAAAAAAATGCTCCTTATTCCAGTATTCTCATCAGTTATATAAAAAAAAAGACCTAATAGTCATCCAAATAAAATATGTAATTGAGGAGCTAAATTCAATCCAATCAACTTCTACCTGAGTTCCCTTGAAGAACAGACAAGTGAGGCAAGTCCGCCCGAGCAAATCTGAGAGATGCTGAAGAACCGGTAGCTATTAATTAAGTTTGCATTTCTTGCCCTTTTTAAATTAATTTAAAGGGCAGTTTCACAGCTCTCTGATGAGATCTTCAAAACAAAATGTACTTTTCTAGTAAAGATGCTTATTAAGTCCAGTTTTCTCAGAATCTGGTGCAATCCCTATTCAGACCGAGATCTGGTGAAAATGCCTTTTCCCTCTCTCATGTGCATCAGCTCTTGTGCCACAGACACTTAACCCCTCCTCCTTTTCTTCAAGGGTCAATACTAGATCCTGTCTCTAAGGTCAACCACTGAGGGTTTGTTGCCTAATATGGTAACAACGCTTTTTACAATACCCATAATATAGAAAAGATTATAAAACATAGCAACCTATGCATTTTATGTGGCCTAATCACAAACTATAATTGAAATAAAAACCAAACAGTATATATATTCAATGGTTATACTAAAAAAGAAAAATGCTTATACGTTTATAATAGTTAGACTTTTTTACTTTCATATTTTTCCTCAATCACTCAACAACTAACCTGCACGAAGCCCGGACCTCAACCACACCCCACCTTTGGGATGAAGCAGGACACCAACTGGGGCGGACTGGCCATGGGGGATACCGTGGAGGTCCCCGGTAGGCCCACCTACGTCACCAATCGGCCCTCCCTATCTCGTCGCCGGACCCGGCTACGTTTTATGCTTCATAGAACACGTAAGATTTACTCTAATACCTAAATTCAATAACCACTGACTGACATTTATACCGTTTATTTATACCATTTATTTAAACCACTGATTTATACCACTCCGTGCAACCTGTGCTCACACTCATGGTGTCCACACCCAGCATGCAACACTACTACAGATCGTGATCTGTATTCACATTCATGGTTTGGATGTTGCTTGCAGGTTTTCTGAGCTTTTGGCGATTTTAGGATATTCTGCCTTGATTTTAATCCAGAACACCGGCACTGGAAGCCGTTTTTGAGCGTGATTCAACAGAATGGCACCAAAACGTAAAGCCTTTAAAAGGTGGAGGTGAAAATCTCAGGGAGAAAAAGATGAGATGTCTGGAGGAAGGTGCATCAAAATATTTAAAAATCTCTCATTTATTTGGAAAACCACCAATTTGTGGTGATATGATGGTAAGTCGTGGTGTTGACTTGGCCAATGTTAGCTTGCTTTTCACAGATGGTCATGTTCCTTTAAAGCCAGTCCAGATAACGTTAGATAAATTGAGACTGGCAGTGTTGTCATCATTGAGATTATCTAATTTAACATGTTAGCCGTAGTCACTTGCTTACAATCGATGAGCAAGCTATCCATGGTGGTAGTTGTAAAGAGGACAATCTTATAATTTCTAATAACTTATGTCAAATAACGCTCAAGTTAACCAGCTAGCTTGTTATGCTAAAATCACTGTGTTACACACAACACTAATATTATAAACAATGTTAATATGTTATCTAGATTGATGATTCTGCTGCTGCAAGCAGCAGCCAGGGCCCCCAGAGCCAAGCTGAGACCCAGGGCCACACAGTATAAGTATACTTACATGTACTTACAACTTCAGTGTGTCCCATTTTAGTACAAAAAAGTACACTCAGTATATTAAAGTACAATTTACTTTAAAGTAAAGTTACACTTTAATACTAAGTACAAAAATAGTGTATTTCAATTTAGCACATGTATTTAAAGTATACTTATCTAATACTCTTTGAGTGTACTAACCAATATTGGAAAAGTACAACAAAGTGTACTTAGTAGTACATTTAAATGTAATGTACTTGTTTCACCTAGGGTACTAATATACTAAATACTACCATAGTTTGCTGATAGTGTTGTGTCAATGGTTTAACATACTAACATAATAATCCCTATTTACCACTCCTGTAGGCTGAAGATGACAATGACAGGGATAGCAGCCAAGATGACACAAAGTCAAGGGCATGATGACACAGAAAGTGAAGGCCAAGATTTTGATTATTTCACCAGGCCGAAGTCAGACGCATTAGACCTCTTCTTCCGTTTTCACGCCAAGCAGAAGGCAGACAAGGCTGTAGTGCAGAGAGCTTTTTTTTTGCAAAGATGGCACAAACAGAAAATGGCTATGATACAGTCAAGACAAAGAAGCCCTCTTCTGTTCCCTTTGTCTGGCTTTTGCTAATCCCAGAGAAAGCAGCCCTTTCATCACTGGCATGTCTAACCTCACACACATACACCAGAGAGTTGAAGAGCATGAGAAGAGCCACATACACAGAGGTTGCGCTGAGGCATATTTCCTCAGATCCTCAAGAAGCACGATCCAGGACCTTCTCATGGGACCTCAGATGTCGCTTCACAGAGAGCAAGTCCGCATGAGGCGGCAAGTGTTGGAGCGCATTATAGAAGTGATGAAGCTCATCGGCAAAAGAGGTTTGAGCTACAGACGCAAGCAGGGAGAGGCAGCATACACACTCAATGACGACACCATTGACCATGGTAACTTTTTGGAAATTATAGTTTTACTGGGAAAATATGATGTCTGTCTTAAGGAACACCTCACTCTCTGCATCGAAAAGAGCAAGCAGATACACCAGTCTGGTTCAAGAGGAGGTAGAGGTGCTCTCGTCACTCTCCTATCCAATACGACCATTGACTACATCATCACCACCATTCAACACCTAATGAAAACTACTATTGCTGCTGAAGTCCGGGAATCTGGAATGTACTCGGTCCAGATCGACACCACACAGGACATCACAGCCCACGATCAGTGCTCTGTTGTCATACAGTATGTGACAGATACTGTTCATGACTGACTAGTTGCTGTGATCAGATGTGAGGCATCCACTGGGCAGTACTTTGCCCAACTTGTGAATGATGTGCTGGAGACCATGGATCTGGATGTGAAGCAGTGTATTGGAAATTCTACTGATGGGGCCTCCAATATGCAAGGTCAATATAAAGGCTTTTCTGCACTGCTCTCCAAAAAGTGCCCGACTCAAATCCATGTGTGGTGCTATTCGCACATCCTAAACCTTGTGCTGTCAGACACAACACAGTGTGTACTGGCAAGTCTCTCTTTTTTTCCTGATGAACAACATCGCTGTCTTCTTCAGAGATTCCTACCAGAGGATGAATATGTGGGAGAAGGAGAGCAAAGACCCAAGACGCAGACGTCTCACCTCGGTAGAGAGACACGCTGGTGGTCTAAAGATGCAGCTGTGACAAAGGTGTTTGGCTCTTTTGGAAAGCCAGACGGGGCCCTGTATGTTGATGTCCTCCACACCCTCTCAACCATTCAACATGGAGACCATCAATGCCATAGCACGAGTCAATGCACAGGGATACATCGGCCAGCTTCTAAAGTATGAGACTATGCATACAGCTCAGACCTTCCTGCGAATTTTCCAGGTCACGTCACCAGTCTCTAAATACCTTCAGACCAGTGGTATGGACATCCTGACAGCTCATCGGATGGTTGTGGCTGCAGAAGCAGAGCTAAAGGATATGACCAGAGATTTCCAGAGTGTCAAGACAGCGGCCGAGAAATTTGTCCAGTGGGCCAACAATTAAATACAGGAGCAGAGTGAGGAGACTGAGCTGGAGGTGGAGACCACTTTGCCATAGAAACAGGGAAGGAGGAAGAAATCCATGCCTGGAGAGATGTCCCGAGATGAGGCTGTGACTGATGCCGAAACATCATACAAGATTGAAGTCCACAATCAAATCATGGACACAGTTGCAGGAAGCATGCACCAGCGTTTCCTCAAAAATGGCACTTTGTATGCTGATCTGGCACTTATGGACCCGAAAAACTTCAGCCAGGTAACATCTTACGGCGATAGTTTCCCAGAGGCAGCACTCCAAGAGTTGAGCAAGTGTTTGCTGCCATTTGATGACAGAGCAACAGTGGACATGTTACAAAGCGAGCTCAGAAGTCTGGCATGACAGTGGGATAGGCTGAAAACATCAGTATTTGAGGAGTATACAACCAAGACAACAGAACCTGGGCCGGAGGATGCTGAAGATGAGGCAGAGATGGTTTACCAAATGTGCTCATCTTGCAAGGACTGTCCAATCTGTTGCTACCGAGTTCTGAAGCAGTACAACCTCCTGACAGATGCATACCACATCATAGGCCTTGCATACAGGTTCCTGCTTACCCTCTCTGTCACACAGGTAGCATGCGAGCGAAGCTTTTCAACGCTGAAATATATGAAAAACAGGATCAGAAGCTCACTTTCCCAACAGCACCTGGAGGCTTTTATGTTGATGGCTACTCAGACAGATGTTTTGCAAATGCTGGACAGTGAGAAAATCATAGATGGCGTTTCAGAAAAGCGTGAGCTGTTGCAAAAACTACTCATGTAGTGAAGTAATATAACACAACACTGATAATGTTTTTCATTACCATGTGACTATAATGCACCTGGGCCGGCAGAGTTAGTTTAGTTTAGTTACTTAACTTATTGTTTTGTTATGCACCTTCAACACCCCAACACACACAGTCATACACCCATCATGCAACACTACTGATACCACTGATGTTCACATCCCATCGTATGTTCTGTTCTACAATATAGTTAGTACTAATTCTACCCTCTGATTCCAGTTTCTTTATTGTGTGGTCTTTCTCTGCTCACATTCTTTCCTTAAGGCTCTGTAGTTATACGTATCATCTGATACTAGCCCAGAGTTAAGCATATTCATCTAGTAAACTATACCTACATTGGAGTGTTACAATAGCCAGTATCATTTTATTCCATGTGTCCATCCAGGCAAATTGGTGGAGCCAAATGTTACAAAAAAAAAAAAACATATGATGTGATTTCTTTGTAATCGTCCAAAATAATGTTAAGTGTATGGGTGTATTTCCAAGTAAGTCACTGACTGGTCGATACGTGCGATGCATTGAGTGGGCAACGCATCGTGTATTGAGCGTGTATTGAGTGGGCCGGTCTGACTGTAACTCCCGGGCCACTTTTTTTCCCCCAGTCCGCCCCTGACACCGACTGCGAGTCAGGCCTCATCACCAAACGTATCCCTACAGCCTTAAACCCCAAGAGCGGAGGAATTAGGTTTAGTTCATCAAACATGTTCAATAACCAAATATGGGCCTCCACATACTTTAGTGACATCGCTGGACAAAACAAGACAGACGGAAATATTGTAGCAGTGATAAAACGCAGGGCCAGACTTGTTCCATGACCATGAATATTTGATGTTCTAATTTGTACTCTATTTGCCATGCAACAGTTTCACTTAGGATGTTATCACAGGTTTGGAAATGTGGGAGAAACGGCATGATTTAAAGGAAAGTGACGTTCTTCCTCTCCATCTTCTCCATCATTGTCCATCATCTTCTCTCATCAGGACACCTTGTTCTGCATTACATCAGACATTGCTGCCACGCGGCACTTCCTTTCTTTGTTCTTTTCTCTCACCTCTGTTCCATTAGTCAAATGCATGAAGTGGCCAATTACTCATCTGGGGGTTTTAATGATCTTAATAGCTCTCATTTTAGTAATGCGCCAATGGACATCTGTTCACTCTCAGCTCTCATTATTCCATTAAGGGGGTCAGCTCACTTGGATTGCAGGTAATTTTTTAAAAATCCGTAATCTCTCCCTCTGTCTCTAATGTTGGATAATTGTCCCCCCACCAGCCTCTAATGAACAGGGAGTAGGTTTTAAGTGTATGCCAAGAAGTCCTAATTTGTTCATATGAGACACAGAGAGAAAGATCACACGTTCAGTGCGTGTGTGGATGAAAAATGAGCAAATATGCCCGTGGTGATTTTCTCTGTAACAGTGGCATGTCAGTGCAGATGCAGCCCTGTTTGCAGGATTTCATTAGCGCTCATTAATTGGATAACAGAAGCTAATTGAGTTATTAATCAATAGCTTATGTAGACATGCCGACTCCCTCCCTCTGTTGGCTCTGCTTTTTTGTGGTTGCTTTGCAGCTGCCTCCATCGTTTCTTGTACGATTAACAGTCCATCTTCTCTTACTCTGTGCATCTGCCAATGTTCACAGTCACAAACGCGTACCATCGCATCTCTTTTCTCGATATAGTTTCTTTTTAAAATAAAATGCATATTTCTGGATGTCCGTTTTGGAGGAAACCAGAAGCATAATGCTGGGCCTCCCTCTTTTTCCGCCCACTCCCAATAACGACCAGTGTCGTACGGTTCACAATATTAATTTATTTACAGGGTGAGTCTGGCTTAAAACAATAACCAAATCAATCTTCAGAAATATACTGACGTGCATATTCCCCAAATAAAGACCTAAAATACAGCCAGTTTACCTAGCTCCCTAACGAATAAACAGGAGGAAACAAAAAGTGCTTCTCACCCCTACAAACTGCGAGCGAGAAGGCCGGCCTTCACGGGTCCAATCTTAAAGCAGGCAGAATCGGACCCCAGGCCGATCACCTGCAACGTAACAGATCAAACACAGAGACACGTTAAAGAGCTCTACCTTCAGGCAGGGACAAAACAGCATTCATGTCTATACAAAGCTTATGACAATCTAATTCATAACAATATATATTTATATAGAATATAATACTTATATATATTTACACGTGTGTGTGTGTGTGTGTGTGTGTGTGTGTGTGTGTGTAAACAACTGAAGAGAGAAATGCACTTGTAGTGTTGGAGGGAAAGGCTTTCTCAGGTGGGCTCTGTGCTGCAGTCTGCTTTTCCCGTTTACAGGGTGTGAAATTACAAGCCAGTTCTGATCAAGTCTGACCACAGAGAATACGTTTGACTGCTGTAACATGAAGTCAGCACTGCTTGTGTCATATCGGCGGAACACGCCAGAAACAGCCAAAACTGCCACTTGTGTTCTTCTGCTCGGCTCATGAATACATTAGATTATGCAACCCTGGGACTGAGCTGACGCAGGGGGTTTAACCAAATTTGTCAATTAGCAAGTTTCTTATGTTTTTAGCTGGTGACGGTATCTCCTGCTTTAGCCACTGTAACATGTGGAACGCCCTGGATGCAATTAGCCACACTTGCTGCGTGGTTGTAACAAAGGCAAGGGTGGTTGGGCAGTCAACCAGTAAGTTTCTAACCAGCACACCATTTCCACCTTTCATTTTAGGCTTTTCATATGTAATTTTACGATATTGGATGAATGTAAAATGGCTTCCATGTCATTTTATTATTAATTAATTTGTTATTTTTTGGGCAACAGCGCTAGACTAAGGGCCGTGGCGACTTGCCAGTGTTGTGCTTTGTTTGACCCATCTAGACCCCTGCTATAAATGGTGCCTCTCACTATTTATACAGCTTCTTGGCCGAAAATAACAGTTTGAGGTATTTCAGCCCAGCTTTCGTCAGCGCCACAGTACTGAAACTGCTCGTTAAGGTTTTCAACGACATCCACTTAACCCTCTGGAGTCGGGGGGGTCATTTTTATTAAAAAAAAACTAACTTAAAAGAAACAAACTTAGATCCTGCTCTGACCTCGAACTACAGGCCTATTTCAAAACTGCCTTTTTTGTCGAAAATCCTAGAGAAGGTTGTGGCCGGCCAACTTACTGCTGCACTGGACAGGCACAATATGTTTGACAAATTCCAGTCAGGGTTTCGCAAACAGCACTCGACCAAAACCGTTCTCCTGAGGGTTTCAAATGACTTATTAATGTCATCTGACGCAGGCGACTGCTCTGTTTTAGTGCTCCTCGATCTCAGTTCTGCGTTTGACAAAGTAGACCATAACATCCTGATTGAGAGGCTACGTGATTGGGTGGGCATATCTGGCACAGCGTTGGAGTGGTTTTCATCATACCTTGCAGAAGTTTTACTGTCTCGGTGGGAGAATTTGAGTCGGACATCTCTCCACTGTATTGTGGGGTACCGCAGGGCTCGGTCCTGGGGCCTCTGTTGTTTTCTTTGTATTTATTACCGCTGGGACAGACTAGCTCTAAGCCCAACAGTACCGTCGAAGCGGTCAAAACCTTTTGCCCTTTCCGGGGTCCAACACCTGCTGTCAATCATGCTCCAATTGCATTTATAGATAATCACAGGAACACAGAACAGCGCCACCCAGTGTACATATTCAGGAACAACATGTGATCCCATTTGGTTCCTACACACAGTATACTTCACTGTTTTCTCTACAAGATGTAAACAGAAACCACAACCAAAGTACCCATTAAACTGTTGTGTTTTGCATGGTTGGTCTTGCCTTTGAGTCTACACAACAACATAATCCAACAACTTTACTATTTACACAGTTTCCATTTTGTCTCCAGCACACACCTTTGGATGCCAGTGTTTTGGCCTGTTCAACAAAAGGTCTGAGAAAAATGAACATGACAGGCTCTTGAGCACCAAACCAAAGACCTGCAAGTACTACATTGTTAAATCTCATTTTGGGAGGAAACTCGTTTAAATGCAGCTGTATTGGCCATATTGAAAATCTGGAAGACTTGAACACAGGTGAGCCATCAGAATTGAAATTAAACAACAAATTCTTTGGATATGACAGAATTCCACCTGGTTTTGATAAGTTTTGATACTTTTCGCCGTCATAGATGTCAGAGATCACATGGTCATTTTGTGGCCTTTGGTGTCTGTAGCTCATGTTGTTTTGAATCTGAGGATTTTCTAAAAGTGTCTGAATTTAAAGTGAAATTGGTATGCTGATCAAAAAAACTTGAACGGTTCATGGAATCGATTTCAATAGAAGTACTACAAATTGAACACTGTGCAATGTTTTTGTCTTTTATGTCTACCTTTGTGCCAATATATACTTTACAGGTTTTGCAGTAGTAGTGAAATTCCACACTGTCGAAGTTGTTTTGAAAGACCTTGTTGAACAAATATGTTGATCTTGGTAGCACCTCTTTGCCAAACAGATTTATGAGTTTTAGTAAATCATCAAGTTGTGTCCCTGTTATATTGTGCCTTGCTGCATGACTCATCATGATCAGTGCTTCAGCTTTCGTTGTTGTACCTGCTGACATTAGCGCTGAGTCGATGGCTTTGTTAAAACCGCTCTCTCCAACTGGCTCGTCTTCTCCAAGATCTGAAGCGAGTCCATAAACACTGCCTTCAGGTGAGGAAGCCACATCTCTTGGTTGCAGCTCAGAAGTTAAGAGAAAGTCACCAGATGAAGATAGTAACTACAAAACAAAAACAGCACACATTCATAAGTGCATTTGAAGGAATTGGAGGATAGCAGTGAGGTTGTAGACCTCAACAAAACTGAACATCCCTCACCGTCCCCTTTCAAACATATTGGAGAATCCATGGTGGCTGCAAAACTGGTAATGCTATGTAAAAGCGTTTATATAAGTGGGTACATTTTTCATTGAGCCATTCATGTGTACAATGCTAGGCACAATTTCAAACCAGCCCCTTCACCGTCAAATAGACTGGCTGTTTTCATGGACACATGATGGATTTAGAGGTTTGAGTTATGGAATAAACATACCATTGTGTACCTGAAAAAATGTTGCATGTGTTGATTATTTAAAGTAACGTATTGGAATGTAATGTCATTGTCCACCCAGAAAACTGTAAAAATTAGTTATCTTAACCTGACAAGGCTCACATGATGGACCAGCTGTTCTCAGCTGCTCCTAAATAGAGTGAATTATTATCTGGCTTTGAAATTAGACACTAGCCAATTCAGTTTTTATAAGCTCCACCTCCCTCTACCTGCAGAAGAGCTTGTAGCCTAATCATGTAGATTTGAAATCCTGTGTAATTGTGATTTCCTTTTTTATTGGATGTGCTGCAAATGCATGTAATTGTGTTTAATGAAAAATGCTATTCCACAACTTTTTTGTATGAAATAAGACCTTGGCAAAAGAACATTTTTACATTAGGAAAATTAGATTTGCCAATTCATAGAACTAATGTTCTCCAACATTTGGATGGCACTAGGTTTGTATGTGATGCAACAGCCTATGATGGTAAAGATTGTTGCCTGGGTTGTCTAATCCTGCCCGAGTATTCTTGGGAGAGATTCCTTTAATTCTATTTACATGACCAAAAATAGTTAAAAGAGCAAATGGTGAAAATACTTTCACTATGTACTATATACTTTACTAACATTACAGCCTTGAATTAAACTTTTCAAAGTATATTTACATTATCTTTACCTTTTTCTGAAACATTTCAAAAGGACATATGTTGGCTGGAATACTGTGGGAATACTGATGATTAAACTAGGTCTTTATGATTCATAGAACATATTTTTTTTAATAACGCTTGCTTGACTGGCAATCTTAAAACACCCCTACAGTATGGCTGGTAGAAAAGCTAACCTGGTCGGCCGTGTCATCTGAATCCAGCTGAAGATCAGGACTACCAGGTGGTGATATGGCCTTTATGAGGCAAAATATATTATCGAAGCACATTGATAAAAATAACAAAAATCCCAGTGAGAAATGTAGTCTTTATATGGAATGAAAGAGCACATAAATCCCTAACCTCAAAATCTGCAGGGCTCAGGGGAGGACTGATTCTGTTCATTGTTGTTGTCACCAGTCAAATCCAAAGCCTGAGGTAAATTTCAGAAAAATTCAACAAAAAGTCAAAAATTGGCAGGAGTGGTTTGCTAGAAGAGCTCACCTGGTCAATCGTGTCTGTTTGATCATAATGCCGCGTAAGCTCAAAGTGGCCAGATGGAGACGTGGTCTACATAGGATGAAAAAGAGATTAAACATGGCAAAGTTAACAAAAACAACAATAGTACTACATTTAGTAAGGACCAGTGTCAAACAACATCTCACCACAAATTTGAAGAGCATATAACCATCTCACCTCAACATCTGCAGGGCTGAGGTGAGGACTGATTCTGTCCACTTCATTGTTGTGGTCATCAGTGAAATCCAAAGCCTGAGGTAGATTTTAAAATGTATAAAGTGGTTTCAACTATTTGCCACCTTAAAAGATGTTTAAAATAATAAAACAGTTGATATATCACAAGGGGTAGCACATGTGTGAGCAGACTTACATCCAAATGTCTTCTTTTCAATCTTGAACGAGGTATTTTAATAGTGTTGTTTGGCTCCAAGTATTTATGTTTGGACATTCTAAAATTCAAAAGTACATCAAAAAGAGAGGAAAATAAATAACAAAATAGTGAATTCAAAACACAATTAATTTACTTTTGAGACACTTAAAACCATGAAAATACACTTAATTTATAACTAGAATATTTCAACAACGGTATGAACACTGCATTAGCCTCATACGGGTCATTAAACTTCTGTCCGTCCCAAGATCCGTAGCCGTACTGTCAAGTTAACATTCAAACATAAAACAAATCTGCGCTTCCTTTTACCTTTTCAAAAATAAAAGTCAGATTTATCTATTTAAGCTCTTATAAACTCTTCAAACAATACAATATCATAGGCATACGTCAAGAACCAATAAGGCAAATACAAAGCAGACAATCAACACAAAACAATAAACCTTCCATGGGGTTATTTACAGCCTTATTGATATAGATATATATATATATATAATTAAACCATTTATGTATTGCAATTAAAACTGTGTTTTTTGTCGGTTTGGTTTGTGTAATGCAATGTAATGTAATTGTAATAATTGATTGCTTATGTTTTGGATTTTTTTCAGATTACTTTGGAAGGAGACTTAGTGCTAAGGAAAGAGGCCTGGGTCAGAATTTCCAGGAACGGCCGTGACTCCTTATTTGTGAAGGAATTGGCAGTGGCCATATGGGGCACTAAAACCCTGGGGGGGAAAAGCCTGACAGGGAAGGAGTGCCCCACCACCAAAACCACCCGCCAGCCTTTAACCCCCCAAAAGCTGCAAACACTGAAAGGTAGGTCATTCTTGATGTAGCAGTAGCTATACAGTCTCTCAGATACCACGGACCAGCTTATTTTATATCAAGTGTTTCTTGGTTCTGACGTGATTAATGTTATTATTTACATTAATTTTCAGTCTGCTTCAAGAAGTGGTTCTTTATTATGTGTCTGTCCTATTTAATAAATGTAAAAACTGTTTTGAAAACCTGACATTGTCAAATATACCAGTATATATATATATATATATATATATATATATATATATATATATATATATATATATATATATATATATATATATATACCAGCATTAGATGCTGGTGACCAGCATACCAGCACCAAAACACAACATATGCTGGTGTTGCTCGTCACCAGTTTTGCTGGTCTATGCTGTTTTTTCTAGCAGGGTAGCTTGGGGAACATGTGGTGTTCCCCAAGGCTCAATACTGGGGCATTTTCTGTTCAACATCTACATGCTGTTACGGAACAGGACCACGGTGAGCAGGACCCACAAGCAGATAGAAGGCGAGGTAGTTGGTTTTAAAAAAACAAGTTTTAGTACAGGCAAACACTCACAGACATTAAAAGACAAACTGGCACAGGACAGGGAGTTGACACAGACTAAATACACAGGGGAACGAGACACAGGTGGAAACAATGAGGGCGGGGCTTGCAATCACACAGGAGGGCGGCACACGAGGAGGGAGGAGTCTGGAACGAGAGACAAGATGACTGACAGACAACACAACAGAAACAGACAGTGAACACAGAACTACACCTAGATCTCTAGCTTGGTTTGAGGTTT
Organism: Taurulus bubalis; assembly: GCF_910589615.1. Classification (NCBI taxonomy): domain Eukaryota; kingdom Metazoa; phylum Chordata; class Actinopteri; order Perciformes; family Cottidae; genus Taurulus; species Taurulus bubalis. The sequence goes on along the minus strand of NC_136598.1, from coordinate 1,174,066 downwards.
TTAACATCAGTGATTGAAGCTGAGCGCTCACTTTCAATTGTTCATCCTTGGGACCAAAAACCATCTGTTTCATCTTTATTTAATTGAAGAAAGTTCTGGCACATCCAGTTATTGATTTCTTCAATGCATTTAGCCAGCCCTTTTATGGGACTCGACTCCCCTGGTGATATAGTTATGTAGATGTGTGTGTCATCTGCATAATTATAACACACTTTGTTGTTTTTCATAATCTGAGCCAGTGGAAGCATGTGTTACGCCAAGACTTTCTGGGTAGTTATGGATTCAGACCTCAACCTGAACAATCATATCAAGACAATTACAAAATCAGCATACTATCACCTGAAGAATATATCAAGGGTTAGAGTACTTATGTCTCAACAGGAGTTGGAGAAACTTGTCCATGCATTTATCTTCAGTAGACTGGACTACTGTAACGGTGTGTTCACAGGCCATTTATCTTCAGTAGACTTGACTACTGTAACGGTGTGTTCACAGGCCTCTGTAAAAAGTCAATCAGAAAGCTGCAGCTGATTCAGAACGCTGCAGCTCGAGTCCTCACTAAGACCAGGAAAGTGGATCACATCACTCCAGTTCTGAGGTCTTTGCACTGGCTTCCTGTCAAACAAAGAATTTACATAAAAATCCTGCTGCTGGTTTATGAAGCACTAAATGCTTTAGGGCCTAAGTATGTTTGTGATCTGCTGCTACCTTATGAATCACTACGACCCCTCAGGTCGTCTGGGACGGGTCTACTTTCTGTTCCAAGAGTCAGAACTAAACATGGAGAAGCAGCGTTCAGCTTTTCTGCTCCACATATCTGGAACAAGGTTCCTGAAAGCTGCAATCCAGATTGAAGACTTTTTCTGTTTGCTGTTGCCTTTAATTGAACAGATTAAATTGCTGCATCTCACTACTGCATTGTATTTCTTAAACTGTACTGCAACTTATATTATGTTTTCTGTACTGTTTTTAAATCCTGTTTTCTCTGCATTATGTTTTCATGCTTTTATGTTAAGCACTTTGAATCGCCTTGTTGTTGAAATGTGTTATACAAATTAACTTGCCTTGCCTTAGGGCAGTGGTTCTCAAACTTTTTCTGTCACGCCCCACTTTGGAGGAAGAAAAATGTTCGGGCCCCACCGCCCCAACAAAATTATAACAAAATGGTCCAACTTTTTGTGACTCCTCCATCCGTGCTTTTTTAAATAATAGAATAAAGAAAATTACAATCCCTTTCAAGTAAACCAGATTGCTCCATCAGACAAAAACTAATAACATCTGCAATTACTTTGTTAGAACGTTGCAAATAAAGTTCTATCTGTGCAAAAAATAACTAATATTTGGCAAAAAAATTAATTATTGTGGCTGCAAATAACCTGTTTTGCACTGGATATATTTTCAAGATAATAACAATAACTTTCAACCTGCGCAAAACAAAATGAGTGCAGATGTGTGAGCCATCATGTTGTATCAGTATTAGTGGCTGCAGTGAGCTGCTTTCCTCTACAATTTTTTTTAAAACGGGGTTGTAGATTTGATACGGCCGCTCTCAATTCATGCTCAATGTTGAGCTTTATTTTGTTTTGAGAGACGCAACAGCAGAAAAGCCGATCTCGCGGAGATCTCACCAAGGCTTTTAGCAAAACGCCAAGAATTGCAGCGAGTTGCGCATGCGTAACCTGTTAACGCCGTAATGTAAACATTTCCACGAAAGTACAGACATTTCTCCATGTATGTATTATGACGTTTTATGTCCGTGTACTTTGACTTTTGTACTATGCAAAGTAATCATGTTCATGGGGAGAGTGGTCGTCCTGAAACCACAAGGTAGCCGGTTCTTCCCTGTTCTCCATAGTTTCATGTTGAAGTGTCCTTGAGCAAGACACTGAAGCCCCAGTGCTCCACAGCAGCACACTGCTCCTTAATTACTAAAGATGGTCAAATGCAGAGAATAATTTACCCTCTGTGGGATTAATAAAGGATTATATATTTTTTTTTTAATCATTTTTTTTTCTTTCTTTTTTACATAGCACTGCACTTGTGATACCTCTGAGCCCCACTAGTCGCGCCCCACAATTTGAGGGCCACTGCCTTGGGGGCAGGGGCGGGCTGCTGGGGATATCCCCGATATCTCCTCCATCACCATCAAGCCATAACTCTGACATCGCCAGCCACGACTACATTTTATGCTTCACAGAACACATTAAATTTACTCTAACACATAAAGTAAAAAATCACTGACCTATATTTATACTACTCCTCGCGATCTGTACTCACACTCATGGTTTGGATGTTGCCTGCAGGTTTTCAGAGCTTTTTGGGATTTTAGGATATTCCGCCATGATTTTAATCCAGACCACCGGCACTCAGGCAGAATTGAAACATACATTTAAGTTTCGTTTTCGGGGTAAAGTTATCACGTAGCCTCTTGACATGTGTCAAGACTAGAGGCTCAGACGCATAGACCAGGGGTGTCAAACTCATTTTAGTTAAGGGGCCGCATGCTGCCCATTTTGCTCTCAAGTGGGCCGAACCAGTAAAATCACAGCATATTAACGCATACATAATGAAAATATTTCTCTATGTTTAAATCATTGGTGAAGGTTTTTGGATGATAAACCCTATTTTAAGGTATTTCTACAATAAACTCGAAACATGTAGACCAAAAATTCAGACGTCAGCCCACTGTTTCCTGCAGATTCCCGCGCAGTTGAGCAATATCTATAGTAATGTCAGTACTGTAATCAATTGCGACTGGTTCAGTGGATAGCATGCCTGTTTTTCAATTCGTGGATCAGTGGTTTGAGCCCCAGCTAAGCTTTTTTTGGCATAGACGGATGTATCCGGTCATTCTTCAAAATGAAACCTATTTTTACTTTTTTTTTCTCATTCTTTCTGTGAAACCAAAACGTAAATCCTTTAAAAGGAGTATCCTGATATTGTTTTTATTACCATGTGACTATAATACACCTGGGCCGGCAGAGTCAGTTTAGGTTCTGTTACTTAAGTTATTGTTTTGTTATGCACCTTCAACACTCTCCTATTTGACTGGTGGATACGTGTGATGCATTGAGTGGGCAGCGCGCTGTATTGAGTGGGCCGGTCTGACAGTAACTCCTGGGCCACTTTTTCCCCCCAGTCCGCCCCGATCACACCAGACGTGAATCTCAAAAACGCGTCGCTAACAAAACCATTGTTTTCCAATGGTGCCTTTTGTGCGCGCGTTTTTTCGGAGCGCCTAAAAGTTGAAATATTCTCAACTTTTAAGCGCCTTGCGCGGGGTCGCACAGCTCATCAATGCCAGTGTGTATCGCCCGGTTGTGCACGCAGGCCCGCTCCACAGGCGCACCGGGCTGTTTTGCTTGGCGCGTTTTTGCCATGGCATTTTAGAGGCGACTGTACTTTAAATAGTCGCGTCCGGTGTGATCGGCCCCTTACAGAGTCACTTTTGCAGAGTGTCGCATCTTCATGGTGTACAGTACAAAATGTACTATGAACTGGTCCGCCATGTGGATCCACACTGACATTTCACAGCTCTTGGATGGATCGCCACACCGTCTTTTCGCATTCTTGCCAAAACAATCATTCAGCTGCACTTTGAGCTAGTTAGCATGCTAAAACGTCAAACTAAGAATGCTAGAATTGTCAGTGTGAGCATGTGAGCATGCTAGCGGCAGCAAAGGTGGGAGGAATTGGTCCTTGCTGGTGAATTTTTGCAACACTCTGTCACACTCCTCTGTCCACAGCAAACAATGATAAAAGGAAAGCTGTGCTTCAAGGGGGAGTTCCCAGTAGACACACAGCCTGATTTATCTTGTTGCAGCTTTTTTGGCTAGCCCTCTTTTTGAAAAGGGCTTCTTAATCTCGGTGGAGCCCGGCGGCTAAATAAGTAAATAAATGTAATTTTTCTTATCTGTCCTCTTTTCTTCTCCCCAGTCCTCTGTTTCAAAAAGTAAACATTTGAACTCCATCTTCACTTTTCCTCAACTCCAATCTTACCTCATTTCTTATCCTATTCCGCGTCCTCTTAATGAGAATCTGTGTGCTGTCAGACATAAACTTATTTTCCAACTGTGGAGTAACGTTTGAGTGTTTATTTTGGGCACAGAAGTCAGGCAAAATAAAAACAGATTTTAGAAGAGGCATATTGAGGCCAAAAGACAACCAGGCTGGCTCAGAAAACAGTAATGAGAAAGTGAAGCCGGTTTCACACTTCTAAAAAAACTCACATGAGAATCTTTCTGAACTCTGGATCAAGTGGCGACTTTGAGAAGTTCCTCTTTGCTCTCACATAAATCATTGCTGTTCATATCTTGAAATCCACAGTTGATACATTGATGTGTTCTCCAGATACAGCAGCCGGATTTATTTTTCTGTTGCAATGTTTTGAAGCGGACCGGTCTATCTATCAGTGGGTACGGTTGGATGTTTTAGAGTTTTTACATAAATATATTGGGTTTATGCTGCCAGACGATTTGAGTTTCATTTATCTGGGAAAGCAGCCATCTTAAATATTTTTTTTTACGTTTGGAAGTGAGGGCATGGAAAAGATGAATGAATGAATGAATATATACTTTATTAATCCCCAAGGGGACATTTAGGGTCGCGTAGCAGCCATTTACACAGAAGATAAGATATAAAAACAACAGGGATAAAAGATATATGCAATAATAATACTGATAGAATAAAGATAAAAACAACAATAAAATAGCTATATGAAAGAAAGAATAACAGAGTATTAATTTAGGAATTAAATTAAATTAACCTTAAACAGTAGAGGTGCAAGAGTGCAAGTATGTATGTGCATATTAAGGTATAAAAGCAAATATAATAAAAATAACAACAACAACAAACAATAGAAGAGTGCAAAAATGCAATAAATGTATATTTGTATATAATATGATATGTTAAGTGTTAAGTGTAGGTAACTATGAACATGTACAGTGTTTACATTGTTTATTTCTAGGACTGCAACAACGAATCGATAAAATCGATTATCAAAAGTGTTGGCAACGAATTTCATTATCGATTCGTTGTGTCGCGCGATTATTACACCGGGCAATAAGTCGCGGAGAAGAAAAAAAAGAGCGGAGCAGAGCAACTGGCCGGCCAGCGTTTCTGAGATTGGAGTGAGACACGAGAAAAGCTGAGGTTGTGATGTTCTCAAAAATAGAAGATCTTTGACAAGTCGAGTCTTGGCCAATCAGCGTCTTCATGTTCCTCAAACTTGTTTTTAATGGAAGCTAGTCAGCTTGCTATCTAGTCAGCTTGCTATCTAGTCAGCTTGCTATCGCGTTAGCTAACGTGTTTGGTTGTGTATTGTCGTTAAAGTTACGTTATGTTCCGTTACAGTTGTAAAAAAACGTAACGTGATGAAACATGCCGTCACCCCCCGGTCTGGTTCAGTTCACGCTGTCACTCGTTAACGTTAAACCGGCACACCGGCGGATCTGGCTGCAAGTTTTTTTTAATTTTTTTACTCAAAGTAGAATGAAGCAAATCACGTAGTTGGGCTTAGCCAACAACGTGACGTCGTGGTCATAAGAGACCCAGAATGAAAGAGTTTAAGGAAGAGGACGCTCTATATGGAGCAGTACAGCTTCCCTCTGTCCCAGTATTTCATACATATTGATAAAGCAGGGCATGCTAAATGCAGCCTCTGGAGGGATCAATTACAGTAAAAAGGGCTCACATTTGGCAGATGTAAAGCATAGATGTGTATGTTTTTAGTGTTAGTCCATTTTATTGTTTTAATTAACAGCTCAGGGATGTTCAAGGAGCAACCTGTTTGTGCACTTTCTGAAGATGTTTTGCACTGTCACTTCTGTTTTTGAATAAAGGGTTGGAAATGAACGCTTTTTTGATAAAAACATTTTCTTATCCGATTCATCGATTAATCGAAAAAATAATCAACCGATTAATCGATTATTAAAATAATCGTTAGTTGCAGCCCTATTTATTTCACAGAGGGACTAGCAAGCAAGCGGTAACTTGTTGTAAAGCCGTATTGCTGTCGGCAGGAATGTTTTCCTGTAACGGTCCTTCTTGCAGCGGAACGTGAGGAATCTCTTAGAGAAAGTGCTCCTCTGGCCCTGCAGTAGGTGGTAGAGAGGGTGGTCCAGGTTGTCCAATATGGACAAAAGTTTCTTCAGCGTCCTCCTCTCCACCACCTGCCCCAGAAACTCCTGCTTGCAGCCGATGATGGAGCCGGCCTTCTTAACTAGTTTGTTGAGTCTATTGGTGTCACCGGCTCCAATGCTGCTCCCCAGCAGACAATGGAGAAGTACAGGGCGCTGGCCACAACCGAGTGGTAGAACATCTCCAGCATCTTGCTGCACACATTGAAGGATCGAAGCTTCCTCAGGAAAAAGAGTCGACTCATCCCCTTCTTGTACACAGCGTTGACGTTGGCCTTCCAGTTCAGTCGGCTGTCGATGGAAACACCCAGGTACCTGTACTCCTCCACTGTGTCCACGTCCTCTCCCAGAACACTCAGAGGACTAGGAGCTGTTGTCTTCCTCCTGAAGTCGACCACCATCTCTCTGGTCTTGGCCACGTTCAGAAGCAGGTGATTCTCACCGGCCCACTTCACAAAGTCACTCACCACTGCCCTGTACTCCTCCTCCCGTCCATCCCTAATACACCCGACCACTGCAGAGTCATCAGAGAACTTCTGCAGATGGCATGACTCCGTGTTGTACTGGAAGTCAGTGGTGTACAGGGTGAACAGGAAGGGAGACAGAACAGTTCCCTGTGGGGCTCCAACATCACTGACCACCGTCCCAGACAGCACACGGCCCATTCTGACAAACTGTGGTCTGCCTGTGAGGTAGTCAGTGATCCAGGAGATGGTGGACGAGTCTACCCCCACCACCCGCAGCTTCTCACCCAGTAGCAGTGGTTGGATGGTGTTAAATGCACTGGAGAAGTCAAAGAAAGTGACTCTCACAGAGACACCTGTTCCATCCAGGTGCGACTGAGCTTGTTGCAGCAGGTAGATGATGGCATCGTCCACACCCACATGAGGCTGGTAAGCAAATTGTAGAGGGTCCAGCGACGATTTCACCTGCGGTCGGAGGTGAGCCAAGACCAGCCTCTCCGCACCTTCATCACATGGGAGGTGAGGGCTACCGGTCGGTAGTCGTTGAGGACGGATGGAATCGACTTCTTCGGGACAGGGACCAGGCACGACGTCTTCCACAGCACCGGGACCTCCTCCTGCCTCAGGCTGAGGTTGTAGAGGTGCTGCAGGACACCAGACAGCTGGGTGGCGCAGGTCTTTAGGACCCTAGGGCTGATGCCATCAGGTCCTTCAGCTTTGCTTTGGTGGAGTTTCTCCAGCTGTCTTCTCACCTGGTCAGTCGTCACAGAGAGAGGGGGGAGGGTGGAGGAGCCTATTGTTGTTGAGAGCCCATTTGAAGAGCCACCGGGTGTTGAGGGCTCAGCGAAAGTGCAGCTCAACAGGGGGGGCAGAGGGGAAGTTGTGGAGGTGTGGTGAGAGGAGGAAACGGATGAGGGCTGTGAACTAAACCTATTGAAGAAACAGTTCAGCTCGTTGGCCCTCTCCAGGGAGCCCCCTGGATGTCTCCCTCCCACCTTGAAGCCGGTAATCTGCTTCATCCCGTTCCACACCTCCCTCATGTTGTTCTGCTGGAGTTTGGCCTCCAGCTTCCTCCTGTAGGAGTCCTTGCCCTCTCTGATCTTCACCTTCAGGTCACGCTGGACTCTCCTGAGCTCATCCCTGTCCCCAGACACGAAAGCAGCTTTCTTCTTATTAAGAAGAGCCTTCAGGTCCCTGGTGACCCAGGGCTTGTTGTTGGGGAAGCAGCGCACAGTCCGGGATGGTATGGTGGTGTGTTCACAGAACTTGATGTATTCAGTGATGCAGTCTGTCATGCTGTTGATGTCCTCCCCATGTGGTCCACACAGCACATCCCAGTCCGTCGACTCAAAGCAGTCCTGCAGGGCGTCGTTAGCCTCCTGAGACCACCTCCTAACAATCCTGGAGGTCGCAGGCAGCCTCTGCACCAGAGGAACATACCTGGACAACAACATCGTTCAATATTACATTCCAAAATTATTATTTTCCTATACCATTATACCTATTGCCAATATTCTGTTTCTATTTTTCTATCGGGCACTAGTTTGTAATACTTGTTATACGTAGTTTTTTTTTTAATTAACTTTTTTATATTTTTTTGCGTATTTATCTTCTTGCCTTATTCTATTTTGCACTGGTGTCCGTATTACTTCTTTTACACCCAATTTATATATCTTTACATTTTTTTTCTCTTCTTATTCTTCTGATATCTTTAATCCATCCATGGCACAATAATTTCCTTGCTCTTATCTTAGCGTGCCGACGTTAGGACTTAGCTCAACGCACAACTGTGCCTATGTGGGGCCTCACAGAGCTGCAGCACAGCTTCAGACTCACTCTGGTTGCTGTTGCAAATGAGCAGCTTTTTAAAGTAATTTATTGGAGACGACGTTGCTCTGACACACCGCAGTAATTATATTTTGTACATCCATAACCTGCTTGGCTATGAGAAGTAAAGTTGGACACAAATAATATCTCTATTATGACCATACTGACCAGGCAGCTCTCCGCCCCGTTGCCCACAGATACGTGCGTGAGCACTGAGCACACAGCAGTGGACAGAGAGCGTCGAAAAATATGTCGCGTGAAAAGCAGACCGCTATATATGCGTTTTAAACACTCCCAGGGTGAAGATGCAACAGCAGCTCTCCTGTGAGGAGCAACCGGAGTTCTCCTCGCACCAGAGCAGCTCTCTGAACCCGGAGCAGCTCTCTGAACCCGGAGCAGGAGGTGAAACGAGCCAAAGTGCTCGTATCTTCTACCAAACAATGAGCTGCTGGCTTCAAATATTACAAAAGTACAAAGTACATGGATATAAAACTAAGTCATTAATAAATACATGGACAAATGCCTGTACTTTTGGGTAAATGGTTACAGTACGCCGTTAATAGGTTACGCTTGCGCATGCGCGATTTGACGCGACGCAGTGAGCTCCGTGAGCTTGTCTTTTCCTGCTGTTGCGTTTCTCAAAATAAAAAAACAGATCTAAGCTCAATATTGAGCATGAATTGAGAAAGGCCGTATCAAATCTACAACCCCGTTTATAACATGTATGTCGAGGAAAGCAGATCACTGCAGCCCTGATGGCTCACATATCTGCACTCATTCTGTTTTGTTTGGCAAAAAAAATTAAAAGCTTATTGTTTTCCACAATGAGCTATTCAGTAGTAACTAAATATGAGTAATTTTTTGCGCAGATAGAACTTGCCTAAAATATTGTCTGATGGGGCAATTTTCTTTATTCTGTTATTTATAAAAGCACAGATGAGTCACACATATGTTATTTACAGAAAAGGTTTGAGAACCACAGCTTTAAGTGTTTGTGTCGGAGTCGCCGCCACCGCCGCCTATTTTGCACTATTACAATACTTATAGGCAACTAGTTATCATGTCTTCCACTCCATGAAACGCATGTTAATGCTCAGTACACATATGGTATTTTAATGTATTTGCATTGTAATAAAATGTGATCATTTTAAATGGGCATATATGCAGCTGAAACGGGTAGCCTAGTGCATCCCACATTTTTCAACATAACATTTTAAAACATCATAGTCATTATGGCCTTTATAAAAATGATTGTTTTGGGGGGAGGTGGGGTAGTGCACTATAGGTCCCTGAGACGCGGCTTAAGAGTTTGTCCTTAATGGAAAAAAAACATTCCCCTTACATTACTTTTATACTTTTAAGTAGTTTTTAAACCAGTACTTTTACACTTTTACTTAAGTAAAAAGCTTGAGTTGATACTTCAACTTTTACAGAAGTATTTTTAAACCCTAGTATCTATACTTCTACTTGAGTAATGAATGCGAGTACTTTTGACACCTCTGCTTCTGGATCTTTACTCTTCTCTCAAAGAGTAGAACTTTCCACACATGAGGAGGCCTGCTCAGAAGATGTTGGTTCTCTTTGGATCTACCTACATGAGAACAAATATTCTCAGTGATGAAGTTCAACAGATCCAGATCCTCTCTCACTGATGACCACCTGTCAGCTGTCCTTCACATCTCCACCTCATCCCACCAGACTTCATGCACTTGTTAAAGCCAACACAGACTGGACTTTTCTTACTGAGTAAGAAAAACTGAACTGGAAAACATCAAAAGCACGTATTGCTTTTGTATAAAGTTAGTATATTGCTGGTCTTCAACATACATATTTAAAAGGTAAGGTTTAAAGGTATCAAGGTATAATTAAATGTTTGACATATTTTCATAGCCTTATTGTAACATATATTCTTACCAGTAGCAGCTCAAAACCGTATAATTTACAGTTTTTTTTATAAAGTAATAACATTAATATTGAGTTAATTGAATTAAGTTCAGCCTATTGGTTTGGCCCTCCACAACGGTCCCGATTTCTCATTTTTACCCTTGGGAAAATGAATTGCCCACCTCTGTTGTAGAACATGACGTTAATGTCTGCCGAAGAATTTGTGTATTTTAGTCAATTTATTCCAAATAATGCATAATACTACCACGTGTGCTGGGAGACCTTTTTTATACCAAAGGATTTTAATGTCCGTCATCACACTGCATGATGATTTTAAAAGCAGAATTTAAAAAATGTCAAACCAAAACCTACAACTACATGATATATGTAATATCTTAAGTTAGTTTTAAGTCTATAATTGCTACCTTGAGGGCAGAATAACACTGATATATTTCTAGGATTCCAAAGTCTCCACTCTGTTGTTGATGCTGCTTTGGGGGACAAGTGGAATATGCCTAAAATCAGTGTACATGTTCTGAATGGCGGAAATGGTAACTGTTTTCACGGAGTAAAGCCACAGAGATAAGCTGCGCCCCCTTTCCGCAGCGAAAAAGCGAAAAAGCAAATTAACTACAAAGTCGAGCGAAAAAGCGTTGCGAAAATTAGCAACCCTTTTGGTGTGAACGCAGCATTAGAGGCATACAAAGTGTGGGATATCGATGTTGCTGCCTGAAATAAAATACTCCTTGCTAAAAAAAAAGAAGTTCTTATTAGCGCCTTCTATGAACTTCAATACATCTATGATCTGAGTAAATCAACTTGTGTGGAAGCGTTTCTTCAATAAATACATAAATAACTCATTGATAGATGCTTCCTGAAAGGTAGGAAGGAGTGCAGTAGTTACTTAAATCAAACAAACATTACGATTATTCATCAGACAATGTCATGTGACCTTGAAGAAGAAATGCAGGTACCTGCGTATAGCTTCATTAATTACCTTTATGTAAGCAAGAATGGTTGGCTGCCTCAGCTGTCAGCTCCTACGTTGTGATTATACATTTTATTATGCACTACATATGTAACCTGTTAGCTCTGTGTTAGCACTTTATTTGACAGTACTTTGATGAAAACCCAACAATTTTGTGTGCAACATGCACAAAACAGCGCTAGATCGGCTCCTTCGGGGTTATAAAACTTCTTTCAGTATATCTATCGCCATGCTGTCAAGCTGTAAAAAGAGATTCAACAGCTGTTTAAAGTTAATGTATGAATGTAAGCGTTCAAAAATCAAATTGCCATTAATCAGATTACCATCCTGCCTCACTGGGGGATTTCAGTCTCTGCGGGGTTCAGGGGGCCTGATTGTACTCCATTCATTATCCTTCCAATAAGTCAGTGAGACAGGCCTAGTTGAGCGTTTGTACACGACTCAGCCTTGAGTCAGCCTCTATTCACTTGAGGCATTGAAAGTGAACTCCTTGACGGTGTGTTGTGTGTGTGTGTGAGTGCTCATGTTCTTCTATCTTTGGGAGGACTGTGAGTTAAAGTACGGAAGCGCATTGCATTCACTGGATAAAAAAAAAAATAGACCCCTTTTCTCGTAATTACGACATCCTGATCTCGTAATTACGACATCCTGATCTCGTAATTACGACATCCTGATCTCGTAATTACGACATGTCCACTGTATGGCATGTATGTGTACAGGCATCTTCTTAGACGGTTCCGTTGCCTTAGCTAGTCCTTGGGGATCTAGGATTTTTAACAGGTGCCGCACAGTTCTTTGAGTCACTGTAGCATCCCCGGCAGAATTATAGTCTGGAGCCTTTAAGTGATGGTTCGTAAAGGTTTATTGAAATCACCGTAAGAACTATGAAGAAAAACGGAAATAGCAGTTGGTTAGCTTAAGCTCTGACACAGACAAAAAACGCAACAATCTAAAACAATATTTTCTCAAAAAATGAACTTAAACAGGACCTTGTGCCCATATCAGCCAGGCGCTAAACTAATACATCCGTAACCTTTTTATCACTGTTTTCTGTTGTTATGGCAACTTTTCCTTTCTGCCCGTTTCTTACTAACAACCGTTTTTTGTACCTTTCAAAATAAGAGCGCAACCGGAAATGCACCGACTGCAGTAACAAAACAGACTAAAATAAAGGACAAAAAAAGGAACAAACTATTACAATACTTTAAACTCTCAGGTCTGTTACAGTCACTACCAAACCAGATTGGATGCATTTCAAATGCATGAATTTGTATCCATGAAGCATCCTGTGTTGGTTCAGCTGCTCCTACAGAAACAGAGCAACATCCAGCACGTCAGACTGGGCTTTCCGTCTGAACAATCCTAACGCCTTGAGATGCCTGCGCAGTGTTGACATACTCAATTTAATACCACCCTCATTTTTTAGAAACATCAGTATTTCCCAGTGTCTCAAACCGAGAAGGTAATAATAGCAGATTAACTGCGATAGCACCATCATTGCCACTGAGAGAAAAGATCTCGTAATTACGAGATCAGGATGTCGTAATTACGAGAAAAGGGGTCTATTTTTTTTTCATCCAGTGAATGCAATGTGCTTCCGTATTGTAGACCTTAAGTGGAGAATTTTTTTTAGTAAGGACATTACCGATGGGTCCTTACTTTGTCAAAGAAAGGGTGTTTTGGGCGAGTCTGCACTTCCTCAAAGAATGTGTTTTGAAAAGTGTTGGCAAATCTTTAAAGAGGACCTCTTCGCCAATAATAGTGAACATATTTTTGCCAGCCTCCATTTCTTCAAAGGATATATTTTTGAAATTGAGGATGTTTTGGCCAGTTCTCGTTTCTTTGTAGAAAATAACAAAAAGTATTCACCACTCCGAATATATTTAATTGCCTTTTTTTTAGGAAAGCATGAACATTTGGCTGATTCACACACTCAAAGGATGTGTTTTGGAAGGCGAGGAGACGGATGGACAGCGAGGACACATGCTTCGTTTCTATTCTGAATGTGAAGGGACATCTGGTTTTGGCATGAATGAACGATCTAAAATTAAGCATGGTAAAATTGTAGTGCGTCAACTACATCCCAATGCTTTTCTCGTGGGTGAGTGTGGTTCAGTTTGACGATGCTCGATGCCGACTATGGAAGTTTAGATATGCGAGTGTGTGTTTGCAGTACGAACACTGGCAGGGTTGGAGGTTATCTTCCCTTTTCAGCCATCCATATTAAACATGCATACATAGCCATGCTATTGTTGCACCGTATGGCACTTTAGATAAAAGCATCTCTGAACTGGCAGGAAGAGGTATTTCCTAGAGAGAGATGGGGTTTTCTGGACTCGGGTGGGTGGTCATTTCAGGTTTTGTTTATTTTAAGAAATCTTGTAAAGGGCTCACTACGCCTTGCAAATACTAATCATTACATCACAAACCTGCACACAGGATGACCTTCCAGCCTTGCAAGGTGTCCAGACTTATTCATATGTATATGTCTCTATTGGCACTGTTTAATGGGTTTGTAGTACTTTTATGACTTTTAACAATATGTATTCTTTGCAAAGGTCAGCCGTGGGGTTTGTTTTTCCCTCAGATTTAATGATATTATGCATTGTGCGTGACATTTCGTGGACAGGGTTCAGAAACATTTCTGCACGGTAGCTATTTACCCCCCGAAAGGAAAGTACAAACCACAGATCCAAACAGCAGAAACCAGCAGCCTTGAATAAAAATATCACCAAAGATTCATGAGATATCTCTCTCCCGGGGTAAATCCCTCCCGAAGTTAGTAGACGAGGGAGTTGGAGCTCTAATCTGTGATGTTGCTGAGGTGTATAGCCTGAAGCTGTTGCACTGATGATAAATAACTTGAGACTTTCATTGTGAAGTCTGCCGAGCGTGTTTTTATTTACACGGTCAGCCAGACTGGGTTGCTATATTCTTGTTGGATGCTCGCCCAGTCTCCCATTCTCAGTTATTCAGCCTCTACCCCCTCAAGCCAAGTCTCCAAAAAAGTGTCTGGTACTAACGGTCCCGCCTTATGTTGAAAAAAAATGTAACAGTGTTGATCTTTTTGAAAATATCTCTCTAAAGGCAGCGTCTTAATGAGGGTACAGCTTGTTACGCATCTGCTAAAAAAAGTAAGTAAGAAAACCAATGTCACAGTCTGATCCTTGTTTCAAAGGAGCATTGCTCTTACTAAAAATAATGTCTGGGAGCAGCGGCTGCTTAAAGCTGCCGCAGAATTAGGTTTCCTTCCCCCCCAATTTATTGCGTGGCAAACAACTGCGTGGAGATAAGATCACACCATAATCGCAGTGCATCATTACCGCGTCCCTTAACCAAGGCTGAGGAATGTAATCGCTCATCTCCCCGAGAGCAGCAGAATCAATAGGAACACAGTTTATCAAAAGAAGACACGGCAAAGTTTGTGTAGACACCTGTGGGAAGCCGGCGAATCAATGAGAAAAACACACACAACAACGACACAGAAACGAGCAAGCTGCTCATGTCGACATTTTTAAAAGCCACTATTTATTTCTGCCTGTGAGAGAAGAAGTCGTCTGAGGACGAACGTGAAAAGGAATACTCGACAGTCTGAAATAAAATCTACCAGCAACAGTAAAAACAAGACTCCTGCTTTGAACTCATTCACTATACTGATCAGATGGACAACATAACGCTATATGGAAAGGGAACTCTTTCTGTCTTTTCTGTGGGTTTAAGGGTCGGTGCATTCAACATGAAGAGATATATGAGAGTGGTTGTAGTTTTTTTTTGCCTGGGTCTGAGGGTTCAAAAGAGGAGTCATCAGGTATGGGCGACATGCATAGCCATTGTCCCCCACTAGGTGTCCACGGATCTCCCCTCTTTCCAGCAGTGCACAAAGTTGACTGTGGTCAAAGATGTGGCTGCAACAACGTGTGTGATCTGGGCCTGGTCATTACACACAACTTGGACATTAATCGAGCAGTAGCCCTTTCGATTCCGAAACAGTTCCCCATTCTCACCACCTGGGCTGGTAATGGGAATGTGGATGCAGTCAATAGCTCCAATTACTCCCGGAAAACCTGCTCTCCCATAAAATCCAGCTGTTGTCTCTCTCCTTGGTTCAAAATGTATATACTGAGACTTTAAACTTGCAATTACCTTCGACACTCTGCTGACAATTCTGCAGACTGTGGATTTATGAACTCCGAAAAGATCCCCATTAACCATCTGAAAACACTGTGTAGCATAAAATCGCAAAGCTACTAGGATCTGGAGAAGTGGTGGCACAGCAAAATTCCTCTCACTTCCATGCTTGATTGCTGGTCCAACCTTTCCATTGAGGTATATGACAGACTCCTTTGTGAATCTATACCGCTGTGAAAACTCGCTGTTGTCATAAAATTCAATTGGGTTTAACCCATCTCTAATTTTTCTGCGAGGAACTCTTTCCTCTAACCCCATCCAACGAAGATATGCAACCATGTTGCCAATAAAACGGAGAAAAACCTCCTCCAAGGGTGGTTTAAATATAACTGCTAATCCAGGTTTAAAATAACTGGTGCAACAGATTTGATTTGAATCTAGATTTAAATGGAAATTAAACAGAGATTGCCAAAGGGCTAGATTTACCCAGGATTAATTGTAAACTAAGGTTAAACTAGGTTTAAAGTTTGGTGCAACTGGATTAAAAGACAAACCGGGTTTAAACCTAGTTTAAGAGTTAAACCTTGTTGGTGCAACCCAGCCATAGAGAAGAAAAAATATGTCCAGAAAACATCATAATGATTCCAGAGAAATGGCCACCCCTGAACTGTTGCCTCTACGTCTACACGTCCTGCTGTCACATTTGCATTTAATCCTTATTTAGGTTAATGGTTATGAATAATATAATTTACTGGTAATTTACAAGGGAATTCATATGGTTAAAAAAATTGTTTGGGTTTATCTCTCCCACAGTTGTCAGTGATGCACGGAGACTGTGCCTTTACCAGACAAGGCTCATATGTCCCAGGAACGGATTGTATTTTAATATATTTTGATGAAGTATTTTTTATCAGGTACATTAGTTCGTGATAGTGTGACTATAACGTTAGTGTTCTAGGGTTAAATAGAATTTCCAATCCTAATTCAATTTCCCCTATTGCGGCAATAGGGAAGGGACAGGGCCAGTCAACGAGAGCGACGCCGGTCGCTAGCAGAGGTTTCTATACGCAGATTTTAAAAATGAATTACGCAATTATATTTAGCTCTTTGATAGTGATCCATGTTTATGCCAGTGCTCAGATTAATACATTTAGGCATATTATTTGTTTTTTAAATAGCCATCTAGTTATTTATGAATGTTTCATTACTGCAAAGATTCGATTGAGATTGTCTGTTGAATGAGGCTTCTGAGATTCACTCACGGAGAGCAGCTGTACCGTAACTAGCAGCAGTAGCTCCAACAGTTAAATCTAGCAAGAAGACACCAACCCCCAAAATTTTCATAAATAAACAAACATGGCTATTTTTAGCACTCACAGCTGTCAACCTTGCAGCTGGTGGAAGACTCATGAAGCGTTGAGTGCTTGGGCAGAATACGCGCAGGTAGGAAGACGGGTAGGCAGGCTGTCCAACCTCTCCACTTGAAATGGACGGGCTTTTTTTTTTTTTTTAAATGTAATGACAATTTCAACAAATGTTTTTGAAAACTACCAACCGTACCTTTTAAGTTTTCTTTTTTTTCTTTTTGCCATTTGTGCCCAAACCTAAAAACGTAACCGTCAAATGCCTTTTTGGAATGATGTGTTAAGAAACGACCAGACATGTTTTGTCTTATCACATGTCCGTTAATTCATCACCTACTTATTTTTTCATTAGCAGCTGCTGATTATATCTGACCAGGGATGACAAGATGAAAGGAGCACTTTTGTTCATTGAGGTGCTTTGCGTTATATAGACTTTAAATGAGCACCGACAGCATTTCGTCAACCAATTACTCAGCGGCTGGTCTTTGAAAGACACCTTTTCATCTCTCAAATCCTCATATTGGTAGTCATGGATCTCTAACTCGCTTCAGACTAAGACTCAACATATCTTTCTGTTTCTTCAGCTGTCTCCCTACCTCCCTCCGACTTCAAAGTCTCTGCATAACGGGGTCTCTGACCTTGGCCGGTACCAATAACAAACCTTTGAATCTCTCTCTCTCTCTCTCTCTCTCTCTCTCTCTCTCTCTCTCTCTCTCTCTCTCTCTCTCTCTCTCTCTCTCTCTCTCTCTCTCTCTCTCTCTCTCTCCCCCCCCCCCCCCCCCACTGCTGCGCCGATACTCAACTCTCATCCACTCGGCTGTCAATCAGCGGGCTTGCAGAAACTGCTGCCTACGGCTTCACCGGGTTACAGAGCTGCCGCTCACAGACGCAGAGTCGTGGAACGTGTCTCAAGTTTCGTGGCAGTTGACAGAGTTGTGGTTCAACTTCATATCAAGACGATGACCTTTTGATGTTTGGCCACAGCTTTGGAGCTTTGGGTTTAATGCAAAAAGACACCATAAAGTAAGGGTTATCAGGTTAAAGCCCAGGCCTAGAAAGCTATATTCGGCCATTACTGTCCCACATAGTTAGACGTTGTCTGTTTGAAGCCTCGAGTTCGTCATCTTGGATTATAAAAGTCACCATGTTATTTTGCTCAACCAATGAACATGATAACTTCTATTTGGAATGCGGAGGAGTGACAGCGACCTGCCAATCCCAGTAGCCCCGCCCTGAAGCATATGCCGCTTTATGGTCTATTACTCTACCATTATAATCAAAATGGACATTCATTTACAAAATGAACAGCATGCTGTATTCAAGACTTGAAACTAGAGGTTGAGACCATAAACTGAGTAGTAGGGTCCTTTTCTTCAGTATCAAACGCCAAGAGGCCCCCGACCAAGCGTCGGTATCTGACGCGTTGGAGTGTGAGAAGAAGGCTGGCTTGCCACGGTTTCGATAACACGCTTCTTATTCCATTAGGATAATTAGGACCATTGCAAATTAAGAAAACAAGCCACCCTCATTTAAAGGGCACATTACGGTTAATGGGAAACTGGAAAGTTTAAGCATATTATTCACAATTTGCCTCTCACACCGATGATGGCAATGTTAAAGTCCGACACAATGAGCCTTCTCTCTTAAAGACGCATCATGAACACTGTTTTAGGCATTCCGTCTGCTCAGTTCTGTGCATTAATGCTTGATCAAATCAACATAGAATATATCTAGCTTCTGGAGTAAACTTTCAGGAGATGACTATGCATCACTGGATACTCGCACAGTAATTTGCTGCAGCAACCATCTAAATCGGTCACGGTATTGTAGGCGTTCTGCTACCCCATGCTGTGACCTGCTTCAGGTACATTGATGTCCGGAACATTCCCAGCAGCAACTTGTTAGCGTTTGAAGTTAATATTTCATAGAGACAACTTCAGCCCTGATGTTGTCTCTATGATGCAAGTTTTTACAAAGTTAATACAACACTGCATTAATGCCTACAGGAGAGGCCTGTGCATTCCTTCAGACTCTGCGGTCTGCTTTCGAGGTATTCGTGGCAACTGAAGCTTGACCTGTGACCCGAGTCAGACTGTTTCAATTCAGTCTAATTAGATCAGCTGTGATCATGTGGTCGCGGGAGAGAGAGTGGGGGAAGTGTGAAGTGCAAGAAAATACCAAGTACTGCTGCTCATTAACCGTCGGAGCGTCATGCTGCTCTAAGCAATGCCGCTCTCGACTCCATTAGGGTCTGATAAGGTCATCTGCATTTTAGATCGGGTCTAGCTATCCTCACGGCCAACTGTTCAGGACCTTTCAGATCTCATTTCTCCCTCTTATTTATTGAGATGAACATCTGCAGAACAAGTTTGGGGAGGTTTCCAGTGGTCTCTTACAGAGAAGTGAAAGAAGGGAAAACTAATTTGTACAAAATATTAAACGGCGAGAAGGTTTACTTTTTAAAATGACAGATTATCTAAACTTGTTCCACTTTGATATTTTATCTGATCATTCTGTGATAAGAACTATAGTTTACTCTGAGTTTATTGGTAAAGAAAGTATTGTAGCAGACCCCAGCCGGACGATGTTGAAGTGTTCTGATGATTCCTTTTAATTTTGTTCAACCATCATCCTTATTGATGAACATAAATTTCTATTTTTCTCCTTTTTTCTCATCTCATCAAATCCTTCCTTTTAAATACCCTGGCTTCCCTCTCTCCAGTTACCAGATTATTTTGCCATCTCAGTGGATTCCCGTGCCTGCACTTCTGTCCAGCTGCCGCCACTCATGTAACTTCCCCGCTGTACCTGCATTCACCTCCTGCCCTACCAAATCATCAGTGATCTGTAAATAAAATCCATTCCTTCAACCCGTGTCTGCGCTTGGGTCCAGCCTAAATCGAACCGTAACAGAAATAATCAAACGTAACCTCAGAGGGGTGCAGGTATGACGTTTTTTTCTTTTAAGGCCAACCCAGAAGTTAGTAACTCCCTGGTTCCCAGACACGCCTTCAGATAAGTGCAAAAAAAAAAAAAGCCCTGTGGAAAACGTAATCAGAATCGGCTTTATTGGCCATGCGCGTTTACACACACATGGAATTTGACTCCGGTTACACATTACTCTTCATACTAATGTACATACACAATATACAATAAACAAGATAATAAAGACGACAGTAGTCAAAAATAGTGCAAAGAGCTACATGTTGGTCACATGACCTCACGTCACCACAACTGTCTCAGAGCCACTTGTTAACAAATGCCTTTTCAAAAGCATAGAAATTAACAAGCGGGGTATTTATTGACATCTTATGTCATAGCACTCAAAGTAAAAACCTCTGAAGCTTGTGTTAACCATCAAACTTATTTCAGGCATCTTACCAAAAATCCATAAAACAAACAATAGGCCCGTTCGTTAGAGATGTGCCTCGCCTGGAATCCAGACGATAGCAGGCGGCCGCAGCAGGAGGAGTAAAAAAACTGCGATCAAGTCAGACAGTTTTCAGCTGCCTTCAAAGTACACACAGGAAGCCACAGAAAAAATGACTTCCTGTTAGTGCCAAACTTTTGGCTACTTGTAGTTTACAGATCACATTTGGATTTATTCATATGTGATTATGAATATATATTTATGTAGAAATGTGCGTGTAGCTCAGTGGTTCTCAAACTTTTTCTGTCACGCCCCACTTTGGAGGAAGAAAAATGTTCGGGCCCCACCGCCCCAACAAAATTGTAACAAAATAGTCCAACTTTTTGTGACTCCTCCATCCGTGCTTTTTCAAATAATAGACTAAAGAAAATTGCAATCCCTTTCAAGTGAACCAGATTGCTCCATCAGACAAAAACTAATAACATGTGCAATCACTTTGTTATAACATTGCAAATAAAGTTCAATCTGTGCAAAAAATAACTAATATTTGGCAAAATAAATACTTATTGTGGCTGCAAATAACCTGTTTTGCACTGAATATATTTAAGATAACGTTCAACCTCTGCAAAACAAAATGCAGATGTGTGTGTGAGCCATCATGTTTTATCAGTATTAGTGGCTGCAGAGCTGCTTTCCTCTAAAAATATTTTTTAAGGAGGGTTGTAGATTTGATACGGCCACTCTCAATTCATGCTCAATGTCGCGTTTAGATCTATATTTGGTTTTGAGAGACAACGGCAGAAAAGCCGATCTCACGGAGATCTCGGATGGGCTTTTAGCAAAACGGCAAAAATCGTCGAGTCGTGCATGCGCAACGTAACCTGTTAACACCGTAACGTAAACATTTCCACAAAAGTACAGGCATTTTGCCATGTATTTATTAATGACGTTTTATGTCCGTGTACTTTGTACTATCTAAAGTTATCATGTTCATGGGGAGAGTGTTCGTCCTGAAACCACAAAGTAGCCGGTTCATCCCTG
Source organism: Taurulus bubalis (assembly GCF_910589615.1). Classification (NCBI taxonomy): domain Eukaryota; kingdom Metazoa; phylum Chordata; class Actinopteri; order Perciformes; family Cottidae; genus Taurulus; species Taurulus bubalis. The sequence goes on along the minus strand of NC_136598.1, from coordinate 1,152,863 downwards.
TTCTCCCCATAGTTTCATGTTGAAGTGTCCTTGAGCAAGACCATGAAGCCCCAGTGCTTCACAGCAGCACACTGTTTCTTAATTACTAAGGATGGGTAAAATGCAGAGAATAATTTCCACACTGTGGGATTAATAAAGGATTATATATATTTGTTTTTATTCTAAAAAAAGAATATATATATATACACACACTGCGGCGCCTGGCTCTAAAATCGACGGCCGCCTTGATCTCGTGTGCATGACGTCAGACCAAGTCGGGACCAAGTTGGACACAAATCTAACCAGCATGCATTGCACACCGATCGCCGGCGATCGATTCTGCGCAGAACTGGCGACCAGAAGTCTAACTCATTTCCAGGTTTTAGGTCTCATTCCAGCAGCCTTCTATAGACATTATTTTCAGCCAACAGTGTTTCTCAGTAGTAATTTTGCGAAACAAGGACATAACGGTACTTCACAGCAACACTCGCTCATGGTCGCATACTGAGAGCCATTATTTCAGAGTGCATTGCAGACCAGCAGGAGTTTTGCTGATAATCACGGCTCTCCAGCAGCCACGAGAGCTGCAGCCTCCGCGACTTCAAACTGGCTTTTTAGTCTGGTGATACGGATCCCCTCGCCTCTTTAAAGATGCTTTTCCTTCAGGAGGCAAAACCAGTGCCAGCCATCATATCGTTTAAAGAATCTCTAACGCATGCTAATGTAGCTGTCACACAACTTCCTCTTTGTTGTATGGACTTTTGCAGTTTCAGCACATAACTGAAAGAAAAAAAAAACACACCACATATGCTGTTTAATGGACAGCTTCCAAGCCCTCTGTTTGGACTCTGACAAACATGGCTACAGCATTCAGTCCATCGAACAATCTTCCACTTCTGTTGACAGTTTAAGTTTGAACATGCTGTTTATATTTGCTTTTGAGCGCTTCTGGAAATGAGCTTTGGCAGAGCTTTGGTGTGCATTGCTCTTTTCGTATGATCGGTGTCCATGCCCCCGATCTGACATTCCAGTAATGAATACGCTGGCGTTCGTCCGATTCCAAAATGCCAGACATAGAAAACAAAACAATAGGACGTCCCTCGCAGTACGGGAGCCACTTCTTGTTGGTGCTTTCGTCACAGCCGAGTACCATCCGCAGCACTGGATTTCATCGTGAAATATAAAAAAAAAACTATCTAACATGTGCTCTTGCTCCTGAGATGCTTGCCCAACCTGGCTTAACGAGACATGATGACACACACACACAGCAGGGGGAGGTTTGAACAAAAGGATTAACACAAAGCATATCCATTGACATCTCATGGAAAACCTTGCTCTGGATGCATTCAAGGGCTTCATTATTTTATTTCTCCTTACTTTATTTGCAGAGGTGCAATGGTAAAACATACTTTAGGAATCTAATAAAGTTAAACACCAAGAAATAGAGAACCCAACATACACAAGGCAACACTATTTTAAGGTAACCTTAAAGAGAAGACTGAGTTGTAACAATCACTTTAACCCTATGAAGCTTACAGCAGATTCATGGTATTTTTTTACCATGACATTTTATTCTCTGTTGTTTTTCACTGAAAATATAGAAGCCCTACACTTATATTGTAACACAAACATGGCTAGAATTTCAGAGAACTCAAACATGTCTTTTATGCAGTATGACAAACAATAAGTTGAATTTCTTTGAAACGCTTGAATCTATTTATTACATCTTCTGACTATGATAAACGGTGTAGTTTTGGCGATTGTTTGAAGAAAACATGCTTTTCAGTCCCTCCGGCAGCTTTTGGGTTTAACTTTGTTTTGCACAACCAGCCCCGGGTATCTGCCTGAAATTACTGCCATTGGCCGGGCTCCACTCATGTGTGATGTTGTAGTCCATGTTTTAAAGATTTGTTCGACCTCCCATGTTCTTGTATTGCTCTTGCTGAACACAGCTGCCTTTTCTGTTCTGATCCGTTCTCTTCCAGTCCCGTCTGAGCTGTGTAAAGATCCTGCTGACCAAACAGCAGAGCTTTAGACAACTAGGTGTTTTGAGCAGTTTGTGTGAACATCCGTCAAATAGAAAAAAACACCAAAGCCCTGCCCCCCATCACCACCTCGGGGGCCAGATGGGAAAGCAGGATTCCTGGTTCCCTCCAAGAAGGGCTCCCCGTTCTGTTCCCATGCGTTGTCTGTGTATTTTGTTTTTGATCATGCCCGCTTATCTCTGGACCCGTGTCTCCAACTGCCAAGATAAGTAAAGCGAACTTGCATGGACTATTCATCCAGAGCCGCGGTGGTTGTGACCTTTTCCACTGAGTGTCTCCCCACAGTGCCGGAGCATTGGCTCTTTAAGCTGGCTAATGATCCATAGAGGAGCCCTGTGGCTCATACTCTGTAATTATAATCTCTCTCTGCTTCTAAAGCTCGCCCTATCCCTCTCTGTCAGCCTCTTCTTTCTCTCACAAATGTTTTTTTTTTGGTGCGTTCAGTTGTGCATCCTCTCCCTTCTTGTTTTCTCTATTCCTCTCTTTGATCCACTACTTGCTTTTCATCCCTTCTGTTAGTCTTTGTTTTCCTCTTTTTCCCACTCTCTCTCATGCTTGCTCACTCCCTCCATCATCCCTCTGTCTCAGTCAGATTAATTACGGCGTAATATATGCACAGCTCTCCTCCCAGGGAACCCTCCTCCACATCTACCACCCTCTACTCTCAGGCTGAATAATGGAGCCGCTCCAATCTCAGCACGGGGCAGCCTCAAAGGAAACATACCAGAATAGATGGCAATCTGTCTGTCAAGTCGGGTGTTTGGACGGGGAACGATGCATACAAGTTTTTTTTCTCCTCGCTTTGATGGAAACAAAACTGTCTTCTCAAGAAAAAACATAATTTCCATCTTGATCTTGGTTCTATTGTAGCCTTGGGAAACAGGGACTCGTGAGACTTCTGGACTGACTGTTCACAAACAGGCATATAGAGAACACAGGAAGGCCTATGCAGAAGCTCTGAGAGATGCACAGTCCAAGTTTTATTCCACCATTATCAACAACAGCCCCGGTAAGTCTAAACAACTTTTCTCTACTGTAAATCATCTTCTCAAACCGCTTTCACTTGTCCATCCTGAGGCCACTGAGGATAGGTGCAATATGCACATCACTTTTTTCCGACAAAAAGTTGAAAACATCCGCTCACACCTCTCCGCCACTGCTGTCCTGCCTCTTACAACCACCGACCCACTATCTGAGTTTGTGCAGCCTCTTTGCTTCTTCTCAAATGTCACACAGGAGGAAGTGGAGGATATGATCAAAAACACAAAGCCAACCACCTGTGCTCTGGACCCTTTCCCATCAGCTCTGTTAAAAACAAACACCTCTGCCATTTCTCCACTAATCACCAAGATCATAAACCACTCTCTCCTGGCCGGCCATATTCCATCTGCGTTAAAAACTGCTGTCATCAGACCACTACTGAAAAAACCCACCCTGGATCCAAAAGTTTTCTCCAACTACAAGCCCATTTCAAATCTTCCATTTCTGTCCAAAGTTCTGGAAAAGGCAGTTGCAGCACAACTTCACGATCACCTCAAAGACAATAACCTTTTTGAGAAGTTTCAGTCTGGTTTCCGCACTGGCCATAGCACTGAAACAGCCTTGGTCAGGGTCACAAATGACCTCATAATGGCAGTAGATACCGGTTCCCCATCTCTACTCATCCTCCTTGACCTAACAGCTGCTTTTGATACAATTGACCACAACATCCTCCTTCACCGTCTGCAATACACTATTGGACTCTCTGATAAAATACATAACTGGTTCACCTCATATCTATCCGACAGAACGGAATACGTTACCCTGGGAAAAGCAAAATCATACACCCACAACGTCACCTGCGGTGTGCCCCACGGCTCAGTGCTGGGTCCCACTCTCTTCACCCTCTATCTGCTTCCCCTGGGTAATATAATCAGTAGGCATGGGGTATCCTATTACTGCTATGCTGATGACACACAGCTCTATATGAGGACAACCCCCACTTCTTCTGATTCCCACTCTATGTCCACACTCACCACCTGCCTGGAGGACATAGAGACGTGGATGAAACTCAATTTTCTTCAGCTAAACAGTTCAAAAACAGAAGCAATCCTAGTTGGCACACCACATCAGCTGCGCTCCTCCACCGTCACCTGTATCACCTTCTCGGGTCAAAACGTCCCTCTCTCCACATCTGTCACCAACCTTGGTGTTAAAATGGACCCCAATCTCACTTTTGACACCCACATCAAACACCTCTGCAAGACAGCTTACTATCACCTCAGGAACATCGCCAAACTCCGTCCAACACTCACCCTGACAGATGCAGAGACACTTGTCCACGCCTTTGTATCGTCCAGGCTGGATTACTGTAATGCTCTCCTCACCGGAATCTCTAACAGGAACATCCAGAGACTACAACATATTCAAAACAGCGCTGCCAGGATCCTGCTAAGAGTCCGTAAATACGACCACATCACCCCCGTTCTGAAATCACTACACTGGCTCCCCATCCCACACAGAATTGAGTATAAGCTCTCCCTCTTCCCTCCTCCAGTGCATTCACGGACATGCCCCCCAATACCTAAAAGAACTGTTCACCCCCCAGACCTCCTCATTCAACCTCCGTTCTGCAAACAAAAATACCCTCCAAGTCCCCAGAACCAAGCTCCCCACTTTCGGCGATCAGGCCTTTTTCTCTGCAGCTCCGAGGCTGTGGAATTCCCTCCCCGACCATCTGAGGGCCCCACAGACTGCAGAGGCTTTTAAACGTGACCTAAAAACTCACCTTTTTAAGAAAGCGTACTGCTAAAATATCTTTTATGGGTTTTGCTTTTAGATATATCTTAAAAATGTTCTTGTTTTATTCTGTTCTGTAGCAATTTGAGATTGTTTAAATATAAAGTGCATTACAAATGCAATGTATTATTATTTATTATTATTATTAGACTCTGACCTTGATTTCTTTGTAGGTCGTGGCTGGAACTCTCTTATGTGGACACTGCAACGTACTTTGTCACTCCTGTGAGTCTCGGGTGGCACAAAAGGGCAACAAGCTTCGCCGTTGCGGGTTGTTAATGTACTTTATTGATCTGTCTGCTGTGCGCTCTCGGCGTCGCCCCCGAGCGCACACGCTTCCGCCTGTCTCTGCTCCTGGCAACCAGCTGCGGAAGTACGTCGCCTCTGCTCACCACTCTTTCCTCAAACGCCAACTGTCTTTTAAAAAGGATGAGACACACACACACACACACACAAATTTTACAGCTCATTTCACACCTTGCGTTTTGTATTTCATTCTATTGTACTATGTTATTATTTTTTTGTTAAATGTTTTGCACCTCCCACCAGGACAAATTCCTTGTATGTGTAAACTTACTTGGCAATAAATGGTTCTGATTCTGATTCTTATTCCGCCCAGCTCATCAAATAACCAAAGCTTCAACAGCAACCCTGGGCATCCGACACCAAGGCACCCTTTAGCGTCTTCAGACTCATCAGGCTTTCAACTAACCCCATTCTAAACCCACCTGAGTCATGATTAGACGGTCAGAGCAACCGATGTGGAGAATTTAGGGAGAAAGAAGACTTTCACCCAGGAGACCACTGTTTGTGTCCCGTGTAAAACCAAGTTTGTGTTTTATCGTAGTTCCGTGATGTAACTTACCTGGCCTACTTAATGGCAGTTATGTAACACACGTACATATTCATGTACAAACGTAATTGTTTTGACCCAAGCCACTGTATGTTTATAACAAGAATACAAAGATGCCCTCAACGCCGCCCGCTCCTCCATCATCCGATCTGGCTCCAGCAACCCCCAAATGCTTTTCTCCACCATCAACAAACTCCTCAAGCCGATGCACACCATCACCACCTCCTTCACCACCAGCAAATGCAGCTAATTTCTATCCTTCTTTAATGACACAATCATTGAAATACACAACCATCTGGCTGCCCCCTCCCCTCCACTACCTCACCCCTCAACATGATCCTCACCTACTTCCAAGCCACTCACTCTCATCCTTCAGTTTAATCACTGATATGGACCTCTCCTCCATAGTCTCCAGCATGAAGACCTCCACAACCCCCACCCCAAGCCCCCTCGCTGCTATCACCCTCGTGCTGAACCTCCCCTACCTGTCCAAAGTCCTTGAGAGAGCTGTTGCATCACAACTCAAGTCCCACCTCAATCTCGAGGAACCCTTCCAATCCGGCTTCCTTCAAAACACAGCACAGAAACCGCCCTACTGAAAATCCCAAATGACATACTTCTCTCTGCTGACTCTGGCTTCCTCAGCGCCGCCTTCAACACCATCAACCACTCCATCCTCCTCTCACGTCTCCAGTACTCCCTTAATATAACTGGCACTGCCCTCTTCTGGTTCACCTCATATCTCTCAGACCGACATCAATTCATTGCCATAAATAACTGTAAATCCTCCACCTCCCCAGTCAACCACGGTTTCCCCCAAGGTTTCGTGCTTGGTCCCCTCTTCTTCATCATTTACATCCTTCCCCTTGGACAAATCATCCGTCGTCATGGTCGTCATGCTCGATTTCCACTGTTACGCTGACGACACCAAACTCTATTTATCCTCCAAGACCATCACCTTAGTCACCCACTTCACTCTCACCAGCTGTCTCACTGATATAAAATCATGGATGCAGCAGATTTTTTTTAAACTCAATTGCAATAAGTCTGAAGCCCAGACCTTCTCTCTGAACATTGATGACTCCATCGTCACCCCCTCCACCCAGATCTGCAACCTTGGCATCATCCTTGACCCCAACCTCTCTTTCTTACCCTACGCCAACCACATCACCAAAACTGCCTTCTTTCACCTCAGGAACGTTGCACGCCTCCTGCCTCCCTTGTCCTCTGCCACCACTGAAATTCTCATCCATGCCGTCATCGAATCTAGACTAGATTATTGCAACAGCATCCTCTACGGCTCTCCCAACAAAATTATCAACAAACTTCAATATGTCCAGAACTCTGCCGCTCGACTGCTGACCTCCACCTGCCGCTATGACCACATCACCCTGGTCCTACGCAACCTCCATTGGCTCCCGGTCAAATACAGGATTGACTTTAAAATGTCTTACTACAAAGCCCTAAACAACCTGCCACCTCCCTACCTTTCAGACCCTTCACGCCCCAACCCGTTGCCCAGGTCCACTGATGCAAACACTCTGAAGACCATCAGGACCAAGCGCCAGACCTGGGGTGACGGGCCTTTAGCTGCTGCACCCCCCCCCCCCCCCCCCCCGGAACGACCTCCTCATCCACATCTGTCAGGCTCCCACACTATCATCCTTCAAGCAAGCCCTCAAAACACACCTCTTCAAACTCGCCTTCACCTGCTAACCCTGGCTCCCTACCCTTCACCTGCTAACCCCTGCCCCCTACCCTTCACCTGCTAACCCCTGCTCCCTACCCTCCACCTGTTAAACCCTGCTCCCTTCTCTTCACCTGCTAACCCCTGCTCCTGCTCCCTTCCCTTCACCTGTTAAACCCTGCTCCTTACCATTCACCTGCTAACCCTGCTCCCTACACTTCACCAGCTATTCTGCAGACAGGATCCAAACAAGAAAAACTTCAAGGGTTGATTTGGCCAAATCTTTGATCATGATATAGATATTTTCATAATTTGATAACGATGTCACGATTTATTCACGATGTTTTCTGATAATTCAGTCAATTAATTTATATATAAAGTTTATATGAGCATATGTTTCCGTAAGCACATGGTTTTGTATACTCTTGTGTGAATGAAACACTTGACAAATGTAAAGCAATGACTATTTTAGTTAGTTGCAAAGGGGAAACACTTTTTTTCCCGGAATACGGTCACAGTTCCAAATACATGATTAACGTTGTATATTCAAACAAACAGAAACACTTGGTTGGGGAAGTAAAACATAATGGACTGGCTTAAAATAAGTATGTTTGCCACGGACGGATAAACAAACGGTTGTCCGACCTCCCCTTGATTAAAAATATATTTGTGATGAGTCAAAAACAGGCGTTTCAGGGGATGTAATTTGTGAGGAGACCAGGCTGACATATTGTACAAGCCCATCCACTCTCAAACATTCACACTGATGGAGAACAACTGAATTTGTCCGGAGAGGAAATGGTAGACTAACTGATATTCCCTTTTGACCAGAGGCTTTCTCCACAATATTGGCACTTTTGATAAACTTGTTTTCATGCTACGTCTGAACACCCGGGACGCGGCATCAGAGAGACGGCAGCTTCAAAGTCGAGGATGCAAATTAGACATTATTATTCACCTGTCTGGGATTCTTCACTCGCCTCTTCTCTGCGGGGGTTTGTGGCCGCAACTTAACTGCATGTCGACACCTGATCCCCACACTCCCCTCAGCACCAGCACCCAAAGGTGTAATGCAGCAATCCTCACAGGCTCCTTTGTGCCAGACACCATCAGTCACAACAGCTTCAGTCAGTCAGCAGGGCACAAAGGGCTCGTTTGATGATACCCTGGGATCCTGTAGGTCACTGCTCTCACTGTGCTATTTCACATCTTTTATAGAAAGTAGATTGGAGTTTATATTTCCAGACGGTTTTCCACAACGGTTGTAATTGTTGATAAGGTTTGCAGGAGTTTATAGCAGCGTTTTTCTTTCTGATGTATTATTTCCACCATCTGATGGATGCTCCCCTTGCCAATTTATGACCTGTGTATTTTCATAATCCAACGTTCATTTAGATTTCAACATTTTTGTGTTATAAAGACAGGTGAAGACAGCCAACACAAGAGGATGCATTTAATGGTCAGATGGTGAACTCACCATCTCAGCTCCTAAATGTTGTAACTTGTACTTTTTGAAACATTTCTCAATTTGTCGATGAATGGTTATTCCAGAAAGATTATAACTAGCAGCAGCCCTGCATCCTGGACTTGTACACATCCAGAGTCAGTAAGCGGGCTGGAAAGATCCCTGCAGACCCTTCACACCCTGGACACAAGCTGTTCCAACTCCTCCCCTCTGGTAGGCGCGACAAAGCACTGTATGCCAAAACCACCAGACACAGAAACAGCTTCTTCCCACTGACCGTCATTCTGATGAACAATTAACCACTCCTCCATCTGCACTACTTGCACTACTCTGTTGTCTTGAATTGTCTTTTTGTCTCTGTTGTCTTTAATGTCTTTTTTATATTTATCTTGTTTATTGTATAAATGTACGTTGAGAGCTACGTGAAACCGGAGTTAGGAGGCCCTGTGAAGAACCAACAGTGGAGGGGTTATATTTCTCGCCAGGCCAGAGGAACGCTGTGGGGCCCTGCAAGACGAGGAGAAGGACGCCTGGAAAACCCTGTTCAGCCTGTTGGCCCGGTGACTCGGTCCCGGATAAGTGGAAGATGATGGATGGATGGATTCCGAAAGACACTTTTTTTTTCTTGCGCTCTCTACTTTCTACATTTTCTGCTCACATCTTTTAAACCACTTTTTCCTGGTTCTCTGTTTCTCACTCCTCTTTACTTCTTATCCAGCTGTGAGTTTCCCTTTCTTGACTTTCTTCTGCATTTTTTGTCTCAATTCTTTTAAATCCAACCCTTATTTCTTTGCTGAAAGTTACTTTAGCTGCATGCTCTTCTCCATCCGGAATACATTCAGTTTCAAGCAGTGGGGGGCCGTGGATTTTCTACCTGCACTTTCAGTGGATCAGCTGTTTAACCCTTTGAGATCTTCTAGCGTGGGTCCGCGCTATACGATACTGACGTTTTGAAAATATTCTATTCATTGCGATAATTATGCACAAAAAAAAAAAAAAAATCTCAAAGATTCTGTAGAATTTCCGCTTCCGCTGCCATCTTCCCGCGAGATCCTGCGAGATTTACAACAAGATCTGAGCATCTAAACATGTCGGATGACGCATCCAGGCCTTCACTGGAAGTCAGAAGAGATGAGGCCCAGCTAAGAGTTCACCCTGAGCAAAGCTATTTTGGAGTGGATGGCGGAGCTTCAGCGCCCTAATGAGTCGATGAAGAGGACAACGGCAATAAAAGGGATCCATTTGGGATGGCTAAGTGTATTTACTGAACTTTGCAATAGCATATTTATCTTAGTAACGTGACCTGTAGCCAGCTAGCGCTGCTGCTAACAGGAAGCTAGCGGGAGGAGGCTAACGGTAGCTAACAATGAGATAGCTCCTGCAGTGTTGGATGTTGTCTTGTGTAGCTTAGACTGAACGGTGCATAATCAACTTTTGTCCCTATCACCGTTAACTTTATTTCAGTGAACATAGTATGACTAGTAGTGTTGGATCTCCATTATGAGTTTGTAAGACCGTAATTAACGTTTGTTGACGTTAGCTTAGCAACTTTAGCGTGTAACTTGTGCCGGATGTTGTTTTACGTGTCTAGACTGAACGGGGCAAATCAAATATTGTCACTATATACTGACTAGTAGTGAATTTATTTTACAGAGAGGAGTCACAGCAGCCAGGGTCCAGTGGACAACATGCAGACTCCCAGTCCGTCTCTCCCTGCAAACCGATCACCACCACCGCCTTGTCACAACGCCAGCCACAGAGCACATCTCCACCATATAATAATACATTTGTTTTTAGACCTTTATTTACCTGTACCTTCATATATTCCACTGCTTTTGTGAACCTAAGACCTTTGGTAAAACAATTTCTAGCACCAAAACACTTCGACCACATGAGTAAATGTATGTTTTCACAAGCAATATGAAGAATTAAAAAAATTAAGTGTCACTTTTTCAGCTTTAGGGCCATATTATCACTTTACACTTGTATCTTATGTCAATGGTGCCTCATTATATAGAGAGCTGAGATTGTTCTGCAATTTTAGATGTAAAACACATGGGTATCTAATATATGCAAGTGACTCCAGAGGGTTAACAGCTGGGCGCGGCGCACCCCCCTCAGCCCCATTGCGAGATAGCGCAGACCTGCTTTACATCGGCCTCGGGTGGCCAAGCACGGTGAGATGCGCCGCGGGGCGGGGAGGACAGCAGGTCCAAGTGTTATACAGTGTCCACAGGGAAAGTCTGCAGAAAGTTCTTCTTCTTCAAGTTTAAATGGCGGATCCAACCAACTTGACTACACAGTAAAACACACAGTGCTAATGCAACACTTAAAGAGTTAAATTTAACACCAAGTCAGTGAATATATGGTCCCCATTGACACAGTGTTAAAGTTACACTGAACATAGTAGTACAATTTCAGAGTCAATTCAACTCTGGTAAGAGTTCATATTTTACACTACACTGAGAAGTGTTACTCAGATTTGACACTAGGACGTAAATACCTGTGGTGTTATTTATATTTGACTCTAATGCTGCGTTCACACCAGATGCAGCACGAATTACATGCAAAGTCAATGCACAGACGCGCAGCCCCACAAATTGTTTTTTTTCGCCGGGCGGTGCGATAGACGTGTTTGAGGCGGCGCGAATAGCGCGTTTGACGCGGGGCGAACAGAGCGAGGGACGCTCCGCGAATTCCCGCGAGTTGAATTATCCCAACTCCGGCGGAGAAATTGCGTGACGCAAAGTTGCGTCAGCCAATCAGCGTTGAGAATCAGCGTTGAGAATCAGCGTTGAGAATCAGCGTTGAGAAGCTCTGGCCGCCATCACCGCCGTCTTGCCGTTCCTGAATGAAACTGCTGCTGCTCCGCCTGAACCAGCGCTGACAGCGGCCGTCATTGAGACGCTGTTGTGGGACTACGGATAATATTATGAACCCAGACACAATGGCGTTTGATGTTCCGACGTATGTGGAATTTACACAACAAGTATAAAGCAGAATTAGTGGTTATTTCCATGGTGGATGAAGGAATCGGTATCCGTTTTACGGAGAGAAGCCAGATGCAGTTCCTGGAGGAGTCAGTCAAATTTACCGAGCTGTGTGCGGCTACGGATGGTGTTATGAACCCAAACACGAGAGCATTTGAATTTCTCACATGTTTGGGACTTCCACAACAAGTGTAAAGCAGAACTAGTGGTTATTTATTCTATGGTTGATAGCAGAAATGAAAGCTCTTTTCATGGCAATGGAGCAACGGAGATAAGCCACGCCCCCTTTGCCTTCGGTGTGAACACCCTTGTATTGTCGAGCGAGTAAACTGCAGCGATAAACACGTCGGGTGTGAACGCAGCATAAGACTCAAATATTACTCTTCATTGGTGTGAGACCTACTTGACACTAAGTGCTGTTTTGACTCTTGCATACAATGTTAACTATCTTTAAGTTCTGAGATACACGTGTAACTCCCGTCCGTCAGACCTTTCATCGTTGTAGTCCAGACAATACGTCTCCACCAGCTTTCTTAGCCAACACAGATTTGCTGTGAAACAATAGAGAAAGAAATGACCGTAAGTACAAAGATTGACATTGTTTTTTTGAATGAGGCAATCCCCAAAGGAAGCTCACAGCAAACATGTTACACATCAACTTACCTGTTTGGCATCTTTATGCTCCCTCTGCCTTCTTCTGGAAGGGCTAACGTATCCTCAGCAGCCTGAGAGGTGCAGCACTGCAGCTATAAACACACATTAAAAAAGACTGACTCTGAGTAGACAGCAATATATTGCTTACGTTGCTTTGATAATTCAGTTGAACTGGACAAAAAAGAAACGATTGTATACAGTAACTGATTTATATGAAACTAATGAGCTTTAAAGTTAATCCCATGCGTCATGCAGTATCTGCTATTTTACAGCCCTCTCTGCACATTAAAACAATACAACAGTCAATCCTCCACATTGAGCTCTCTTGCCCACATTGTCCAGTTTGATGTTAGCTAGCTAGCCTTATTTTGACTTAACTGTGCAGTACATTTAAGCTAGCCTTCCACTCTGTCGTGTTAGCCCTCTGCTATTCAGTATTTCCAGACAAAAAAACTGCAGTGTATGTCTAACAACAATATAAAGTTATTCATATTATGTGCTTCTGCTTAAATGCCAACATTTGGTTTCATAAGTGATTTAGAGAAGCTTACCACAGTCTTTCGATAAGTGCAAGATGGCGCAGTGAGGAAACTCATGATCCGTTTGCACGCAGACAGAAGCTGAGGAACAGACAGGAGCTGTGCAAGGAGAAAATAAGCTAATACGGAAAAAATATTATATTACATGTAGTGTATTTGTGGAGAAAAATACAATTATAAAATAGCTATAACTTTTAATTGGAAAAAAAATTATAAAAATAAAATTGTAAATAGCTTTAACTTTGTGATTCTGTTTAGGCCAGCAGAGAAGGCTTAGCGGGCCCTAACGGGCCCGCCACTGGTTTCAAGTGAGTTTTGCACTGAAGGACATGGGTGTACATGATTGATGAGGCACAACTCCTTCATCTCCGCGTCTGACTTTCTTTTTGACCGGATACATTATACAGTCAGGTCCATAAATATTTGGACATTGACACATTTTTCATTATTTTGGCTTTGTACACCACAACAATTGAGTTGAAATGAAAAATCAATAAAAAAATCAAATCAAGATATGCTTTAAGTGCATACTTTCAGCTTTAATTTGAGGGTATTTACATCCAAATCAGGTGAACGGTGTAGGAACTACAACAAATTAAAATGTGGCCATCCTCTTTTTAAGGGACCAAAAATAATTGGACAAATCAATATAATCATAAATCAAATTGTTACTTTTAATACTTTGTTGAAAATCCCTTGCAGTCAATGACAGCCTGGCTGCTCAGCTGTTGCAACGTCAGGTGTGTGTAATTCCCTCCTTTTTTCATTTACAAGGAGTAGATGCAGGTCTAAGGAGTAGGTCAAGAGTTCATTTCAGGTGTTCATTTCGCCTGCGTCCTGCTTTCTCGCCTGCTTCCTGCTTTCTTACAGTGCAGATGCTTTTCTGCTTGCTCTCGCCTCTGTTTGCATTTTAAATTGCTATAGGCTATTTAGCAGCTAAGCTAAAGGCTACTTAGCAGCTAAGCTAAAGCTAAGGAGCAGCAAGATCCCATCTCTCTCCATGGACAACTACTACAAACTCCTGCAGAAGATTGCAGTTTTGGAAACAAAAATCCACCGAATAGAAGTGAACATGGAGGTAAATGGACTGTGTCAGAATGATACCACTTTACCATGGACTCAAAATCTTGTACAAATGCAAGCTAAGACACAGCTAACTAGCACCACTAGGCCTACCAAGAAACAGGAGGACTGTGTAGCTGTTAACGAAACCTCAAATGGTAGTCCTCCCTGGAACTCCTTCGCTGCAAAGCCGAAGAGGCATTCACACCCTCGGGATGTGGGAGGACAACTAACATGACGACTAACAGGCAGAGCCCAGCACCCCCAGCAGGAAACCAAGGGAGAGCCAAGAGGAGGAGTCTCCACCCTCATCATCAAGGATTGATATCCCTCTCGGAGAGGACGGGTCTTTACTTCCCTCACCAGCACCTACTTCCAGCCCCCACACTTCATCCAGGTCCCTCTCCTCTCTACTCTCTCCCTTCTCCCCATCCTCCCCCCTCATGGAGTTCACTGACCGCATGAACGAGATGGTCATTGCTGGAACCAAATTCACTACCCTCCGCACTCCCACTTCCCGTGCTGAAATCCCTCCAGCTAGACCTCCGTCACCGGTTCTAAGTGCTTTGACGCAAACACCGAAGTTAAAGCGCCGTGCCCCTCCCCCGCCTCCACAATATCTCCACAGCCATCCTCTATCTCCCCTACCCGACATTGGTTGATATCTTTTGGGTCCGGACTACAAGGTTAATGACACCACTGATTATCTCCAGGAACAGTCGGGGTCCTGTATGAAGTTAGCCTTCTTAATTCCTGTCCTGATTTATCGAAAAGGAAAGGTGAGGCTGCGAAGAAACATTAGTAAATCTGCAAATTTATCCAATTTAACATTCATTCCTCGTCAGCCTGTCCAAAGAAATAGGGCAAATATAGTTTGAAACACATTAAACTTAGCTTTATTAAATGTCAGGTCTCTGTCAGGAAAAACATTTTTCATCAATGATTTCATTATTAGGCACAAACTTGATTTTTTGTTTTTAACCGAAACATGGTTAGACCAAGATAACAGTGCAGCTGTTCTTATTGAACAGCAACACCTCCCAACTTCAGTTTCATGAGTGAAACAAGAGCGCATAAGAAAGGAGGTGGAGTTGCTATTTTATATAATGAGTCTCTTCAATGCAAGCAGATGTCTTTTGGTCATTTCACTTCCTTTGAATATGTGGCTCTCAATTCCACGCAAGTTTTATTCCTCAACATTTACAGACCACCTAAATACTGTGCAACCTTCTTTGATGAGTTTACTGAACTGCTGTCTATAATCTGTATTGATTTTGATTGTGTTGTCATTGTTGGTGATTTTAATATCCATGTTGATAATCCCCAGGACAGAGGGTCTATAGAGCTATGTGGTGTCCTTGATAACTATGATCTGACTCAGCATGTAACAGGTCCCACCCACAATAAGGGGCACACTCTAGACCTAATCATCACCAAAGGTCTGGACATTTCCAAGGTTGCTGTGACGGATGTTGCACTCTCTGATCATTCCTGTGTTTTCTTTGAGAGTGCAATCTCCCTGCACACAAATGTCCAAACCAAGGTTGTGACAAAGCGTTAAATCACTGAAAACACCAGTGAACTATTTATTCAGAAGTTCTGCTCCACACCAGGCCTCTCTTGCATCTCAGTCAATGAGCTTGTGGATGGCTTCAATTCTAAAGTTAAAAATGTTATTGACGCCATTGCACCCACTAAGGTGAAGGTTGTCTCGGGTAAGAAAAGATCCCCTTGGAGAAATGCCACACTGGTCAGAATAGAGAAAAGAGAGTGTCGGAAATCTGAACGCAGGTGGCGAAAAACTAATCTCCAGGTTCACTGGGGTATCTATAAAGAGAGACTTCACAATTATAATTTGGAACTTAGAAATGCAAGACAGGCCTTCTTCTCTGACATCATAACCAAAAACAAAAACAATACACGCGCCTTATTTGCTTCCGTGGACAGGCTAACAAACCCTCCGGTGTCGGTAACGGATACGCTCCAATCCACCTGGACATGCAATCAATTTGCCTCCTATTTTGCTGATAAAATTCAGAAAATTAAACAAGCAGTCGGTGGCTCCACACCAACCACAGGATATGTGTTGTCCCCATCTTTAAATAGCATCCATTCAAATATCATGACACAATTTCACTCAATTAACCAAAGAAGCCTAGAAGACATTATACAACATCTGAACACATCCTCCTGCTGCTTGGATATTCTACCAACACACTTTTTCAAAAATATTTCACACTGCATGACCGCTGATCTTTTACAAATTGTAAACACATCCCTTCTCTCAGGTGTCTTCCCACAATCCCTAAAAACTGCAGTTATTAAACCACTTCTAAAGAAGGCTAGTTTAGACCCCGAAACAACTTCTTGGCCGAAAATAACTGTTTCGATGTCTTCCAGTCCGGCTTTCGTCAACACCACAGTACTGAAACTGCTCTTGTTAAGGTTTTCAACGACATCCACTTAAACACAGACAGTGGCAGAATCTCAGTCTTAGTATTACTGGATCTCAGTGCTGCATTCGACACGGTTGATCATGACATACTACTAGACGGACTGAAAGTCTGGGTAGGACTCTCTGGCGCAGCACTTAACTGGTTTGAATCCTACTTGAAGGACCGACAATACTTTGTGTCGGTAGCTAATTACACATCAGAGCTGACTAGGATGACATGTGGTGTTCCCCAAGGTTCAATATTGGGGCCTCTTCTGTTCAACATCTACATGCTTCCACTGGCTCAGATTATGAAAAACAACAAAGTGTGTTATCATAATTATGCAGATGACACACAACTCTACATAACTATATCACCAGGGGACTATAGTCCCATACAAGGGCTGGCTAAATGCATTGAAGAAATCAATAACTGGATGTGCCAAAATTTTCTTCAATTAAATCAAGATAAAACAGAAGTAATTGTTTTTGCGCTCAGCTTCAATCACTAATGTTAAAAAACCTCAAACCAAGCCAGAAATCTAGGTGTAGTTATGGATTCAGACCTCAACCTGAACAGCCATATCAAGACAATTACAAAATCAGCCTACTACCACCTGAAGAATATATCAAGGGTTAGAGGACTTATGTCTCAACAGGATCTGGAGAAACTTGTCCATTCATTTATCTTCAGTAGATTTGACTACTGTAACGGTGTGTTCACAGGCCTCTGTAAAAAGTCAATCAGAAAGCTGCAGCTGATTCAGAACGCTGCAGCTCGAGTCCTCACTAAGACCAGGAAAGTGGATCACATCACTCCAGTTCTGAGGTCTTTGCACTGCCTCCCTGTCAAACAAAGAATTGACTTTAAAATCCTGCTGCTGGTTTATAAAGCACTGAATGGTTTAGGGCCTAAGTATGTTTGTGATCTGCTGCTACCTTATGAACCATCCCGCCCCTCAGGTCGTCCGGGACGAGTATACTTTCTGTTCCAAGAGTCAGAACTAAACATGGAGAAGCAGCGTTCAGCTTTTCTGCTCCACATATCTGGAACAAGGTCCCTGAAAGCTGCAGGTCTGCTGAGACCCTCAGCTCCTTTAAGTCCACATTGAAGACTTTTCTGTTTGCTGCTGCCTTTAACTGAACCAGATTCAATTACTGCATCTCACTACTGCATTTTATTTCTTAAACTGCACTGCAACTTTTATTCAACTTTTATTTTTTAAGTTGCTTTTTCTACTTTTATTTTGTTTTTTGACTGTTTTAATGTTTTACTGTTTTAATGTTTTCTTAACTGTTTTTAAATCTGCATTATGTTTTGATGCTTTTAATGGTTTTATGTGAAGCACTTTGAATCGCCTTGTTGTTGAAATGTGCTATGCAAATAAACTCGCTTTGCCTTGCCTTGTGGTATTTGTGTTTGGAATCTGTTGTGGTCAACTATCAATATGAAGTCCAAAGAGCTGTCACTATCAGTGAAGCAAGCCATCATTAGGATGAAAAATCGAAACAAAACCATCACAGAGGTAGCCAACACATTAGGTGTGGCCAAATCAACTGTTTGGTACATTCTTAAGAAGAAAGAACGCACTGGTGAGCTCAGCAACACCAAAAGACCCGGAAGACCACGGAAGACAACTGTGGTGGATGACAGAAGAATCATTTCCCTGGTGAAGAAAAACTCCTTCACAACAGTTGGCCAGATCAAGAACACTCTCCAGGAGGTAGGTGTATCTGTGTCAAAGTCCACAATCAAGAGAAGACTTCACCAGAGTAAATACAGAGTGTTCACCACAAAATGTAAACCATTGGTGAGCCTCAAAAACAGGAAGACCAGATTAGAGTTTGCCAAAAAACATCTAAAAGAGCCTGTACAGTTCTGGAAGAACATCCTATGGACAGATGAGACAAAGATAAACTTGTACCAGAATGATGGGAAGAGAAGAGTATGGAGAAGGAAAGGAACTGCTCATGATCCAAAGCATATACCACCTCATCAGTGAAGCATGGTGGAGGTAGTGTTATGGCGTGGGCATGTATGGCTGCCAATGGAACTGGTTCCCTTGTATTTATTGATGATTAGGGATAGGTATCGTTTGGGTTTTTTTTTCTTCAAATTGAACAATATATTAACTGTTTAAAGTATACTAGAAATATAAATAAATAAATACATACAAAATACTTTGACTTCAGACTACAGCTTCAAACTTTTTAACTTCAAACTATAAACAATATATATTTAAAAAAAGAACAGACACAAGCATCAGGTGGCCTGATTGGGACTGGTGCAACAGAACTCAGACACTGTTGGGTTCTACAAACTGCAGCTTTACTGGACTACACGTCATTATTAATATCAACTGGGAGAGCTTTGTTCCAGCAAGCCGAGGACGGATGTTCAAAAGCTCGTGCTCGTGTCTCCAGCGATCTCTGTCTGCGCACGCTATGCCACATTGGCACCGGTTCTCGGTACCCAACCCTATTGATGATGTGACTGCTGACAAAAGCAGCAGGATGAATTCGGAAGTGTTTCGGGCAATATTATCTGCTCATATTCAGCCAAACGCTTCAGAGCTCATTGGACGGCGCATCATAGTGCAGATGGACAATGACCCGAAGCATACTGCGAAAGCAACCAAGGAGATTTTTAAGGCAAAGAAGTGGAATGTTCTGCAATGGCCAAGTCAATCACCTGGCCTGAATCCAATTGAGCATGCTGAAGACAAAACTGAAGGGACAATGCCCCAAGAACCAGCAGGAACTGAAGACGGTTGCAGTAGAGGTATGGCAGAGCATCACCAGGGACGAAACCCAGCGTCTGGTGATGTCTATGGAATCCAGACTTCAGGCTGTCATTGACTGCAAAGGATTTTCAACAAAGTATTAAAAGTAACAATTTGATTTATGATTATATTGATTTGTCCAATTACTTTTGGTCCCTTAAAAAGAGGGTGGCCGCATTTGAATTTGTTGTAGTCCCTACACCGTTCACCTGATTTGGATGCAAATACCTTCAAATTAAAGCTGAAAGTCTACACTTAAAGCACATCTTGATTTGATTTTTTGATTGATTTTTCATTTAAACTCCATTGTTGTGGTGTACAGAGCCAAAATAATGAAAAATGTGTCAATGTCCAAATATTTATGGACCTGACTGTATATGCTTAGCCACGTGAACTGAGTGAAACAGTTTGAATGTAAGTGTAGTAGAAATCATTTTCCAATTACTCTTATTCTACTTATTCTACAGGATCAAACAAAAACTTGAAAAATAAAATGAATATGAAAAGGGCTTAACGGTTTCTTTTTTTGATACGTATGAGTGTGTGTCTATACATTGTATCTAATGAAATGAAAACCATCACACGGAGGCACTTCTGGCATCGGCGCTTTGCTCAAATGTATTTTTGGGGAGTTGGGAAGAGTTATTCCTGTTCCTGTCTACCGTGGTGGATTTTATGCAGATCATTAAAAAAAACTGCACGCAGCAAAGATACAACATCGCTAAACGTAGCAATAAAAGAATGCTGGAAATGCATTGTTGTGTTCGTGCGTCTCACACCACATCAGAAGCCCGCTGTGCTTAGTGAAACGTGACGTAGACCCAGCAAGCCAAAGTGTAAGACACAGAGAGACATCCGATACAGCATGGGCTCATGTTTTCAGTTGAATTATTTGAGGAGTTAAATTCTCTAGCAAAGCTCCGTGGGCCAGCCCTTGGTTTGCTGTACTATTCTTGATACATCGTAAATCCATTATTGCACTGAACTCTGCTGAATCCACTGTGATTCATCACAATTCAAGTGTCTAAAATATTGAGAAAAACTAATGTCTTGGAGTCCCTGACGATTTATTGGACCAGTTGAAGGGTTCATCCCCGTTTACTTGGTAAACAGGCATCTCGTCGCCCTCTCTCTCTCTCTCTTCCAATCACTCAATATCCCTCCATCACCCCCTCCTCACATAATATGCACACAAAAAAAGCAGCGGCATGTTTAATTTAAACATGCAGTCTTTTTTGGCCTTGCCTTATTCTGCTTTTAATAAGAACAAACCAGACTTGAATACTGATTAGTTTCACCCTTCTAATAATTCCATTACACTGCAAAAAATGTCAGGGCTGACATGGCTTTGGCAATGTGTCAGTGTAATAGCCATCTGCTCAGAGTATCAGCCAGAATGTGGGAGTTAAAAAAACAAACCCATTCAGATGATGGGTTTGATTGCAGAAAGAAAATAGGTGATCTTTTTAAGAGGGGAATTAAACTTTTTTGTTCAAGGATGATTTGGCATTGGAAGTTAGCTATAACTCACCGGCAGAGTGTGAAAGCTCTGGCGGAAGCTAGTGTAGTGTTTTTTTAACCTTAGTTTGTCACATTTGGACTTGCACATCTATGTCAAATAAGTTGTTTATATGTACATTACAATGCATGAAATATGATAATTAATAAGGGATATTATTATGAGGGATGTGTAATTGTATGCATATGAAGGTCACTTTTATTACTGTAGAATGATTGATGTGTGAATGAATGTTAGGCAAATACTGCATGCTGCATGATTTATTGACTGCCGCTTTAAGGAGTTGTAGTTCTCTTGTTCGCCTGAGGGGGCGGAGCCGAACATTGAGACTGGACTTTTGAGACAATAGACACTACCCTTTTTGGGGAAGAAGAAGACGGAAGAAGAAGTATATTTCCGCCCCTGAAACGGCGGGGCCAATAATATGGTTATACAGAGGTAATAAAACATTAACCAATAGGAAGGACTCTAAGTCCCGCGAATGAGTTGAAAACTAACTGGTACGCAAACGCTCGTCCTCTTTCCATTCCGCCCAGCGAACCCCTCGGACCTGTGTTCTGAAGTACGCCATGGATTTAAAGAGCCCAATCGAGAGCATAAGCTGTCTGTCATTTTTTATTAAATATACTTTTACTATAACTCTTTTGGATTCCGGACCTCATTCCCCACCACCTCCCAGGATCTTGAACATATATTTTACACTAGTAAGGGAACCTTGATTGAAGCAGCTTTTATTGTGAAAGGTCAGGTCAGAAGAGTGGATCTGCCTTTGTCGAGGTTGAAAGGAGTAATATGGTTTGCCATCTTGCTTTAGACTACGTAGGCTTCCTGTTTTTGCAGACATGTTACAAAGTGATTGGTTGATGCTTTTGCTTGCAAAGCTCAGAATAATCAATCTCACTGTAAAAAGAGAAAAACAAGTGTAAAAAAATAGATATTGGTGTGAATTTATTGCACAAAAAATTAAATAAGAAATACGGCCACAATGTGTAAAAGCCTTGTTCAAGTCTGTTTTAGCCCTGAACTAAACACACTCTCATCAGTCGACTAAGTAGCGGATGCGCTTTTCTGAGAATTTATCTTCAGCGTCCCCAAATTACTCCATAAGGCCACTTGCTTTTCTGTTTGCGAGCAGGTTTCAGTCTCCAACACATTTCAGTCTCCAACGTGTCCCAAGAGAAGAATCTCCCATGAAATATGCGATCTTGCTGCTGTAAATGGGATGCAAACATAATTGGAATTGTCTTGCGGTATTGGGAGATGCGACAAAACAAGACACCATCACTCCAAAAGTTGACACGGAGTCATCAGAGCAGGGTGAAGAAAGAATGGTTTGACATGAGGATAGGTGCCGAAGGAATGTCTTGCTTTAGCAAAACGGCCATGTCTAAAAAACGAGGCAGATAAGACGACGCGACTGTCACGGGAATCGCAGCGAGAACGCATCACACTGTGGACTGTCTGGCCGTGTCACTGTCAGGTGTCACAGTGGAGGGTGCTCATTTGGGAGAATAAACTGTGTAAGTTGTTACAACGCATACTCCACACCACAACAAACCTCTTATTAAATTGCTACGCTGTGATGCAAATCCCACTGATATGGTGCATAACCATATTAATACTACATGTAATCATTCATACACTGCAGGCCCAGCCTACAGGAGCAATTTGAGGTCAAGTGTCTTGCCCATGGACACATCGACATGGACTAGCGAAGCTGGGGATCAAACCCCCTATAAGGGTTAATAAACGGTGAACATTCTTGTTATCTAAATGGACCATATTTTAAAATGAATATTATGATGTATTGAAGACTTGAAACTATAGATTGAGATCAAGAATAAATTGAGAGAAGTAGTCATTTTCTCATAAACTTGTATACAACTAGGAGTCGCCCCCTGCTGGTCTGTAGAGATAATGCACATTTTAAGACACTGCAGGCCTTGATTTTGACACTCCACGAGACTCCGACTTTTCCTCACATTGTCGTATGCATACACTGTTCATTTTGTAAGTGCAATAGCTTGAGTGAGTCCCTCTGTGTAAATATCTACAGGAGCAATCTCATTTCCACGATAAGCTTCCAGATCTGTAATTGGCTATGCCCTTCATTTCAGCTATGGAAATGAGCTACAGACAGAGACAAACAACCGACACTGCCAAGTTACTGTTTTGTTCGCCTGTTTTGCTGATGAAGTTGGATAAGTGCTGATTTATGCTCAGCTGAGAATTCACGGTGTCTACTTGTGCCTGGAGGGGCTGTGTAATATATCCAGCGCTCCATAACTCAGAGGGAAAAGTTATGAGGAAGGGGAAACTAAGTGACCAACCTTCACATCTTTTTTTTTTACATTGAAACTTACTCACTGACCCTATTTTTCATGATTCAGCATCATACATATGTCTTACATATCCAGTTAACGCTATCTAAGTCTTCCACAATTTTAAGCTGTGATCTTCTATTCCCTTCCATAATGTAACTTATTCTGTATAAGCACTTTAAAACAGTGTTTTTAGTGCTCAGTTTTGCTGGACACGTGAGAGAATGGATGGGTTTGTATATAGATGCTGAGAAGAAGCAGCATGCTGAGGCTCTTCTTTTAAGTCTGGAAAATGAGGTTCCAACGTAGCATGGCCTCTCCTGCACGTCAGAGTGACTTAATATCATCACATTTAAAATTATCCAAGTAGTTTGTCTTTAGGGTCGGAGGCTCGTCCAGGGAGGGCAAATGTGAGTCCTCAGCGAGTGGGCTCGGGCCCCAATGAGAGCCCATGCAGTGACCGCAATCGGCCGACAGGAATTACCATTCCTTTCCACATGCTGTGGCTAAAAATCCACTTTCACAAATAAATCAGAAGGCAATGCTCACATAGAAATATAATCTGCACTACAAGGTGCGTGAACCATTATTGTGTTACCTAGTGGAATTTCTGCATACCAAAGTCAACAAGATGAATACCTGCAGATGTGCTGTATTTGTCAAATAAAGTTATTCTGAATAATGAGAAAATAAACTCCAACCATGGTTATATTACTTTGTCTGAGGTGTGTGTTTGATTGCATTCACACACAGTAAGCAAGTTATGATGCACACACACACAAGTATGTAGAGAAACTGTGAGACGTGAGGCCAGAAAACACTCTAATCAGGTTATATAGCTGTGTGACTGTGAGGAGGCAGGAGACCGGCAACACCCACACACACACTCACGCTAACCTACTTATGAAGTATAGCAGTGTGTGTGTGTGGTATGATTATTAAGCTGAGGCATATAGACACTTCACACTTTCTAACACACACTAAACTGGAGGTAATTGAGCCACAACAAATGGGCCACTCACACACTGAAACACACACTGTAACCTGGTTATGAAGGTGAGTGTGACTGTTGCGGTGGAAGATGTGGCTGGCCGGCTCCTCTCATACTTTATTACACCACCTCTCTCTCTCTCATGAGTGTGACTGAGTGAGAGAGAGATAGAGTCCGTTGGGAAAAGAGAGGGAGGAGGAGGCATTACATCTAAAAAGATGAAGAAAGAACGTGTATTTGGGGAATCTAGAGGGCCAGGAGAGAGATAAATGGTTGAGATCAAAAAGGAGTAGGTGAGGAGATTGATACATAGATGATAAGATGGATGGATGAATTGATAGATGGTTTGATGGACGGATGATAGATCGTTGGATGGAAGGATACATGATTTGGTGAATGGATAGATCGTTGGATGGAAGGATAGATGGTTTGTTGGATTGCTGGATGGATGGATATATATAGTTTGATAAATAGATGCCATAATAGATTTACAAAATATTACAGTACAGTAAAGTCATTTTGTAGGGAGATATATATAAAATCAGGACGTGACAATATTTCATCTTGTTGTGTCATCCTCTCTTCATTCAGCGATGAAGGCCATCACATCCGTCTCTACATGTTGTCTCTCCACCAACACGGAGTGTCCTCAGGAACCTGTTTGTTCTGCACGGCTGCTTTTATTTTTATAACATTTTCTATAAAACACTTTTTTTTTTTTAAGTTTTAAATTAGGTAGAAGTTGGCCAATCTTTTCAATAGTTTAACATATCCTTTGATCTTTTCAGGTCCAATGAAAATGTAGGATAGACTCATCGAGCATCTTCCTGATAGTTTACATACTAAAAATAATCTCTGAAGTGAAGACAAAAAAAAACCTTCTAATAGGTCAAAATGGAATAAAAGACATTTGGTCATAGTTTTGGTCAATTCTACTTCAGGGAACACGGATCATTTTGTCCACCTATTCTACAATAAGGCACATGGTATAGCAGCCCGGGCGTCTACTGTCCTCAACATGTCATCAACACGCGGGTTAAGGCAGCTCAGATGGTAATTTGATAGAACAGGTTGAAGCTGCGTAATTGGCCTTTATCCTAAACCTATTGTGGGATCAGAATTTGATTCATTTAATTAATCTCGAAGTGTTCGACAAGATATGCATGTCATTAAGTCGCAGACGTTGACTAATGACGGCGTTCTCCGGCTCTCTTTCCTGAGATGGTGAGACACGAAGTGTCTCTTGTATCTCTTGTATCTCTTGTATCTCTTAGCCATTGTCTTTTAAAATTTGTGTTTATCGTTCTCATTTTCCACCTTTCTTATCCTTCCGTCTGTCAAAATGAAAAGATAGGATAGGGTGAACTTTAATAATCCCCAAAGGGGAAATTGGTACTCACTAACACAAAAATCAACAAAGACACATGTCTGCACAAAAGATTACACCAGGCAACATTGAAGGGAAATGCACAGTTCCACTGCAACAATGATAGGATGGTCAGCAAATGCCAAGCATGCAGTCAATAAATTGGATCAGCAGCCAAACCATGAAAACTAAAAGTGCAGATACACCAGGCACATGGTGGTGTGCAGACGAGAACCGTATGAGTTTTTGCCGCATGCAGTCAAAGAAAGAATAGACAGGCTTTTTAATGCACAATGTCCTGACGGCTGCAGGAACAAAAGATGTCCTGAACCTTTCAGTGAGGCCATTTTTGGCATTAGGAGCCGTTCTCTAATGCTGCTCCTTATGAATGCACTGTGCAAACGGATGGTCATCCCATGAGAGAATGCTGCTCATCTAGTTCAATTCAATTCATTTTTTTTATATAGCCCAACATCACAAATACAAGTTTGCCTCGGAAGGCATGTACACATAACATCCCTGTTCCGGGACCTCACATCGGATCAGGAAAAACTCCCCCAATAAAGATAGTAAAAAGCTTTTCACAGGGAAAAAAAAGGGGAAGAAACCTGAGGGAGAGCAACAGAGGAGTATCCCTCTCCCCGGATGGACAGAAGCAATAGATGTCATGTGGCCAGAATGAATAACGTAACGGAGTTACAGCACATTCAATGAATATGACAGAGTAGTAGGCATGGTCCATGATCCAGATCCACGATCCATGAAGCAGAAGTAGGTAGAGAGGAAGAGTGGGGGGGGCATCAGCAGGGCCATGGCAGCTGGCAGGACCGGTCACAGGGCGGTTCCATCAGCAGGGCCATGGCAGCAGGCAGGACCGGTTCCAGGCAGCCACGATCCATGGCAGGGGCAGGACCGGGGGCAGGGCCGGTTCCAGGCAGCCACGAATCCATGGAAAAAGAAAGTAGAGTTAGTAATGTGCATTGAAGAGACAATAATTTATCCAGAAGGAGAGAAAGAAGAGGAGAAGAGGAGAGGAGGAGCGAAAGAGGAAGAGAAGAGGAGTTCAGTGTATCCTAAGATGTCCCCCAGCAGTCTAGGCCTATAGCAGCATATCTAGGGGCTGGACCAGGGCAAACCTAAACCAGCCCTAACTATAAGCCCAAAACAGCCCTAACTATAAGCGCTATTAAAGAGGAAAGTCTTAAGTCTACTCTTAAATGAGGTGACCCTGCCTGCCCCCGGACTGAAAGTGGAAGCTGATTCTACAGAAGAAGAGCCCGACAACTGAAAGCTCTAGCCCCCAACCTACTTTTTAAGATTTTGGGAACCACAAGTAACCCTGCATTCAGTGAGTGCAATGCTCTAGTGGGGTAATATGGCACTATAAGCTCTTTAAGATATGATGGTGCATCACCAGTTAAGGCTTTGTAGGTAAGGAGAAGGAGTAATGTGATATCTCTTCCGCGTCCTCGTTAGTACACGAGCTGCAGCATTCTGGATCAACTGGAGAGACCCAAGGGACTCACCGGAGCAGCATGATAATACGAAGTTACAGTAATCCAGTCTTGAGGTAACAAATGCGTGGATCAACGTTTCTGCATTGCTTTGAGACAGGATGTGCCGGATCTTTGAGATGTTCCATAGGTGAAAAAAGGCAGTCCTTGAGATCCGTTTCATGTGGGAGCCAAAGGACAGGTCCTGGTCAAAAATAACTCTGAGATTCCTTACAGTGGTGGTGGATGCCAGCGCGATGCCACCCAGAGAAATCATATCATCAGATAATAGTCTCTTATGGTCTGCAGAGAAACTGCCAGGTTAATAATAGATCCTGCCTTCCTGATCAATTTATTGTTTCAAACAACGGCGAAGAAAAGAGGGTCTCTCTCTCGCTCTCTTTATCCTCTCATTTCTTGTGTCACCTGGCCTCGTACACATGGACACCACATCGTTGGCCTCTGCAGCAGCAGCGTATGTGTCTGCACACAGCTGTGAGAACCAGCAGTCGGCTTGTCTCTGCTATCGACCACCTCCAGTGGTCGTGTGTCGTTATCAGCTCGTGATCACTGTTTCATGGGCAACAGCTTATAAACCCCAGGTGCCCCAAAACTGGGGTCAGAATTCTTCATCAGGAGGTCTTTCTCACTCAAAGTCCTCGTATTCCCATGAATCGATGCCAGAGCCAATGATGTGACATAGCACAAAAAACCCTGCAGAGCCTGGCCTTATAAGAGCATATAAGTCAATTGTACACGTTTATAACACAATTCAACCATAAATATTAACATACACCATACGAATGACTCGAAGGACTCGAACGAGCTCCCTAAGTTATGAAAATATAATTTTTTTATATCCCTAGCTTAATGCCACATGATTGGCGCACCTTTCTGGAAAGCTTCCGACCTACGGAATCCGCCAATTGCGCCCAAACCACTATCAGACAAAGTAGGAAGTTAAGAGCTGTAAACTGCAGGGAGCATGGTTATGGCTGTGCGGCACCCCATGTTTAATCCACAGTAATCCTTCGCCTGTATTCCTCAGAAAGCAATGACTGTAAGTGTTTTATATTCTTTATGTGTTGTACAATTAGGAATAGTGACTTTTTTAGCATTTCAAGGTGAATTGTGAACACAAGGCTGTTAATATTTATCTGCTATTCAATTAAGATGTTTTGTATTTTCTTTTCTAGTTTTACTCTGATTCAACGTTGTCAAGATGATTTGATGTTGGAAGTCAATAAAGGAGCAAGTACGCTCGCATTCCTGGCTCTTGAAAAGGAGTTTGGCTGGCTGTTTAAATATGTTAACACTTTGGAAGTAAAACACATAGGGAGAACAGTACATGCATCTTTTAGTGCGGTGTAGCAGTGGTCCAGTGTGTTTTTGTCCCTGGTGCTGCACTTAATGTGCTGTCTGTATTTTGACAGTTCGTTGCTGAGGTTTGCTCTGTTGAAGTCCCCAAGAACAATGAGCATGGAGTCAGGGTGTTTGTGCTCCATGGTGGTGATCTGCTCTGCCAGGTGTTAGAGTGCCTCACTCACACAGGCCTGAGGTGGGATGTACACACCGGCCAGGATGAATGAGGAAGCCACTACATGGCCTTGCACCAGACTTACCTCTCAGAGGTTTGCCATAGGTATACCATCGAAATCTGGGAGGTGAAATTGTTGCTGTGGATCTGATTGGTCTCGTCATACTTATCATCCACTGATTGTCGAATAGTTTTTCTCTCTCCTGGATAACCCTCAACAGGCCGAGTGTGTTTATGTTTATGTTTAAAATTCATGTTTCGAGTCAGAAACACCAAGAGTTGACCCGCAGGAGATTAAAATTATCTTTAGGTCAAGATAAAATATGACTAAAGCTGAAAAATGTAATCTTGATTTTGGAAATGTTTCATATTCGTTGTGAAAACATAACTTTACTCATGTGGTATATCGGTTTTGGTGATGGAAATTGGTTTACCAAAGGTCTTAGGTTCACAAAAGCAGTGGAATATATGAATACAATGGTAGACACATGTAGATAAATGTCTAAAACCAAATGTATTATTATATGGTGGGGATTACGAGCTGTGGCTGGCTTTGAGGCCTGCTATGGTGATGTGTTGGCAGGCAGACGGACAGGGAGACTGCTGCATGTTGTCCTCTGGACCCTCGCAGCTCTGAATCCACTCTGTAAAATACATTAATACAAGTCAGTATGAGTTCACTGAAATAAAGTTAACGGTGATAGAGACAACAGTTGATTACCCACCGTTCATAGCTGTAGTCAACTATCTCCGTTAGCTCTCGTTAGCTCTCGTTGGCTTGCGCCGTGTTAGCAGCACCTAACGTCACATAAACACTACTATAGAAACAATTAACGGAGATCCAACGCTACTAGCTTACTAGGTTGTAAGAAAGTTAACGATGATAGGGACAACAGTTGAGTATGCACCGTTCAGTCGTAGACACGTAAGAGACATCCAAAACGGCGCTATCTAGTGACATGCTAATGCTCCAAAGCTATCGTCAACAAACAAACGTTAGTTACGGTCTTACAAACACATAATGGAGGTCCAACACTTGTCGTACTAAGTTCAATGTAAGAAAGTTAACGGTCATAGGGGCAACAATTGATTACTCACCGTTCAGTCTCACAGAAACGTTGTAGCCAGCTATCTGGCCTGTTTAGCTCTAGCTAGCTCCTTGTTAGTGAATCCTTCAGGCACTGAAGCTGCGCCGTCTGTCCCCTCCAATATAGCTTTGCTCAGGACTCTTTGCTTGGCATCTTCTGACTCACACTGAAGCTTTGCACATGTCCATGTTTAGATGCTCAGACGCGGAAGTGGAAACCATATCCGCCAGATTTGAAACCATATCTCTGTGAGGTATTATTGCTAAGATATAATTTTATTAAAAACTTAAACACCTGGTTTAACGCATCGACGCGGGCCCCGCCACCAAAGGGTTAAAATGATGATTAGGGGGCGCTAGAATTCTCACCAAGGCTGCCTGAGAGAAAGAATGAAGCCAAATGACTAAATTCTAATTCTTGTGTTCCTGAGGGGAGAACTAAAGATGACCCCTGTTGGTATTATCTTACACAAACAGGATGTGTAACGCCAAGACTGGCTGTTAATAATGCTCAGCTCAAGGTTGATGCATGTGTGAGTGGGCAATGTGTATGCTTTTTTTGAAAGTGTTTGTACTTAGTGTTGTACTTATCCAAAGTGACATCTGATTAAAGTGACGAAAAAGTCCAAAGTTTGGGATTTAAAGAGGATACTTTCATAAACATACACCTCTTGGAACACACCAACTATCAAGGCTCATTATTTGCTGTGAAAGTGACTCATTCCCATTATGTATTCAGACGCAATGATAGCTTTCCCATAATATAAAATGTGCATGACTAATGCACCAGATCTCCCTAATTTCTCCCGTTAGATTCTCTTGTTTTGCTCCGTTTGCATCAGGGCTGCTGTCTGTCATCCCCCTCATTGTTATTCTCACTATGTTTGTCTCTGACTCTCTCTCTGAGTTCCCTGTTTCTGTCCCCCTCGCTTTCATTTTACCTCCGCCCTCTCTCACGCCCTACCTGTGCCCGTTTCTCCACCTATTAGACCTGGGGGAGGTGTTTCTCCACCTCCCCCAGGTCTAATATTTCCAGCATTTTTTCTGTAATTTTTCTCAGGTTGTTGTTTACTTTTGCCCTTTCTGTTCCTCGCTTTATTTGTATTCCCTCAACCCCCTTATTTTTGTATAATGCTTGCAGAATTATTGCTTATCAAAGTATTTTATTTTCAATTTATCCGTTTTATTCTTCTTATATTGTCCTTGGGTATTTTATTCGATTTGATCTTTATATTCCTTTTAATTATCTGATTCTATTTGCTATTTTAATCCTGGTTTAACCATTTTAAGCACTTTGCAGTTTTGATTAGTGCTGATTAAATATAGTTAAGAAAAAATACATCTTTTCAAATTCAGTATTAATACCTCACTCCCTCTCTTTCTGTTTATACCTAGCTCTATCACTTCTCTCTCCCTCTCAAATTTTTTTTTCTCCCCAATTGTACTTGTTTCCTATTTATTGTAAAGGCAACGTGCCACAGCCGCCACTATCTGTCACACTTGTTTGTTTATCTGCAACAGCTTTCACCACATTTACATAAGGTATTAAAATGTTATCTGCTATCTTATTTGTAGCAGGTCTGAAAGCTCATAGTGCCCACAGAGATTAAATTGGGATTGAATCTGTCAGAAAAAGAAAAAACCTGGGCCCTATTCCTCGTATCTGGCTTACTGAGTTGGCTGGATCATTTACAGGATAAGATAACGCAGGTCAGGCTTTTCGGTTCCACGAAGCAAGTTTGGAAAAATCACCATAGCAACACATCCAAATCCCTTAACCTGCTCTAGCGCAGGTTTAGTGAAATTCACTGGATCACATACTGTATGCAGACTGGATCAGAGTGTCTCAGAGGTTTGATCATAGCCTTGAGCTTTTTCACGACTGGTACATGTTTGTACAGTGTTTGCGATGCGGAGAACATTGGGAAATCCCCTGGATGGCGTGCTGTTCATAACGTTTATTTAGCGCTTAAGAAACTTATGGATGTGTTAAAGCAATCATACTTATATGACAGTGTTATTAGTACACCATACATATTATTATTATTATTATTATTATTGTAGAACATGATTAAGGTGGACTCATGAATTGACTGAATTTCTGATTAGGAATAATACATACAGTGGCTTGCAAAGGTATTCATACCCCTTGAACGTTTCCACATTACACACCACAAACATAAATATATTTTATTGGAATTTTATGTGAAAGACCAACACAAAGTGTCACACAATTGTGAAGTACAAAGAAAATTATACATGTTAAAATGTTTTCACAAATAAAAAACTGAAAAGTGCAGTGTGCAAAATTATTCAGCCCCCCTGAGTTAACCGCCTTTTGCTGCAATTACAACTGCAAGTCTTTTGGGGTATGTCTCTACCAGCTTTGCACATCTAGAGACTGAGATTTTTGCCCATTCTTCTTTGCAAAACAGCTCAAGGTCAGTCAGATTAGATGGAGAGCGTTTGTGAACGGCGGTTTTCAGATCTTGCCACAGATTCTCGATTGGATTTAGGTCTGGACTTTGACTGGGCCATTCTAACACATGAATATGTTTTGTTTAAACCATTCCATTGTAGCCCTGGCTTTATGTTTAGGGTCGTTGTCCTGCTGGAAGGCGAACCTCCGCCCCAGTCGCAAGTCTTTCGCAGACTCCAACAGGTTTTCTTCCAAGATTGCTCTGTATTTGGCTCCATTCATCGTCCCATCAACTCTGACAAACTTCCCTGTCCCTGCTGAAGAGAAGCACCCCCAGAGCATCATAATACCACCACTATGTTTGACAGTGGGGATGGTGTGTTCAGGGTGATGTGCAGTGTTAGGTTTCCGCCACACACAACGTTTTGCATTTAGGCCAAAAAGTTAAATTTTGGTCTCATCTGACCAGAGTGTCCCCCACATGTTTTCTGGCAAACTGCAAACGGGACTTCTTATGGTTTTCTTTTAACAATGGCTTTCTTCTTGCCACACTTCCACAAAGGCCAGATTTGTGGAGTACACGCCCAATAGTTGTCTTGTGGACAGATTCCCTCACCTGAGCTGTGGATCTCTGCAGTTGGTCCAGAGTCACCATGGGCCTCTCGGCTGCATCTCTTGTCAGTGCTCTCCTTGTTCGGCCTGTAAGTTTAGGTGGACGGCCGTGTCTTGGTAGGTTTGCAGTTGTTCCATACTCTTTCCATTTCCGGATAATGGATTGAATAGTGCTCCGTGACATGTTCAAAGCTTGGGAAATCTTTTTATAGCCTAACCCTGCTTTAAACTTCTCCACAACTTTATCTCTGACCTGTCTGGTGTGTTCCTTGGACTTCATGGTCCTGTTTGCTCCCCAATATTCTCTTAACAAACCTCTGAGGCCTCACAGAACAGCTGTATTTGTACTGAGATTAGATTACACACAGGTGGACTCTATTTAGTCATTCAGTCAACATTCAATCATTCAGCAGTTATCAGGCAACTTCTGAAGGTTTGGTTGCACTCAGAGAAAAGGGGGCTGAATAATTTTGCACACTGCACTTTTCAATTCAATTCAGTTTATTTTGTATAGCCCAACATCACAAATACAAGTTTGCCTCGGAGGACTTTACAATCTGTACACATGACATCCCTGTCCCGGGACCTCACATCGGATCAGGAAAAACTCCCCCAAAAAGATAGTAAAAACCCTTTCACAGGGAAAAGAAAGGGGAAGAAACCTGAGGGAGAGCAACAGAGGAGGATCCCTCTCCCCGGATGGACAAAAGCAATAGATGTCATGTGGCCAGAATGAATAACGTAACGGAGTTACAGCACATTCAATGAATGTGACAGAAATGATTCATATAATGAGTAGTATGCATGGTCCATGATCCAGATAGCCACGACCCATTAAGCAGAAGGAGGTAGAGAGGAGGGGCATCCCAGGGGCAGTGGGAGGAGAAAGCAGGGCCATGGCAGCTGGCAGGACGGCTCCAGGCCAGTTGCATCAGCAGGGCCATGGTTGTATCAGCAGGGCCAGGGGGAGGACCGGGGTCCTCCCCCTGGTTCCAGGCAGCCACGAATCCATGGAAAAAGAAAGTAGAGTTAGTAATATGCATTGAAGAGACAATCATTTATCCAGAAGGAGAGAAAGAAGAGGTGAAGAGGAGGAGAGGAGGAGCAAAAAGAGGAAGAGAAGGAAAGGAGGAGCTCAGTGTATCCTAAAATGTCCCCCAGCAGTCTAGGCCTATAGCAGCATATCTAGGGGCTGGACCAGGGCAAACCTGAGCCAGCCCTAACTATAAGCCTGAAACAGCCCTAACTATAAGCCTGAAACAGCCCTAACTATAAGCGCTATAAAAGAGGAAAGTCTTAAGTCTACTCTTAAATGAGGTGACCGTGCCTGCCCCCCGAACTGAAAGTGGAAGCTGATTCCACAGAAGAGGAGCCCGATAACTGAAAGCTCTAGCCCCCAACCTACTTTTTAACACTCTGGGAACCACAAGTAACCCTGCATTCAGTGAGCGTAATGCTCTCGTAATATGGCACTATAAGGTCCTTAAGATATGATGGTGCATCACCAATTAAGGCTTTGTAGGTAAGGAGAAGGATTTTAAATATGATTCTCGATCTTACAGGAAGCCAGTGGAGAGCAGCTAGTACAGGAGTAATGTGATCTCTCTTCCGCGTCCTCATTAGTACACGAGCTGCAGCATTCTGGATCAGTTGGAGAGATCCAAGGGATTTACCAGGGCAGCCTGATAAAACGGAGTTACAGTAATCCAGTCTTGAGGTAACAAATGCGTGGATCAATGTTTCTGCATTGCGTTGAGACAGGATGTGCCGGATAACACCGCCTCAGTTTTTTATTTGAGAAAACATTTTTTAAAATCATGTATAA
Source organism: Taurulus bubalis (assembly GCF_910589615.1). Lineage (NCBI taxonomy): Eukaryota > Metazoa > Chordata > Actinopteri > Perciformes > Cottidae > Taurulus > Taurulus bubalis. The sequence goes on along the minus strand of NC_136598.1, from coordinate 1,118,424 downwards.
TTTTCTTTGTACTTCACAATTGTGTGACACGTTGTGTTGGTCTTTCACATAAAATATATTTATGTTTGTGGCGTGTAATGTGACAAAATGTGGAAACGTTCAAGGGGTATGAATACTTTTGCAAACCACTGTACATATTGATCCGCCCATACACATATTGAAACACCTAGTTATATGGTAATCTACACATACATGTATATACACATATATTGTACATGATAAATGTGTGCATACAGTACATATATCCTCATATGAACATATTAATTCGTATACTACTGCCAGCAGGCACATTTAAAGAAATATAAATCTGATTGATTTGGGTGATGAGGCACTTAAAATTAGCCAAAATATTTTCTCAACACTGACACATTTAACTTGAATGATATTTTGCGACGCTTATGTCTCGCAGTGGAGGCGGTGTTATGCTGCGTTCACAGCCAACGCGTTGAGAATATTCGCAAAGCGTTGGATGTGCACGCACCATTAAATTTTGTCATGATTATGGACTTGACTTGCGTTCATGATCATCTCATGCTCCTCAGCTGAGAAAAAAGAGGCTGTTCCTCTGAGTTAATTTGCCATTGTAGCGTTAGAAGATCATGGAATCTGTGCTCAACTGTGCGCCCTTTTGATGAGGAGCGTGCACACGCAATTATCCAGATGACTGACGTCTTGTTCGAATTAACAAGATTGTTTGAGGGCGGATCCGCCTTTGAGGAACCGACATAGCCTGACGTCAATCATTTCGGTAATGTAAGCTGGATAATAGGACATTTGATCGACTTGAACCATGTACGAGGAATAGGGCCCTGGACGGGAATCCAATTTCAGCTAGCGCCAGCCAGGTGGAAACGCAATTCATGTAAGTGGGAAGATTTCACCCAGTTGAAGGCAGAAACATCCCTCACCACCACCGAGCCAGAAAGGTAGATGGGTGGCCTGGAACCCTGCCAAAAGCTGCCGACAGGCCTAATATTACATAATTTAAACTTTATGCTGTTGTGACACAACGTTTTCTGAGTATTTAAACCACTCTGAAGATAATCAGCACAAACAATTGAACACATAAAACATTTATTTTTAAACACTAGCTGATACCCAACTGGTCTTTAGCATTAGGCCAGTTGTGGTTTTATGAGTTGGAATGCTTCAGCAGTCCAACTATTGTTCTGCACATCTTTATTAAACTTCTTCCGCTATTTCTTCCGTACGTAATTTGGACATCTTCTCCTCCTTCATAATTTCAGCTACAGACAACCACATGAATATAAAAATCACCTACAATAATGACCTTATCAGTCTTAACCCTTCCAACCCGGCCCCCACGAGACTGCGGTTTGACAGTGTCTACGTTTTAAAATATTTATATCTTCGCAATAATACATTGCATAAACATGGGTTGACGTCTAGCTAAAAGAGGAGACTTCCTGCTTCCGCTGCCTTCACCCTGCAACATTTTACCATCATTCAGACAAGCGTTAGGGCATTGGCGCGTCATATGACGCGTGCCAAAAAAGTACTCGTCACAAAATCCTTCACCGTGATTTATTGAATCGTCAACATTTTGTGAAATAACCAACGAACACTCAAGAAACTCACAAAGAACCAGCATGTAACTACACATCTGAGCTCTGTAAACACGCTGGTGTTTTCAGTCAAAGAAGAGAGATTATGGCAAAGGATGCACTTTAGTACGGAGGAAGCTGTGGCGCCGATTTTGCCGACGAGGACGACCCTGAAGGCTTTGACCCCTGCGACCAAGAGGAAGATGCAGACAGAAGGGATCCATTTGAAGATGGGTAAGTGTATTTAGATACTAAACTTTGTGTTGCAATTACATATTTACGCTAGCAGAGTGAGCACATTTAGCTGGTCCCTTGCTGCTTGAGTCTGGCGTAACGCAGGTACGCAAGTAGTCTGTTTACATTAGCAGTTAGCACATTTAGCTCAGACTCTGATCATAGTCCCTGCTGGATCTCTGTTACGGGTTTTGGTGTGCAATCGTAACTTTCTTTCAGTGAACTTAGTAGTGACTAGTAGTCATTTATTTTACAGAGAGGATTCACATCTGCAGCAGTGGACAACATGTAGCTTCACTCCAGCCACCGTCATGGAAGACTGACGACGACGCGGACACTGTTTACCAGGTACACAGCTCAGCTGCACATGTACACCTGTTGAACTGTTCAAACTGTGAAGTTACTGACTAGTAGTCATTTATTTTACAGAGCGGATTCACTACCACCACCCCCTCTAGCACAGCCATCCACCCTGATCCAGGTCACAGTGAAACCCTGATCCAGGTCACAGTGGAAACCCTGATCCAGGTCATAGTATAGAAACCTTGATCCAGGTCACAATATAGAAACCCTGATCCAGGTCACAGTGAAACCCTGATCCAGGTCACAGTGGAAACCCTGAGTACAGCTTCACGATAGGCATCACTAAGCCTGGACCTGTACTTGCATTTATTAAAGTTCATAGTGGAGAAAGGTTTATCACAGATATATGCTTCCAAAAAGGTACATGACCTGACTGATCACTTTTGTCTGCTCAGGGAAGGATGAAGGCAATTCTCTCAGAAATGGTCCAGTCATGTCTGGTTGTCCTTGTGCCTCTGAGTTTAGCTTTTAGATCTCTGTTGCAAGTCAATAAGTTCCATTTGCAACAGACTCGGGACTGAGAAATGACTTCATACTACAGATCAAGCTTCATGGGGTGTGTGAAACATTACTATTACAATAGTTTTTGTTTTCAAACAAAATATTTACTATATATATGAGTCAAAATATGTTCTATAGAAAAACGAACTATTTACAATGTTTACACAATGTGGATGTTTCAGTTTCGTTTTTTCAAGAACAGCTTTCAGAACAAGAACAACATATGTACTCTGTATGTATGCATGTGTGTACTGTGTACTCTTTACCAGCGCATGGTCGCGTGTGGAGTAGGACAGAGTAAAACTGAACAGCTGAGCGGAGCAGAGCTGCCCTCTCTGTGGCCAGTGTTGATTTTTTTTAGCACACTGCAAGGTTTTTTTTCTCAGGTAGTAGTGCGTTGTCTGTCTGAATAAAAAACAGTATATTTGCAGCATATGTGGGTGGGTAGGTCCTCAGGGATTTCCTGAGTGTTCATTGGGTAGTTTCACACAAAATGTCGACTGACACCTGAATCAACAAATCGGGTGAAAGGTGGAGCTCGACACAGACGCCTCAGGCTATGTGCTCCTATGAGAGGCACGTATGATCACACCGAGAAGTGGGGCGGAACCTCCAGACTTTGGGCGCATCTAGCAGCATCTGAATCTTTTTTCTACTCCGTTTTTTCACGGAGCTATTAATAGAAACGTCCAGTAAACGTTATCTTATGGGGCCGCACTAACACTAGTCAAGTCGGGGGCCACAACATTTTTTTACAGCAGGGGTCTCAAACTCGCGGGCCGCAATTGGCCGCGAGTTTGAGACCCCTGCTGTATAATTTTCTGGAGTGAATGGATTTTCAAATGATACTGTAGGAGTAAGGAATGTGGGACTGTCTCTTTAAGAAGAAGAAGTAGTTCCTTCAATCGGTTGGTGGAGGTGGAGGGAGACATTGAGATACCGGGAGTGGAACTTTGGTAGTGCGGACTGATTTTGTGACCGGAACTTTGTTTTGGCAACGGCCAAAGAAACGGCCGAAGAAACATATTGAAAGTCCTTCAGCTACTGAAACTGGATTTTTATTTTTTTATATTTACAGTGATAGCAGCCACGACTGTTTGCCAGAAAATATCTTAATTTGTGACACTCCAAACTTGTGTTGATCTAACTCATTAGCATCGTTATTACCCAGCCTGGGGCCGAGATCTGGCACTTCTCCGCTCTTCTGCCCATCTACTCATCCTCCTACTTCCATTCATCCCCCTGTACCCCTCTTCACTGGTGCCCCTCTTGGACATTTGGCACCATCATCCTTTGTTTTTCCCTTCCATCAGCATCTGTACATCATCCGCTCCCTTGTTTCCAGGGAGGGGTGAAAAAAAAATTGAGTTTGAAATGGGAGAGACGAAGCAGATGTCTCTATTCAATTAAGAGAGTAATGAGCAGAGCCAGAAGTAGCCTTACCACACACAGTCACAGCAGGGATGTGCTGGAGGGTCAGGTTCTACAGAGCGAAGAGAAGGCAAAACCTGGTTACCTTTCTGTACAACATCTCCCTCTCCTCTCATGCCAACCCTGCTGTTTTATTCCTTCCTGCTCCTCTTCTGTATTTTCCTCCACTTTCTTGTTTTAGTTTGTCCATCCTTTATTTTCTCCTCCTTGCTTTTCTCTTTTGATCTCTGGTATTGTCACTTCTTCACAAGTAGATATGGCAAAAACATTTTTGTCCCGCAGTTCACATACTGTACACACAGGCTGTTGATGATGTCAAACATGGTGGATTTTTGGAGGAGATTTTGGAACTATTTCTTGACAAACAGAGTATCTGTCATCCACAGGTTGCAGCGCGGGTTGTCAGGTACAGTCACTGAGCACACGGTTTAGGTTTTGGTCTTGGTGGGGACGCATAGGGAAATCATTTTAAATCTATTTACTCATTTTTGTCAAAACAGTTTCAATAACAAAAAGAAATGTTTGATGAATAAATCTGTGATGTATATCCTTTTTGCTTGAATTCCTCTGATTTCATGTGTTTTTATGTTACATCTTTAACCTAAATGTTGTTGTGTAAATAGGCTTGTTTGAGATGAGCCAGTTCCGCGCAGAATCGATCGGTGGCGATCGGTGCGCAATGCATGCCGGTTAGAAATGTTTATGTGTAAATTACAATGCATAAGAGAGATATGATAATTAATAAGGGATATTATTATGAAGGTTATGTAATTGTATGGATATGAAGGTCACTATGTTTTTATTACTGTATAATGTTCAGGTATGAATGAGTTTTTAAAAACAAATTGTTACTGCATGTTAAGAATGAGGGCCTGTCGCTTGTGCCTTCATTCTATTGGTCAGGAGGCGGAGTGAGACATTGAGACACTGGGAGTAGAACTTTGGCGGGCGGACTGGTTTCACCAACTGGAACTTGTTTTGGCGTCAGGCCGAAGAGCTCCGTCTCCCTGACCAAGCGGACGGCCGGCTAGAGAATGGATTCAGGTGTTGTGTTGGGGGAAGCGATTAACGTGCCACCAACACGTGATGCATGGTGAACAGGTCGTAGGCATTTCACATATTCATGTGACAAATTTGCAAGAAGAATACGCTTTTATTCATCTGTCACATCTGCATTTTCAAGATGACATAACTATCTTTTCTCTTTTACTCAAAATATAAGGTGACAAGAAATGGCAACCGAAAGCTGATGCCTGGTTGTCAGCCTAGCAACCACTTTTAACAATGAGTGTTGAGCCCTGTGCCCCACCAGTTCTCAATACACAATGTGGATTCATTCTATGGGATATTGAGTCTTGTGAACACCAGTGTGCGTCAGTAAGACAGAGATTTAGCAGAGAAAGAAAGGACAGTGTGTGGTAATGTCTGTGTGTAAAGAGAAAAGAAGAGCCATTTTGGGCTTCATGCTACTACAGAACACTGTGAATTAATGTGTGTTTTCTGTTTCCTACTGGCTGTGTGTTTGTGTGTGTGTTTGTGAAATATGATATGTGCAATCCCAGGTGAATCCTCTCTTTTACAATTTATGCATTTCAGCTGCAGCCTCCTACCCGATGACAGACACTATCCTATTCAGCCAAATAATCCTATTACACACACGCACGCATCTAAATCCTTCAGAAATGGACTGAGCCGCAAAATAGATTCCCACAAGCCAGGAGATAATATATATCACAATGCATAAAGCTGCAAGAACACACACTTGACCACACTGCCACCATGTAAACACACAGCATCTCTCACACACTTCCTCTTTTCTGTAGCCCACACACGGAGAAGCCTTTCTACCTGTGTACCAATCACTCTTTCCCTCTGCCTACCTTTCTCCATCCTGTTGCCTCCAAACACTCAACTCCTCGTCAAGGAAACAGCAGTCGCAGTGTCCCATGCAGTCTTGGATGAGAAGGGGAACCATGTGTTTATAATGGTATATGACTTGTATATAATCCACGTAATTGAGGTAGCATGCCATTGGTCCGAAGGCCCATTATTCCAAAACGCCAATATAGTTGGAAAAATGTCCCTCTGGACCGAAAGCCTATCATCCTCTGGCACATTAGTCCCAAAACAAAAGCCCATTATTGTTTATTAACCCTTGGAACACTGAGGTCATTTTCAGTCGATTTTCTCGATTTGACATTTCTTAAATTCACCTTTTTAAGCATATAAGATACATAACCATGTTTTACATAATGTTTTACATCATTGCAGAACAATCTCAGCTATCTATATAATGGGGCTCCAATGTCATAAGGCAAAAGTGCAAAGAGAAACACGTTACAATATGACACTAAAGCTAAAAAATGGAATCTCGATTTTTGGAAATTATTCATATCGCTTGTGAAAACCTAACTTTACTCAGGTGGTAACTCGATTTTGGTGATGGAAATTGGTTTACCAAAGGTTTTAGGTTCACAAAAGCAGTGAAATATATGATTAAAATGTTAGATGCATGTAAACAAATGTCTAAAACTCAATTTAAAATAAATGACTATTAGTCAATACTAACTTCACACAGTTTGAACAGTTCATGTGCAGCACAGCTGTGTACCTACGCTACCTGGTAAACAGTGTCTGGGTCATCAGTCTTTCACGACAGTGTAGGTGCTGGTGGCTAGAGCGAAGCTGCATGTTGTCCACTGTTGGAGATGTGGACCCTCTCTGTAAAATAAATGACTACTGGTTCACTGAAAGAAAGTTACTATTGTACACCAAAACAGTAACAGAGATCCAGCAAGGGACTATGATCAGAGCATGAGCTAACTGTGCTAACGGTTAACGTAAACAGACTATATACGTACCTGCGTTACGCCAGACTCGAGCAAAAAGGGACCAGATAAATGTGCTCACTCTGCTAGCGTAAATATGTAATTGCAACACAAAGTTTAGTATCTAAATACACTTACCCATCTTCAAATGGATCCCTTCTGTCTGCATATTCCTCGTGCTCTTCCTGGTCCTGGGGAAGTATTTCGTCGGACTAAACTTTTTGGGGGCAGCGTCATATGACACACTGCTGCCTTTTTGCTTGTCTTATGGGTTTAAAATGCTGCTGCGCTTAGTCTGGGCAGGCACCGGAAGCAGGAAATCTCTGCTTTCTGCCAGACGTAAAATTATATTTCTGCGATGTATTATCGCGACACTATGAATATTTTAGAAACGTAGAGAAACTTATAGGGTGTCACACCGCGAAACCGCGGTCCCCGAGGTCATAGGGCTAAACTTCACAGAAGAGCTGTTAAACTTAAATATCAGCCGAAATGTGAAGTATTTCATGAGGAGTCATACTAAGCTATAGGTCATGAATTACGTAGATTTACATGTTATCTCTTAAATCGAGTGATAGGTAATGAGTATTGAGTATTTTTGGAGCAATGGGCTTCTTTTCGTGATAATAGTTCCACCAGACAATGTGCTTTTGGTCCAAAATGATTGGGGGTGTCAGGATAATGGGCCTTTCAACCAATGGGCAGTCCCCTAAAAGGTGAGCCAAGACAGGTGAAAGTAGTATATAGAGTGACAAAGTCGTCGTAGAGGAGAGGTTGCAGGACTTTTACCCAGGAGACCACTGTTAATGTCCCGTGTGAAAGTAGAAGTCAATGTTGATTTTAACCTAAACCACCAACTTGAACCAAACATAACCAAGTAGTTTGGTTACGAGAAAAGGTTCTGCACTGCAGGAACTTGCACAGGTGCGCTGATCGTTTGCGTTACTGGGCATTTGTAGGAATATGAATAATAACAAAATAACTTTCCGTAAGATATCCTACTAATCGTTGTATCGTTGTAATGAATGACACAAAAACTGGTAGGCATGCATTGCTAATCAATATACAGTAAATGCCATAGGATACATTAAACTCAAGGTGTGTGTGTATATATATATATATATATATATATATATATATGCAAACCATATCAACATTGGGAGATTGACATGACCCCACACCCTGCCACAAAAGCAATTTAGCATACTTGCTTTTATACTTTTATACTAATTTTACTGTATTAATGAGTGTTTCAAAGACATCCCCTTGGACAGCGAAGGCGTTAAAGCAAAAATAATTGCAAATTAATTCCTAAAACTTGGGGCTAATACAGTCTTAAGGAACCCTTTAATTCACACCGCTGGGGGCCCATCAAAGTGTCTGCACCCACTGAAGCGTTGAACTTCCTGGATGTGTATATAATATTTCTCTTTTTAACCGTTTCCAGGATTAAGCAAAGCACAGAGCTACTCTCTTCATCACCACAACACACACTCAAATCATCCTTAATTATAACAGAGGACATCGCCTCAACTCAGTTCCCTTTAATATTTATCTTCAAAGTAAATGGCTGTGGAAAAGCTTTTTGAAATAACTAAACAGGGGCATTGCCATAACTGTAAATCCATATTTAGAACTCATGCATAGGGGGACAATTGCCATGATTGAGACTTTTTTACAATTGCAAATACTCACTATTGGGTATTAAATAACTTCATATTGTCTTCACAACCCCTTACTTTCCCCAAGATTGCCCGTTCTGTACATTATCCACCATCATTCTTCTTTACCTGTGTTCAAATGTACTTTTTTTTAAAGACTTTTGATTGGAAAATGTTTGTGAATATGATGCTGAGACAACAAACATTCTGAGGATCAATAAGAGGAAACTTGCATCCATTATAGAACCAATATAAAAAACTTTTCGCAAGAAATTTCGATGGTGTGGCGACTACTGCTGTAAGACGTCGCAATATATATATATATATATATATATATATATATATATATATATATATGCGCCGACGTTACTGGTAGTAAGATGTGTTGAGGTTATTGAGGTGTCATTTCTGTATTCGTGATGGACTTGAGAGCAGCTATTGCTTCATAGACACAGGACCCTAGGTGTTCTACAGCTCATATGACCTTGATATAAATATCCGATCCTATTGTATTTGATCTCAAATGAATTCGCAACTCCTTGCCTTTGAATTAATAATGATTTAACTTATTTTCTGCATAAATATGATCAAAAGTCAAGAGTCTGAGCAAAAAATGAACGATTGCTCCCCGAGTTTTTGTATAGTTGAGTATTGTTTGGTGCCTTCCCATCATGCCACTAATACTGCCCATCTTTAGAAGGATTACGATCTAAATAATCTAAATCTGCAATAATAATCACAATAAACACAAATATTTACATGTTAGGAAGCAATTGACCTACTTTGACCTTGTAATGGAAATTAATTAACCTTCTCAATCTCCTTTAGAGAAAACAAATGCGATGTGAAACACTTAAATGTCTTTAAGCATTTATTAAACAGAAACTTGGAATAATTCAATTGAATGGGCAGAGCTTGTCCCCACAGATGGTTCGGAGGTCTGACCCAGAAAAATAGTTCAACATGAGTTTTATACATCAACAATTATTATTGAAATGTTTGCCCTTTCCCCCTCTGGGTCAAGATGAACTCAACTCTGCTTTCAGAGTTCAGCTACACATTTAAGAATAAAGCACATAACCCTTTGGAGTCGGGGGTCATTTTCTTGATTTTACATAATTTCTTAAATTCACTTTTTAAAGTCACTTGCATATGATAGATACCCATGTGTTTTACATATAAAATTGCAGAACAATCTCAGCTCTGTATATAATGAGGCACCATTGTCATAAGGCAAAAGTGTAAAGAGAAATATTACTCTGAAGCTGAAAAATGTAATCTAGATTTTGGAAAATCTTCATATCTCTTGTGAAAACATAGCTTTACTCAGGAGGTCGAACTGTTTTGGTGCTTGGAATTAGTTTACCAAAGGTCTTAGGTTCACAAAAGCATATATGAATACAAAAATGGTAGAAACATGTAAATAAATGTCTAAAATCAAAATTATTATTATATGGTGATGAGCTGTGGCTGGCGTTGTGGCCTGCAGTGATGATTTGGCAGAGACGGACTGGAGGCTGCTAAAGCGATGCTGGATGTTGTCCTCTGGACCCTGGCAGCTGCAAATCCTCTCTGTAAAATACATTACTAATAGTTAGTATAAGTTCACTGAAAGAAAGTAACAGGATAGTGACAATATTTGATTACGCCCCAATCAGTCTCATAACTACCATGTACCCATTTAGCTACTGCACAGCTACTTCCGGTTAGCGCGCAGCTAACCTAACAACATGGTCATTTCAGTCTCACAAACACATAACAGAGATCCCACACTACTAAGCGTACTACGTTCGCTGAACAAAAGTTAACGGGGATCGTGACAATATTTGAACACCCACCGTTCAGTTTTATATCCACCCTGTAGCCATATATAACTCCGTTAGCGATCGTTAGCTCGGTAGCTCCGTGTGAGCAGCAGCTAACGTAAACACTACGGCAGTAACGATTAACAGAGCTATAACACTACTAAGCGTACTAAGTTCACTGAAATAAAGTTAACAGGGATCGTGACAATATTTGAGCACCCACCGTTCAGTCTTATAGTCAGCCTGTAGACATATATAACCCTGTTAGCGATCGTTAGCTCGCTACCCGCTAGCTTCGTGTTAGCAGCAGCTCTATCTGGCTACAGGTCCCATTACTAACGTAAATATGCTATTGCAAAGTTCAGTAAATACACTTACCCATCTTCCAGTGGATCCCTTTGCTTGGCGTTGTCCTGTACATCTCAGGGATTGACTCCTTCAGGCTCTATTTATGGTTGAAGCTGCGCCGTTCTCCAGTATAGCTTCGCTCAGCCAGCCTGCCTGCTCTTTTTCTCTCTCTCCCGGTGAAGTTTAACTAAATTTTGGAGACGTGGAACCATATTTCTGTGCAGAATTATTGTGACTGAGTGAATATTTTCAAAACGGCAGTATAGTGTAGTGCGTGCGCTCGAAGATCTCGAAGGGTTAAGATAAATTTCCACCACAGACCTGAATCTTGTTCGCACCATAAGGTACATGGTATGTACATGACCATCTCCTTCCGCATGTGTCATCTGACGTGCTTTTTAATTTAAATTATTAATTCTATATAGCACCTTTTCTGAATACTCAAAGACGCTTTACATAGGAATCATTCACCCACTGATGAGAGGAGCTACCATGCAAGGTGCCACATCAGGACTATCTAACATTCATACACCATAGACGCAACTACGGGAGCAATTTAGGGTTAAGTGTCTTGCTCAAGGACACATCGACACAGGCTGGCGGAGCTGGGGATCGAGCCGCCGATCCTCTGATTGGAGGACGACCCTGCTCACCACTGCGCCACGGTCGCCCCTTTAGACAAGTCTGAGGACCAATGAGACAACCTGGACTTTATACCTTTCATGTACTTTTCATCTGAATATAAGAAGTCTTCCTTGCAATTATGACAAATTAATTCATTATTTATCTTTACTTATTTACTTTTTCAGTTATTGTCAGAAACATGGCTTACTGAGGACTCAAGAGACTTCTTTAAAATACCAAAATACAACTCAGTTCACTGTGTAAGAGAGAATAGACCTGGAGGTGGAGTATCTCTCTTTATTCATAGTGACTATGATTTCAAAATTAGGGATGATCTCACGTTGAAGTCAGAGAGGGATGAGGTGGAATCTGTTTTTTTAGAGCTCTCTGGTGGAAAGAATGTTATTGTGGGTGCTATTTATCGCCCACCTGACTCTGTCATCAAAGTTTTCAATGACAGTCTGGGTTGTTCTCTTTACCTGATGGACAATGAGGATAAACTTTGTTACATTTTAGGCGATTTCAATATAAACTTTCTAAAAAAATCGACTACATACTCCTACTGGGGATTTTCTTTATATCCTTTACTCTAGTTACTGTTTCCCTCTTATTCATAAAGCAACACGAGTTACAGATAATTCAGTGACTTTGATTGATACCATGCTACCCAATTCTTTGAGTGAAGGAACTAAATCTGGAGTCTTGTATTCCGGCTAATGAAGAGAATCTAATGATCAATATGTTGCACTCCCTTACTTTGACTAATGATTTATATGTTGTACTGCCTTACTTTGACTAAAGTTTCATGTCCCGCTTATACTAAAAATGTGTCTCGGAGCTGAGATCACGCAACTGTCTGAGTTCCCACTCTGGTTTTTGTTCCGTAAACACTCTCCCTCTTGACCCTGGCTGAACAGGTCAAATAGAGGCTGCTGAGGCCTTATATGCACCTGCTACCGCGTTTTAACATAGAAAGCTTACTTTTGGCTGTTAACGGTCTGGCACAGGGACATATATCTGGTTCCTGTCTTGTGGAAGAAGTTCCGCTATATGCTCTCGGAATAGTGGCACATAACATAACTCACCCTTGTGACCTTCAGACGGACCGCTTCCCTTTCGCTATTTAGACTGTGACAATTTTGGAAGTCAGAAAGAGGAAGTCTCACAGTAAGGGGATAAATATCCATTGCTCTTAGTGAACGGGGCCCACTCTCGTTCTGGGGGTGTGCTGACTGTGTGCAGACCGTGTGCAGAGCAGACCATCAGGGGAGCTGAGTCCAAGCTTGTAGTAGGTATGCATTCCATGTATGTGTAATAATGGCTTAAATAAATAACCTTGATTGTAATATAACCTGTACTGTCAATTCTTGAACACCCGAGGAATTTCCTGGAGAGGACAATTCTTCCCTCCACTAAACATACTAAGAAAATGATGCAGAAAAGAATTATGAGCAAATCAAATATTTCTAAATGTAATGATATTTTTACCACCATATTATGGGAATTTATATGTGGAAAAAAATGCTGATTTGGCATATCAGAAGTTTATGAAAGTTATTAACCTTAGTTTCAATGATTGTTTTCCAATTTGTAGTTCCACCAAGAAAAGCAATCAAGTTAATAAACCCTGGTTCGCAATACATTTACTGAAGCTACTTCAGAAAAAAAATAAACTGTACAGAAAATATCATTCAACTCCTACACCTCTTACTCACGGTGCTTATAAATCCTGTAGAAATAATTATACCCATAACATTAGATCTGCAAAAAATAAATATTTCAGTGAAACATTTCCGAAGTGTTCAATAATATAAAAAGCACGTGGAAAGTAATAAATCAGGTGCTGCAAAAAGAAAAGGCTACCAAAGAGCTTCCTTCAGTCTTTTTGGATGGTGATAATTGTCTTGACAAGCCGTTTGATCTTGCTCAAAAATGTAATGAATTCTTTGTAAACATTGGTCAGCAAACAATATTCCAGCTTGTCATGGGAATCCACTGGATTATATTCATACAAATGTCCCTACTATCTCTAATTGTATGCCCCCAGAAATGCAAGAAATAACTGATATAATTGATGATCTCAAAACATCTTCGGCTGGCCATGACAACATTTCGGCATTTCTTGTCAAACAGGTGAAACAGTCAATACTGCAGCCACTTGTTCACATCTTCACATTGTCTTTGAAAACAGGTGGTGTGCCAGAAGATTTAAAAAAATTGCGAAAGTTATTCCTTTGTTTAAAGTGGAATACCCATGTTGTTTCAACAACTATAGACCCATATCTATATTGCCTTGTTTTTCAAAAATACTAGAATTCTTTTTTACAAAAAAGGATATGGTTTCATATAGCGTCTAATTCAATTCTTTACAAATACCAGTATGGTGTCCGTAAAAATCATTCAACATATATGGCTTTACTTTACCTTATTGATAAAGTTATCTCTGTCGTGGCCTGTTCCTTGTTCCTCGTTTTATTCCGTGCCACGTTACGGCACTCCTTTTCCTGACTCACACGTTAAAATGTTCCAAAAAATGACTCGAGACGCTGATTCAATTTCCATCCTTTTGTCATTTATTTTCTATTGAATCGAACCAAACAAATCATAAATCTAACTTCAGCTCTTATCCTAAATTAACGTTCTAACGTGAGGTCAAAAAACTATACCGATGTCCCGTTCCACATAAGAAACTAAACAACCCCGATATTCAGTCCCGCCCCTTCCTCTTATACCAGCCAGCTGATCCTAATCAGATTAATATAAACAATTAACAGAAAAAGGCATTATTATTATTATTGCAAAGGAATGTCTTTAAATCATACAAATTAGATTATATAACATGATTTATAATCGAACAAAAATATATGGCTCCAACACTTGACAATAATGAATTTGTTTGTAGTATTTCCAAAGCCTTCGACACAGTAAACCATAATATTCTATTGGAAAAGGTGCATAAATTTGGATTTCATGACATTGCATACAAATGGTTAAAAGGTTATGTTGCCAACAGAAGACAGTTTGTTTGTGTTAAAGGTTGTTACTCAAACAAAGCTAGACTAATATGTGGGGTTCCACAGGGGTCCATTCTTGGTCCATTATTAGGGTTCGAGCGACTGACGTAGTCAGTCCGAGTAGGACCCTATTGAAATTTCTAGGATTCTTATTCCTCTGATTCTTATTTTTATACATTGGACTGCTTTTTGGGGGACTTGTCATATTCAAAAACTCACCAAATTTGGAATGCTTGTCAGGCCTGGTGAAAATAGGGATGTATTAAAGCCGGGAAAAAAAGTTCCAAAAAATGACTCTCTAGCGCCCTTTAGAAGTTGAACCGGCGACGCCCCTCGCCCAGAATGTTTTTTTGACTTGAAAAAATTCACACATGTCCATCTCCACCTGCTCTACAAAAAAGCCTCTCAGACCCATAAAGTCCGCCTCTGAAAATCTTGAATTTAGTGAAAAACACATTATTGTAGTTTATTCCTAAACGCTTGTTCCGTTTCATACCAAACTTGGTACTTATCATCATTGGAGCTGGATTATCAATACTGAAATTTCTTTGATATCTCATTGCGTTGAGGAGATATCGACCAATTAACCTCTTAGGGGCGTGTCTTGTTTTTAAACACTCATAACATTAAAACTATTTGGACAAACGATTCCAAACTTGGGGTATATGTGCACATCGCAATGACTTGCAATAAATCAGTCGTCCGATTTAAACACTAGGGGGCGCTACAGTAATTCGGCCAATTTGGCATTTTTGTACCGTTTTTGCTAATTTTAGCCTATATTTGCATTTCTGCCAAATACTACTCTTCCTACAATTTGTATGTAATCCACTTCAATTCGGTTCAAGGATGTTCTCAAGACTCTCAGGAGTATGACGCGCGCATTTCCACTGAACGGCCTTGACGTGCCGGGGACCCACAGACACACCTACTTTGTGCTAATCGCTATATGAGAGAACCCTGTTGTAATGATACATGATGCAATATGCCTCATGCTCCCCTCATGCATGATGCTGGTCCAGGCCTAAGTACATGTACATGAGCAATGTTCACATTGTCAAAGCGCCAACTACTGGCAAAAGTAAATCAGCCAAACGGCATAGGATTTACATGTAATTTACATGACCTGGTCTCCACTTCACATAGAGAAACATGTTGCGTCTGTGTGTCATCCTGCTTTCAACCCTGCTTTCAACCGGCCATGATCAGTAAATCACATGGCACCTTATTGCTTAAATATAAGACATATTTATACTTATATATTCATAGTAACCTACTAGCGCCACCTACTGGCCAAACAAAATGTACCAAACAGCATTGGATTTACATGCAATTTATATCACCTGGTCTTCTCTTCACGTAGAGAAACGTGATGCCCAGTGTATGTTGCATTCTCTTTCTGCACAAGAACAGTCTTCCTGTATAGGCGGGCATTTTGGTGAAATAATTTACCCAGCATGCTTTTTGGCGATGTCATTTTCTTAAAACCATGAGTCAAGTTAGTCACCATGAGATGTAAGTGAAGTGCTTGCAAAGGGTGATTTTCTGAGTCACGTGCTCCGCCCAGGTAAAAGAACGTCAGACCAGCGTGCAAACACTCTCGCCCGGGCGAGTCGGCGACCCCCAACGTGCCGGGGAGAGTGAGGACCCGCTCACAGCTGCTCGCAGCTTTATTTTTTCTTTCTTTTGTTGTCTATCTTATGCATATTTCAATTTATGTTTGTAATTTTGTAAAATTTTAAATATTATATAGGTGGAGGCTTCAAATAAACCCAGTTGGCTTTTTGTCTCTTCCTGCACTGTGATATTCATTTCCTGTTATGATTTTTTATTTTATTGTTTGAATTGTGCAAAATAAATAGAAATTAAAGCTGCGAGCAGCTGTGAGCGGGTCCTCGCTTATCCCGGCACATTTGGAGTAGCCGGCATGTCGCCGACTCGCCCAGTTCAAACAGTACACACCCGTTTCAAGTATGAACATTTCACATACCAGTCTCTGCTTTTGGCAGGTGACAAGATTGAACATTCACATTGATCTTGACAATTGATGTTGAAGGTTGATTGTTCACATTGATTGTTCACATTGATGTTGAAGGTGCAGCGGACGGCGCTACTTACATCTCATGGTGACTAACTTGACTAATGGTGTTAAGAAAATGACAGTGGCAAAATGCCTGCTGAATAAATTATTTCCCCAAAATGGCCGCCCATACAGGACGACTGTTATTGTGCATGAAGAGAATGCAACATACACTTGGCATCATGTTTCTCTACGTGAAGAGTAGAGCAGGTCATGTAAATTAGATGTAAATCCGATGCCGTTTGGCTGATTTACTTTTGCCAGTAGGTGGCGCTATGACAATCTGAACATTTGTCATGTACATGTCCTCAGGCATGGACCAGTATCATGCATGAGGAGTATTGGGGTAATAGCATCATGTATGGAGGAGTTACAACAGCTTTCTCTCATATAGCGGTTAGCTCAAAGTAGGCGCGTCTTTGGGTCCCCGTCACGTCAAGGCCGTTGAGTGAAAACGTTGCGAGTCATACTCCTGAGGGTCTTGATATCACTTTAGAACAGAATTTAAGTCGATTGTCTGAAATTTGTAGGAGGATTAGTATTTGGCGTGAATGCAAATATATGCAAATCAGACGCCTGATTTATTGCAAGTTAGGGGATGCGATTTGCACATATACCCCAAGTTTGGAGTCGTTTGTCTAAATAGTTTTAATGTTATGAGTGTTTAAAAACAAGACACGCCCCTAAGAGGTTGATTGGTCGATATCTCCTCAACGCAATGAGATATCCAATAAATTTCAATGCAGTATTGACGATCCAGCTCCAATAATGATATGTACCAAGTTTGGTATGAAACGGAGCAAGCGTTCAGGAATAAACTACAATAATGTGTTTTTCACAAAATCCAAGATGGCGGAAAATATTCATAGGCGGACTTTATGGGTCTGAGAGGCTGTTTTGTAGAGCAGGTGGAGATGGACATGTGTGAATTTTATCAAGTAAAAAAAACATTCTGGGCGAGGGGCGTCGCCGGTCCAACTTGTAGGGGGCGCTAGAGAGTCATTTTTGGGAACTTTTCCCCCCGGCTTTGATAAATCCCTATTTTCACCAGGCCTGACAAGTGTTCCAAATTTGGTGAGTTTTTGAATATGACGAGTCCCCCAAAAAGCAGTCCAAAGTAGAAAAATAAGGATCAGAATAATGAAAAAAATAATCCTTTGTATTTCAATAGGGTCCTCTCGGGACTGACTGTCAGTCGCTCGGACCCTAATAAATAAATGTAGGTCTGGAGGTTGTATTGTACTCAAGCTAGTTGACTAACAAAGATATGTTTGGTCTCTGATGTGTGTTGGGTGGACACAATGCTTGAGAGGCTATAAATCAGGGGTGGGCAAACTTTTTGGCTCAGGGGCCACATTGAATAAAAAAATTTGACAGACGGGCCGGGCCAGTATCAGATGGATGGAGAGTGTTTGTGTGAACCTGTCACGGGAGGACAATGTTGCGGACCCAAATGCAGACCACATGAGAGTATGAGTATCTGGTAAAACAGATTATTGGAGCCAAAGGGAAGGTGGGGAGCCTGTGGTCCGCCACAGGGGGTGCTGGGCGGTGGGAGACCCGTGGCTCTACACTTGAGGACGGCGAGGCCGGCAGGGGGCGGTGTGAGAATATAACGTAAATGACTCAGCTTTTTTGTTCAACTCGCTGGTTAAATAAAAAAAAAATATTTTGCTGACTCTTTAAATTGGCTGCCAACTTCTTAGCAGTAGCCGCCCGTTCTGTCGTTGACTGTTGGCTAGCATAGTTAGCATGCTTGGCGGAAAAGTGGCGGCTAATATTGTATTCTTTGAATACTGCAATGGTTTCTTGGCAAATAAGACATACTGCCTTTGATCGTACTTCGGTGAAAAAATACTTAGCAGTCCACTCATTAAAGACTCTGCACTCACTGTGGACTTTTCTTTTCTTGGGTCCACTCATTGTAACAGAAGGGCTCAATGCAGGAGGCTGACAGACAGAACCCTGTATGTCACGTGACATGAGCGCGCAGGGTGGCGCAGTTCCGTGGGTCGAATGTGGTTAGTTATGTTAGTTATACTCTGGAAAAATACTCTGCATGCAGCTCAGTTTATTTTACAACTCTAAAACTGTTGTAGTACAAACCTTGTCTCCGGCGACAGAAAGTGATTCATATTACCGTAATTCTTCTAAAGTTAACGCTTTACGACATAATTAAAAAGGATTCTGACCGCTAAGAAGTGGAGCTTTTCAGTGTTTTGCGGTATATTACGGTAATAAAAAAAATAAAAAAGTGTCGCCCTTGTCTGTGGGATCAGTGGGGGAGGGGTGTAATTGACCAGCGCAGCACAGCAAGTGTTGTGTGTCGCTCTAGTCCAGCAGAACACGGCAGGCAGCGGTCCGCACGGCGCTACAAACTGCTGTAACGCCTCTCTGTTCCCGACTTGATTTTCCCAACGCACGATGACCACAACAGACCAGCGTTGATGTTTCTTCATGCTTATTTATTGCACAGCGCTCTTTTAGGCTTTTCGTGTGTGTGTTCTTCTGCAGCAGAGCCGTGTGCGCAGCAGAAGGCATTACAGCGGTCTTTCTGCTGCAGCAGAACACACGAGAAGCCTAAAAGAGGCTGTGCAATAAATAAGCATGAAACATCAACGCTGGTCTGTTGTGGTCATTGTGCTTTGGGAAACTTTACTTAGGAAAGGAAAAGCGCTACAGCGGTCTTTACTATAACTTTTTTTTTTTTTTTTTTTTTATGTTATAATGGGCCGTAGTTTGCCCACCTCTGCTATAAATCAACGACCTCGACCTCATATATGTAATGTAGGTGTTAGGTGTGGAGGTTATATCGTTGTTGACTTTACTTTCAGAAATATGTTTTGACTCCGATGTGTGTTGGGTGTCAGATGCGAGATCGAGGTGGCAACCACGATGAGGCTTCTCGAGTCCACAATCACTCATTATTTTTTTGATTAATCGGATAAAAAAAAGAAGAAAAAGGCATTAATTTGCAACCTTTTATTACAAAAACAGAACTGATAGTGCAAATTCACAGTGCAAACAATCTTAAAAATAAAGAAATACAAATCAGAAAACTTAACAGGATTTGTTTGAACGTCAGAACTTCTTTACACTACACTCACAGACACACACACTCACAAACTCTCACACTCAGACAGACACACACACACACACACACACACTCACTCACTTTGTTCAGACACTTTGCATTGCAATGCAAAAATGTGAGCATGTCCACATGCTCCTGGCTCAGACTCGCTCTTTTCTGATGTTTCCTGCTGCAGAAAACAGCCGCTCAGATGGTGTTGAGGTGGCAGGTATACATAGGTAAGACTTGGCCAGCCTGGCCAACATGGGATATATGTTATTGTTAGCCTTCCACCACACCACAGTAATGGGTTTTGTTCCTTCTTCCTTCTTCACCATCATAACCAAGGAGTGAGTCAAGTAGAGAGGCTAGAGTAGCGGTGGAGGTAACACTGCAACAGTCATGCTGCTGTACATCCATCTTCCTTCTCTCTTCAAGTGCCATTGTTTGCACTTCAGTTTGAACATGTAGGACTTCATTAGGTGAAAGATACTTCAGTTTCCTAAACCTTGGGTCAAGGACCATCCCAAGAATCACTGTGTTTGGTGCTCTATCTGAGAAAGCAGTCTCCCTTTTCCATCTCTCCTGCAACTGCTGCACAGCAGTGAGTTGGAAAGCCCGCAGCGAGGCTGACTCGTAGGCAGCACTCTGGGTGGACTTCAACAGCCCCTTTACAAGTGAAGGTAATGCAGATATTGTTGCATAGTTCTGTCCACTCATGAACACAGTGGCACATTCAAAAGGCTTGAGGACTGTTGAAAGTTCTTCCAGTAGGCTTCACTGGTCTGGTTCAGATCCAGGTACCTTTTGCCTCTCTGTGTGACAGAGCTGTCGGACAGTGTTGCTGTTACAGGGCACCTTTACTCAAGCAGTCAGTTTATCATATAGAATGTGCTATTCCACCTTGTGCTTATGTCTTGAACAAGGCTGTGCACAGGTGTGGCCATTTGTTGTTGTTTCTCTCTGAGCTTACTGCTGGCTAACTCACTTTTCTTAAAATGTTCTACCAGACATCTTGCAGCCCCGACAGCTTTTTCAATGCTTGGATGCTTCAACGCAGCACTGATCACAAGTTGCAAAGTATGGCCAGTGCAACGGACAGAGGACCACCCAATGCTTCTCCTCCAGGATATTTGCCGCAGCCACAATATTAGCACGATTGTCATGGACTATGGCAATGATTTTGCTAGGAGGAATTTCAAACCTGGCTGCTCCAACCACTTTGCAATGTTAGATGCAGTATGTCTGTCCTGCAGTGGCATGGTGGTGAGGCAGATTGGCTGCATGTCCCAGTCATCTGTAGTGTAATGGCATGTAACGCCAAGGTAGGCTTCAGTTGCTACACTTGTCCACACATCAGTGGTGAGAGCAAGTTTGCTGTTGTTCGTGTTTATTGCAGTCTTCACTGCCTTGAATGTCTCATCATATTTTCTCTTCATGAGCTTCATGAAGTGGGTCCTGGAGGGCAGAGTTTAACCAGGGTTCAAGGTGTGGTCATTTCAGCGAAGCCATCATCTTCAACCATCGACAGAGGCCTCATGTCAGTGACGAGCATGTTGAGGATACTATCCGTCAAGACAGCGGCTTGCTGTGGTGTACATGATGAATTTCCCATCAAGAAGCCTCTCATGGTTTGCTGTTTTTTTCTGGAAGATAGTATGTGTCACGGCTCGGCCGTGACTCGTGTCCTTTTTTGTCTTTTCCTTGTGTCTCTGGTGTCCCATGTTTATCTTGTGTGTGTGTGTGTGTGTGTGTGTGTGTGTGTGTGTGTGTGTGTGTCTGCGCTTTGGTCCAGCCAAACCGAACCCTCACAGAATAATCTGGCCAAACATGGACCCAGCGGACGTGGATCTCCTTGGCCCGGCACTAGCCTCCCATGGCGTCATGCTTGGTCGTCACGAGTTTGCCCTCCAGGAAGTATTGGCCGAGTTACGGAATCTCAACTCCAGTGTGGCTCAACTCAATGCCCGAATGGACCAAGTCGACACTCACCTCGCTGCTCTTTCTGCCACGGACACCGGCGTGTCTCCTGCTGCCCCGCCAACGCCACTTCCACTGCCTGCCGCTCCAGCCACGCTTGCCCGGGAGCCCAACATCCCGACCCCGGAGCGCTATTCCGGAGACCTGGGAGCTTGTGGACAATTCCTCCTGCAGCGACTTCTACCTCTTCTACAATTCCCCATTCCTGCAAGCAGATTAGCGCTTCCCTCACATGGGAGAAGAGGTCCATCCCACTCCAAGCCTTTGTGGATTCTGGGGCGGATGCAAACTTTGTGGATTCTGGGGCGGATACAAACTTTGTGGATACCACCTTCGTGGCCCAAGCTGGGATATCCACCGAAGCCCTCCCTGCCTCAAGGGAGGTCTATGCACTAGATGGACAACACCTGGTCCACATCACTCACCACACCAGTCCTCTGAGCCAACCCCCCTCATGCCCCAGTAGTCTTCGGCCAACCTTGGCTTAAACTGCACAATCCCCACATTGATTGGTCTGTAGCTAGTTGGAGCACCTTTTACCACTCTCACTGTCTCCATTCGGCCCCAGGTCCCACTAAATCTGCTGGTACTCCCACTATTGAGGTCCCGGACCTTACATTTGTCCCTCCCACTTACCATGAACGAGGGGAGGTGTTTAGCAAGCAGCGTGCCTAAACACTGCCCCCACATAGACCGTATGACTGCGCCATAAACCTGCTCCCAGGCGCCCCTTTACCCTCCAGCTGTCTCTTTAACCTTTCTCACCCGGAAAGAGAAGCTATGGAGAGCTACATCCACGACTACCTAGCAAACGGTTTTATCCGACCCTCCTCCTCCCCTGTTGGCGCTGGGTTATTCTTTGTAGTCCTCGACTAAAACAGGGCAGATAATTGCAGAGAGAAGAAACAGGATCAGCCCAAATCAAAGCTGAGGCACTTGGTCTTTCTCAATGTAAATCAGACAAAACTCTGGGTGCTGATTTTTTTTTTTTTTGTTTTACACATTTTAATTTATATTTTGTTGTGTGATTCTGTAAGCTTCTGTATGTTGTTTCACTTTAAATTTGTTAAGTATTAAAAAGTTAAAAGTTTAAAATAGTTAAAAGTTAGTTAAGTTTATTTGAAAATAGTTAAACGTTTGTTTTTGCACTTTCTAATTATTGTTTTTTATCACTCTGTAGAGTGTATTTATATAATAAACATTTGATATAGTGCATGTTTTTTTTACATTATTGTTGGTAATAAATTAATTTAAGCACCACATAATCTGAAGAGCCATTTGGGAGCTGAAAGAGCCGGCTCTTTTTAGTGAGCCGAGCCAAAAGAGCCGGTTCTCTAAAAAGAGCCGGAATTCCCATCACTAACACTAACACACACACACACACACACACACACACACACACACACACACACACACACACACACACACACACACACACACACACACACACTACAATGATGGTAATCATTTCATGAAGTAAGTGCAAGTTAAGTTCATATATACACCACGTTTAAACACAGCTTAAGTGCTATAAAATAACTTTAAAATGAAATTAAAAAGTACAACACACAAATATATTTGTTAACAATAACCAATATGGGACAAAGCACAGAATATATACATGACAACAGATTGAAAAATTAATGGGCCAAAAAAGGCGAGTAAATAAAAACGTGTCTTTAGTCTTACAAACTATACCACCCCTGCTTTACTGTTATTAACGAGCTAACGCTAGCGCTAAAGCTAACGTGATTTACGAGCTAACGCTAACTTGTCATGCTTGTCAAGCTGGATAACGAGTGAACACCAGCACCAGAAGAGCTACTGGTGGGACGTTACATTCCTCACTTCAAAACGGGACAAAAGTAGGATTCTGTAGTGACTTACCCTGCTGTTGAACTCCCGTCCTCCTCATCAAGGACTCTAACATGCTTACGTTTCAGGTGCTGAATCATCACCGTGGTGCTCCCATGTCATGTCTTGTTTGCATATTTTGCAATTAACACTTTTTTTAAATTTATTTAATGTGAAATGCTCCCACACCTTGGATGACCTCGGTCGTATTGATTTATCTGCCTCAGCCATGTGTTTTAGAACAACTCTCCGGTGGTCTTTCCTCTACCTGCGCTTTGCTCCACTCTTATTGCATGGCGTAATAATCGTGCGACACAACGAATCGATAATGAAATTCATTGCCAACACTTTTGATAATCGATTTTTATCGATTGTATCGATTTGTTGTTGCAGCCCTAGTTATATTGTATGTGTGCTGGTGGGCTTTACTTTCACAAATATGTTTGGACTCTTATAGGTGTTGGGTGGACACACTGTGCTCGAGCCTGAGTTGGCTACAACCTTGAGGCTCCCCGAGCCCACGGTAGCTCGCACTCCCCTGATGAAAGTTCTCGAGTCCACAGTGGCTCCCACTCCCCTGATGAAAGTTCTCAAGTCCACAGTGGCTCAGGACTCTGTGATAATGAGTCAACAACCTGGACTTCGTACCTGTCATTAGGTCTGGAGGTTATATTGTACGCGAGCTGGTTGGCTTACTTTCATGTTTTGACTTTGATGTGTGTTGGGTGTCAGATGCGAGATCGAGGTGGCAACCACGATGAGGCTTCTCAAGCCCACCGTGTCTCAAAACTCCCTGATGATTTTGTGTGCATGACCCCCATTTTTTTTGCGTCAGTCAGTAGAAAGCAATGCTCATGCGCATATGTTTTCTTGGTGGACACACAAATCAAGCACGTCCACATGACTATGCAATAGTCAGAGCTAGTAATGTAGCATTAAGTATTTACAAAGAGGGGAATTTGTCCAACAAACACAAGACTTTTAACCACCAGATCGGTGTTCAACGCAACTTGTACCAAGGTGTTATGGTTGGTTTTGTCGCCTCAATGTTCCTGGCGTTATTACTAAACTTAAATGTACGTAGTTATTTGAATCCAAACTATGTGGTTTTGTTGCCTAAACCTGACTTTACTTTTATAACTTAATGCCGTCCAGAAAACGTTCTGAGACACATTTGTCGTTCGACACATGCACAAACGAATGGAATGCATTGAGTGACTTATTTCTGCCGGGAGCCTGTACATTGTGGTGTTCTCTAATACTCACCAACATCATCACAGAAGTATTTTTGCTGTGGTAGTTGGCAATACAAATAAGGGATTAACCTACCGTGGCGACGGGATGTACCAGAGTTTTTTTCCCTCCATATTACAAATAGCAGACCAGGTCCAGTGGAGGCATTAATATGTTATTAGCACAATTAACAATGGATGTCTGAGCTCCTTAGGGCAGCCACATCATGGAGGAAACTCTTTTGTTGAGTTGTCAGTTATACAAAGTTAAAACTAATTGTTTGACACAGTCCCAACACTTATGTCAGGGTATTTCAAGCGTTATTAGAGGATCCGACAAGTACTTCTTTTCCAGCTTATTGAATGCCAAAGAATCTCAGTCTGCCTGTGAACTAGACTCGCCACATTACAGAACAAGGTCCAGAAACCAAAGGTTTAATTGTAAGTGTTTATTAAGTGATGGCTCGGTTTGTAGATGTAAATACATAAATATGCTGCATCTTAAGTGTCTTGTTGGGCGCAAAACTGTAGATATGAAAAGACCTCATCAACCAAGACACAAGGGTGTCATTATTTACTTGACTTTGGCTCCTAGGGTACTGTATGATTGGTACAATTCTTCAGTTATGCTCAGAAAAAGATTGTGGTTTGGTTATTATCATGTTGGTTATGTAACCTCCTTGATAGCTAACGACGTTGACTTGCTTTCACAGAGGACACGAACAGTGGTCTCCAGAGTGAAAGTCAAAGACAGATACTCCTCCCTAACTCCTGACATTTGTTCTGATTATAGTGTGTCAGTTGCTCTTAGCTTCTAATATAAATGCAGATGTGTTTACATTGGGGGTTAGTTGTAAGCCTGGTGAGTCTCATACTGATGCTTAAGTGTGGGTATTTAATGAATTGGGAGTGAGAATAGGTTAGGGCCTTAAGGTAGCCTTGAGACAACGGTCCATCACATACATTTCAGTTAGCTGGCGCTTTTATCCAAAGCGACTTAGATTTTTTTTCACAGACACAGCAACGAGGAGCAATTAGGGGTTAAGTGTCTTGCTCAAGGACACAGCGACAAGGACTAGCAGGGCCGGGGCGTGAATCACCAACCCTCTGATTGAAAGACGGGCATGCTAACGACTTAGCCACAGTCGCCGCACTGTTATTGTGCCTCCAGCTGTCTTCTGTAACACCCCCATTACATATTTAATAGGTTCTATACTGACCCTGCACTTGTGATCCTTTTGCTTCTGCTTCCTCCCACATCCTGCCTCCTCCAAGCATCACTTCCATGTCAGAGGTCATGGTCAACCACACCACAGTCGAGGACACTTTGCAGTCTTGAGCCGACGGCCAATTCAAGGAGTATATCCACCGATACGACAAAGGTGAACCGAGACTAAATTAATAGTCTGGTTGCTCCCCTGTGGCTCGTAAAATCAAATGTATTCGCGCTCATCACCAGGAGGCTGCCCTCAAAAGTGTCTGAGCTCCTCACACCAGCACTAAAGGTGAGCCCAAGCACCCTATGAAGTAAACTCATTTGAGCCACTTCGGTCAGCACCCAGAGTTCATGACCATAGGTGAGGGTTGGAACGCAGATTGACTCGTAAATCAAGCAGCTCCCCGTCAGGCTCGAGTCCCTCTTCTCGTTGCAGCAATACAGAAAGTATCACGTGACGTGCAATTCACTTGGCCACAATCGGTGCAATAAAAGTAACTTGGAAATACTGTCGGTTTCCTTGATCCCTTTGGGACATTTAAAAAAAGGACAACACTTGAACGTGTGTTCTGAAGATGCAATCTGGACTCCTTATTTATCAGATACGTCATTAATGACATTAATGCAAATGGAAAATCTGATATGCTACAAAATGTATTCTTATGACGAGTGGTCTGATGAAATTTCCATTTGTTCTTGTGTTTGAAGGGATCAAAATACAACTATTTTCTCATTGGTAAACTAGGGAGACCAGGGACTGCAAACGCATTTCTTTCTAGCTCAAAGGGCTATATTCAAATGTTAATATTCAAATGAAAACCTCCTCCTTTCCGGCATTTTTCACTAATTTTCCGCTGAGATGTTCAGCCAATCAGATTTGGCCATACCTCCTTACCTTACTCCCTGTCACCTAAGAAAGTGCATTCAGTTCACCATCGATCAAAAGTAAGTGACAACTTCTTTCTTTCCCCTATTTTCTTGTAAATTTAATGAAATACATTGTTTAAATGGTTATATTTGTGCTTATTTTCCATTAACGAACTTATTTGAGTGGTTTAAGTGTGAGATACGTCGAAGTTCTGAATTAATTAAGAGTTTAAAAAGTTAATCACTTCTTCTTGCATGAGAGAGAAGCATGCGTCACTGCTTATTATCCATTAATTAAGTGATTGACTTGTTTAGGTCAAAGTTGTCACTCTTTGTAGTTTTTTTTCCATTTTTTTATTTTCAATAGTTTTTTTTTCATTATTTTTTATGGTTATTTTCATTAATCTTTTTTGACTTGTTTGAGTAAGGATTTTTCATTTTCCTTTCTTTTTTCTTTCAGAAATGACGAGACCGAAATGCGTGAATGTTTGCTCTGTCAGAAACTGTACGCCGCCATCCCCTACCACCTTAAAAGGGGGCATTTTATAATGAACATCGATGAAAGGAAGATCCTTCTGGGAATTTCGACAACGAGAATCAATATGTGAAAGGGAAAATGCCCAGTCTCGATTAGCATCTTTGGCAGGGCCACCCGGAGCTGGATTGCAGCCATGGAACTTTTGGCAAAATTGCGAGCCACAGAACCTGCCACCAATGGCCATGATGCTGGACCTCAAACCGGATGACGAGAAACTCTTGAGGGACGAGGAGGAAGAGTAGGTGGAGGAACCTTGTGAACGCAATAAATGCCTTAAGCTGTCAGAGGCCCACATCCAGCTGAAGAAAAGGCTCGAAAGAATTGAGCTGGAGTTGACAAAAGCCCTCCACTTCAACCAGAAATTGATAAAAACATCACGGCGTACCTCCAAAACTGTGAGTGTGACTGGAAGATGAGAAGCATCATACTGGTTGTCAAAATAATAATAGTAATTATACCCTCTGTATTTCTGTTTTTCTTTTGCACAGGATGTCTGACTCAGGGAAATCAATCACATGTCAATACAGTTCTTCATTAATCACTTCTCATTCTAATGAACCAAATATTGACATCACATTCCCATCATTTCCCAACCTTAAAAAGATATGTACGAGTGTTTCTCAGAATTATCAGCAGTACTGTGTCAAATGGTATTACTTGGTTTTGGCGTGGCCTCTCTGGAGGGCGTGTGAAGCCTTTGCAACGACTTCAAACGGCCCTACCCCAGCGTCCACTTTGACCCCAAATCATTTGTCGACCCGTACGTTTATGCTAAAATGTGTCATGTCAGGTGGTGCATAATATGAAACAATATGAACTTGGCGCAAGAGAGCTCCACAAATTTACAATTCATATTTACAATATCATATCAAACCTCTTCTGTGCAAACACTCAACCTTACCAGTCACCTGGTTCCACTGATGACACGTTCTCATCAGCTGGTGTCTGGTTGGCTCCTGTAAGACAAAAAACTCAAACCCGATTGGTTAATTTTTCAAAAAAATCTCCTCAGAGTTTGATCTCGCTTGATATTTTAGCTAATTCAGACTTCATCATCTGATTAGCTCTCTCGACGACCCTGGAATGTTGGGTCATAGTCTGCTCCATGTGAATGTGCAATTTCTAAATATGTCTCTCTCTTGTACGTGTTTGAATGCAAAATGTGTGTGCATGTGCCATTGTCAGACCTCATCCTTCTTGGAAACCTTTGTCTCAGTATTAGCCACTTGATGACTGACTGTCTTCTTTCTTACAGGGGATAACTACCAGTGTTAATCACCGTTAGAATATGTCATGACTTTAACTTAAATTTGAATAAAATTCGAGGGGAAATTGTGACCGTTGTAACCGCTGTAATACTTCAGTGGTCTCCTTCACCCTCTCTTTTCTGAAACAATACTGCGGATCTTATCCCATTTGATTCAGAAACCATCCAGCTGGAAGGGCTTAGTTGAGGGTGCAGAGCTTCGATGTCATTGTTCGAGTGGTTTCCCTCCTGACAGGTCATGCTCGCTCCCAGGAACTGGCTGGCAGCAAATGGGCATTTGGGATGTCGAGTCCTCTTTCTCCTTGAGGTGCACTGCGACAGTCTCTAGCCCAATGTTCACATTTGCCACAATTGTAACAGATTTGCCGGTCATTGCTATTCCTCTGACCTCTGTAGTTTCCTCATCCTCCTGACCAACTCTTTTGTTGACAGTGGGCATTCTCTCTTTCTTGATATTTGTCCTCTTTTCCCTTCTGCCAACGAGGTTGGTCACCTACTGCTTCCTGTTCCTTCTTCTTCAAAACTCTGGTCATTACTTCCTCAATCTGGATGGCTAGGTCACTCAAAGCAGCCATCTGTTTTTGAGTAGCCTCAGTGTCTTTCTCTTCTATCTGCATTTTCAGCAGTCTCCTTGACATCTTCCGGTTGCCTTCACTCCATCTCATCCTCAATATGCTGATTGATGTGGTGGGTGATATGTTCTCCCCACAGATCCATCGAGGCAGTCCTAATGCCCACTGTCCGTCTCATACTCTGTCTTAATGAGGGCGGGAGACCTTGCACAACGGCATTCATCCATAGTCTCAGGGAAGTCTCGTCTTTGTCGTGTCTTGAGCCCGTAGCTAGTTCCCAGGAATCAGCAGCTCGTCTCCGATACACCATCGCTTCTTCTCCTGGTTTGAGCTTTATGCTGTCCAAATTGGCCAGGTTGGGAATATAGGGCAGATGTGCTCTGATCGCATCGAACAGGGCGGTACCGATTGTGTCTATTTCTCGGCTATCTCCGATGTTTTGGCAGCCCGCCTTCCTTTCTAGCTCCTGCAAGTCCCCCAGGCTGGAGCACTGCACCAGGATGGCTCTCAGGTCTCCCACTGCCAAGGGGGTTCCAGTGGTGGCCGCATTCAATGCTTTGATCCAGGGGGTTCCTCCTTTCGTCAGGGGAGGCAGCTTGTCAATAATGTACTTAACATCCCTGGGGTTATATAGCTTGTACTGTTATACACCATTGCTCAAGGTCAGGATTGGGGCCTGCATGAGGGGACATTGATTTTCTTCCCCTCTCGCGACATCCTCTTCTTGATCACTTGATGACTGCCCTTCCTGGTAGTCCCTCCTCTCCTGGCGTCTCGGGACTCTTCCTGAAGTCTGCTGCTCTTGGGAGTGGTCTGCACTTCGCCTATACCACTATTCTGCTGGAAGGGGTTTGTAGGATGGCTTGGAGCTGGGTTCGCAGATGGAGTTACAGCAACATCCCAAATTTCCTCCTGCCTTCTGTCCGACTGCCCTCGGGGTATGGATGGCGGCGGTAAATGGTTAGGAGACGACTGAGGGATCTGTTGCTGTTGGTGTTGCTGTTGGAACTGCTGTGACGGCTCCTGTCCTTCCCAGTCCTGTCTGTGTGGTTGATTTTCCATCTGAACAAACCCAGACCCTCTAGCCCCGCCTGTGATTTTGATCCTGTGTCTGGGGGCTTGGTAGGTGGAGGCTTTCTTCACACAATCTCAATGTCTCTTCCCATGCAGCCTCACTACTTTTTCTCTCACTGGCTCGTTCTAACAGGGCCTTCTCCAGAAATTTGACCCTGTCCAACAGGCGTGAGATAACCTGGGTGTTGAAATCATTTTGAACCTCCACAGTACCTCCCTTTATCTCCACTGGTTCCATGGATTCAGCTAGGGTGGGGTAGGTGGACCGTGTGGGTTCTGAGGACGATGGTTGTGATGTATTGGCTGCTTCTGCTGGCGGCTGCTTGATCTCCTCCTTCGGGGTTGCTTCTTCCAGCGGGGTCTCTTCTGGGGTCTTCCTATGGGTGTTCGCCTCCACTAGCGCCATGCCATGGAGCAGAAATCGTGCCTCTACGACGGCTCTATTGGATTTAGCCACGGCTGTTGAGGAGATCGCGAGCCATCCTTTTCCTTTCGGCTTCTCTTTTGCTGCGCTGTCCCTCAGCTTGAGCGCTTTCATCAGTGCCATCTTCTGCTCCGTGGTGGGCCACTCCTCGGTTGTGAAATCAAGTAAACCCTCAGCATGCCATTCTTGGATGTGTTTTCTCAGTCTCCTGTCTGCTTTTCCCTGCTTTTCTCTGACTGTCATGTTCAGGGCTGCATCACAGGCTTCGTCAACCCATGATGGGGTATTCATTGGCCCAGACATCTTGAAAGAATCAGGTGCTGACGTTGGCTTATATAAGGAAATGTAAATGTTGAAGTAAAATAAAAATATAATATGTGTCTAACGTGCAAGTGTAGTGCGATTGGAAGAAAACACAGTTGGTTAGGGCTCAAGGGGAAACTGTATCACACTGCCATTGAGCTGGACAAGAGAATAACAATCACACACTGCAATTGAATGGTTCTGGCATACAGGTCCTCTGTTAAAAAACTACAATTCTGTTAAATATGAAAAAATATTATTTTAACAAAATGTTATTAATTTACAACTATCATTAATATCCTATGTCTATTCTTTATCA
The DNA here is from genome assembly GCF_910589615.1 of Taurulus bubalis. Classification (NCBI taxonomy): domain Eukaryota; kingdom Metazoa; phylum Chordata; class Actinopteri; order Perciformes; family Cottidae; genus Taurulus; species Taurulus bubalis. The sequence goes on along the minus strand of NC_136598.1, from coordinate 1,087,251 downwards.
ATGGTATAATGTGAACATGTTTTAATCCCACTATCTATGCTGTGTTTAAAGGTGTGTGAGGATCAGTGTGTGTCAACTGTGAGTGAAACCAATAGTAATAGTTACCAACAGTAATGTCAGTTATTGTAATACCCTAACTAACCTCTGTGACACTAACTACAGTAGTACCCTAACTTTGCCACGTGATGGTGATAGATGGTTGATACCTGCAGTCCCCTATCTGCCCACCAGAATGGGTATGTATACAGTACTCCTCCCAGCCACCAAGTTACCCTTCTGTCCCTCTCGCTTCCTCTCTCCTACACGTGTTCTCCTTTCCTCCTTCTTCCTCCTTCTCCACGACCAGCGCTTCGACTGTCGTGCTACTTCTGTTAGCTTTTTGCAAACTCACGTTCGCTCAGCCCCACGGTATTGTATAAACCTACCCTGAGCTTGTCTACTAGGTTTTTCTACTGTCCCCCAATAGACTCCTTCAGAATAAAAGTCTCGCCCACAACAAACCAAGCGTAGCACCCGCCGGTTTGTCCCATGTACTTTAGACCGCTATGTTAGTCGATTATGTTAGACAGTTTATGTTAGACAGTTTGTTAGACCCGCTCAAGTTAGCCCGCTATGTTAGCATGTTAGACCACCGCTCGACCAGGCGGCACCTCCACAATGCCGCAAGTTGGCGATTTTCAAAGGCATTCAACCACGACCGAAAACGACTTCAATCATACCGATGACGCTGCGTCTACTCAAACCATACGCGCACCTCAGACAGATATAGACATTATACAGCGAGTCCGCTCAGTTTCACACTCGTCCACATCAGCTGAAGAGCGCCAAATCATTTCGTGACCAGAAAGTACAGCTGAGGCTGACGGACTGGTCTTGATCAGACACAAGCTGTGTGGATCCAGCAGGAGAGGAAAATGGCGTCTGGAGGTGTCGGCGTTGCAGTAGCCGTGCTCACTTATGTGGTGTTTTTAAATTGTGCGGGCTTTACTGTTACCTCCTCCTGTTTTTATAATGGGTGTTTTAATGGAAAATCGAAAACAGAAAGTTAAGGTCCGATTGGAAATCGTAACAAACATTTCGGTTTCGGAAAATCAATATTGATAAGCACCTTGGCACATTGCCCTGGGTACAACCGAGATAAATCCAAAGCTAAACCAAACAAACAGGATGTTGACGCGTGCAAGTTTATTATGGCGACATGCCTTCTATTATCCGGAGACATACACCAATGCCCAGGCCCAGTTAACGTGATGGCGGGGGAAAGAGGCTCAAACACGGCAGATCATGGGAGCAACAACACCTTCCCACAGGTAAGCATGGACAACGGAGAACCTGCTGGCTTTACCTGTATCTGTGCTGAGCCTGCGCGCTCTTGCTGTCCGGGGGCTGCGTCGAGGCCCGGGGACGACAGTGCCGGGCCCGGAGAGGTGGGCGGACGAGTTGGTGTGGCGCCGATCGTTGTCGGGGAAACTCGCGGACGGCGGGGAGGCGATGGACGGCGGGCTGGAGTGGCGGCCGTCGGCGTGCTTGGGAACCAGGACCGAAGAGGCGACTGCGGACAAGTTGGTATGGCGCCGATCGGTGTCTGGGAGACTCGCGGACGGCGGGGAGGAGTGGCAACCGTCAGCATGCCTGGAGGCTGGGAGCGGAGGGGCGACTGCGGAGAGTGGGGCCTATTACGGGCAGGAGTCGGCGAGGAGTGTGGGGTAACTGTGGCGGAACATTCGAGGGAACTCTCCCCTCGAGTGTGTGCGAGTGCGACAGATGAGACACCCGCGCGAAAACTAAGGCAACAAGGTCTGAACCCGGCGATTAGAAAATTGCGCACATGCAAACTGTTTGGAACTGTAAATCATGCCCGTATCCTCTGGGATGCGCATGCAAAACCCAAAGGGCTGTTAGGAGGGCATTTGAACATTCACAGTCTTCTGCCTAAAATGGACCAAATTAAACATTTATTAGAGGACTCAAACTTGAACTTCCTATGCCTTTCAGAATCATGGCTTCATAAGAATTTGCCCCCTGATGCTTTGAATGTCAATGGTTACAACACATTCAGAAGAGACAGAACAGCTGGCAAAGGAGGAGGTGTAATGCTCTATGTTAAAGAACATCTCAATTGCAGTCAGATTGAATGGTCAAATGATATTAATTGAGAATGCATTGGCCTGAAGGTGTCATTGTCAACCCAAATGTCCTTTACTCTTATCTGCCTCTACAGACCACCATCTTTGAAAAAAGACTGGGAGGATAAGTCAGAAAGAAAGTCCCTAAAACGGACAGTTGATAGCCTCAACATGACCCAGCTAGTGACTGGCCCCACAAGGATAACTCACTCTTCACAGTCCCAGATTGACCTGATTTTTAGTAACAAGCCAGAAAGAATAACCAAAACCTACAACATGGTAACTGGAATGTCTGACCATAATCTGACTCTGTTAACAAGAAAGCTCTCTAAGAAACAATTTAATATTTCTGCTACTAGACAGTCACACCAATTAAGAATTCCCAAAGGTGACCTAAATGCATTCGAGGATGCTATCAACGGAATCAATTGGACTAATCTCCTATCCGGTATAAGTGTGGAGGATGATAGCCACATATTCCTGTCCACAATCCAGAGCACCATTAGGAGTTTCCTTAAGAAAGCAAAATCTAAATCAAGTCAGAAGAACACATTTCCATGGCTAAATGGTGATATTTGGAAGTTAATGAAGGAGCAGGATTACACACTAAAAGTAGCTCTTAAATCTAAATTGGCAACGGATAGGCAGATATTCACAAAGTTGAGAAACCAAGTGACCAAAGAACTTAGAAAAACAAAGGCAGATTTTTTTATTAAGATTATTACTGAAGCACATGGTAATTCCAAATTAATATGGGACAATTTACAGAAGATGTCCGGTAAACAAAACAGTGGTTCAATGAAACAGCTTAAAGTTAAGGTAAATGGTTGCCTTACACAAGATGCAGCAATCATGTGTACAGCTTTTAACTCCAATTTTATTGACTCAGTGAAGGCCCTGGCCCCTAGCTCCACCGTCGGTTCAATTGATCTGCCACCTGTAGCTGGGGGTGAACCTGGCTTCTCCTTCCTAGAGGTCTCTGATGCTACAGTCACTCGCTTAATGGGCTCGCTCAGGAACTCTAGGGCAAAAGATGTGTATGGTATTGACAACATGTTCCTTAAGAAACATAGAGACCCTCTCGTGCTCCCGATCACCAGCATGATCAACAACTCCATCAGGCAATGTGTGTTCCCTAAAGGATGGAAAGCAGCCATTGTAACACAGATCTTTAAATCGGGTGATACAACCGATATTACCTATCGGCCCATCAGCATCCTCCCAGCTATCTCTAAAATAGCTGAGAAATCTCTTGCAGAGCAGCTAATTGAACACCTTAACAACTCACCTCACCAGCTACATCCCATGCAGTTTGGTTTCCAAGCCAAGCACTCCACTGACACAGCCAACTGCTTCCTCCTTGAGAAGATAAAGCTTAAATTGGATAAAGGGGGAGTAGTAGGAGCAGTATTTCTTGACCTCAGGAAGGCTTTCGACACTGTTAACCACAATATCTTGATTAAGAAAATGTCACATTTCAACTTCTCAGCTGAATCACTAGCACTGATGAAGTCCTACCTTGAGGGAAGAACCCAGTGTGTTAGAGTGGGTGAGGCTGTATCGCCAACGCAAGAATATGAAGTGGGTGTCCCTCAGGGTTCGATTTTGGGACCATTATTATTCAGCTTGTATATAAATGACCTCCCCAGTGTTTGTAAGGGATATGATATTCAAATGTACGCTGATGATACAGTGATTTATGTCCACGCAAAAAGCAAAGAACAGGCTGCACTTAAACTCACCGATACAATGGTCAATGTGTCTAAATGGCTCTCAAGAGTCCTGTTTACACCTAAACGTGAAAAAGTCGGTCTGTATGTTTTTCACAAAGACGGCATGTAACTCACCTGAGCCGGATGTCTATGTCTCTGGTGAGAGGCTCCAGATAGTGCCTGAATATAAATACCTAGGTATCCACCTCGATTCAAACCTTTCTTTTGAGAAGCAGGTAAAAAACGTGGCAAAAGTTGTCAGATTTAATTTGTTTAATTTCAAGTACATAAGAAACAATTTCACCATAGATACTGCAAAGCTGTACCTTAATGCAATGATCATTCCATATTTGACCTATTGCCTAACCAGCTGGGCTCAAGCCACCAGCACAACTCTAAAATCAATTCAAATCCTTCATAAGCAGGCTCTTAAAATACTTGATAAAAAGCTCAGGAGTTATCACCACTGTGCAATTCTAAGTAAACACAGTCTCCTGAGCTGGGATAACATCACTAAATTCTCCTATATGTGTCATGTTTTAAAAGTTCTTCATGATATGGCTCCTCCTCCACTTGGTGAATTTATCAAACAAAACACGCAGAGTGGTAGACAAACTAGATCTGTGGAGAGAGGTGACTGTATCATCCCCTTTAGGAAAAGTTCCTTTAGCCAGTCTGCATCCTCAGTAAAAGCAGGACACCTCTGGAATGCCCTGCCCCTGCATATCCGCACTAGCAGAACATATCCCTCTTTTAAACACGGCCTGAAGAACTGGCTTATTAGCAATCAGGTGTGTGAGCATGAATCATGACTCCCTCAATGATTGTGTGTACAAAATGTGTGTATGTTTACTGATCTTTATGATGTTTTTATGATGAGGCCTATTTATATATTTGATCATAACCTGTATGTTTATTGCTTTTTATGATGTTTTTGTTATAACCATTTCTTTCCTTTAGTGATGGCTTGTTATATCTGGCCACAGGGACTACGGTTGAAATTTAGCCTTAGCTAAGACACATTTACCCCTGGGTTGATTGATGTGTACGGTCCCTGTTCAAATAAATAAAAATGAAAATTAAATAACTGTATTACCTCGTCAGACCCGCTTCTCTCCATGTGTCCTTTTACCTTTAGTCGAGGTGTCGTGACAAGAGAAGAGAGATTGTCCCTGGTTTTCAGAAGAAAAAAATCCGGCCTATCCCTCCATGATTCACCACAAAGATCACCGTCGGGGAAACCAAAATGAAAAGTATTCTTTAAATCCTGGGTGATCATGGGAAGTAATAGTCCAGAATGTGATGAGGTATAATTAAAAAGTATTTAATAAAAGGTTGATCACAAAAACAGCTTATGCATTCTCACTTGAGGCCCTCTCGTGCTCACAGATTCACAGTCTGTCCCCCAGTTACCTGCCGCCTCTGTCGTTCAAGAGCCCCTTCCAGTCTCGCGTGTTAGTTTATCCCAGACATTCACATAGCTATATAAGGCCCTTCCATTGGTTAGTTCTATTTTTTCACACCTTTTCGTGCCTTTTTACAGCCTACAGCATTTGGGGTTAAGGGTCATCAACAACATGGACTACTAAAAGGGTCATTCAATTCGAAGGCCCAGGTGGAGAAAGATATTTTGCCAACAACCTTGTCTCGTTCCGTAGTGGTCTCGTTGATTTATTTGTCAGATCACGAGCAAAACGCTCCGTCTGCAAAGGCAGAGATGATTCAACCAGCCCTCATACTGGACGAAAGCACTGATTTTATGCAGAATACATCACCTTTTTATCTCATTGTTCAGGCTTCTGGGCGCCATTCATTTATTATTTACAATCTCATTGGTACCAACTATCAGAAGGGGACGGCGGTCTCCACCCTCATGATGTCCGACACAATGCTTTCTGTGTCTCTCCTATCTAAGTGTTTAATAACAAGACATTTGTGAATGTTGAAGAGTGCAGAGTGTGCCGTTGACTGCTGGAGTGTATCAACCTTGATCTCTTAGCCACGGCCGAGTCTACACTGTCTCCTGCTGACTCCCAACTCCCTTCCTCTGGCCTTGACACCTACAGCTGTGCTCGCTTCACACACACAGACCTCATAATACTTTTATCATCACAAAAAATTATTCAAGCACGCTGATTATTAATAATGATGACTATCACTACCGGAGCCCCAGGTGTTGAATATACAATATAAATTCAAGGTGAAGAACCTTGTTTATCCTGGATCAAACTGTATATTATAGCATTTTGTTAATTTGATTGTTTGTTTTGTCATATTTTTCTGTCCAACTTTAAACCATATTTAAAGACAAATCTGCAGGTAAAAATTATAATTAACAGCACACAAGCCACTACCATCCAAAAGGTGCTCTTAAAAAGTGCTAGTTGTGGTTCTTCACAAGTGTAACGGGGTCCTCCCAGTTTTGAACTGCCAGCTTCTTCCCTGTGGTCAGAACGAATCGAACCCTTCACTAGGGCTGTTCCACTAAACAACTGACAAAATAGTTTGAAGAATATACACAACTGTAACTCAATGTGCAACAAATGTCTTGTCATAAATACATTCCTCTATGAAGTCACAGTGAGTCACAGTGAAGCCACAGGGAAGAAGCCAATTGGTCAAACTTGGAGAAAATACCACAAGATGAGGAAGAAATGCAACTGTCACTCTGAAACATGATGGCACATTTCATTAACTATTTCCTTACGTTAGCTCAGACTCTTCAGTAAAACATAATATCAACTCACAAAATGCAATGGTGTCCCACACAAGCTTTCCACTTATACTACTTTTTCCAGACATGGTTCTTCTACAAAGTGGAAGAGGTTCTCTTCTCCTTGACATCTTCTGGGCAGCTGTCCTTTTTAAAATGTTCAGCGTTGTAACGGAAAGGCCACCCCTCCATGTGGGATTGTAGATCTGTTCCCTTTGTTTTTGTCTTTAAGTCTAGTGCTTCTAACTCTTCAGGGTTGAGGCTAGTTATTTCACTCATCACCTCTGTGTTGTCTTTCTTCTACTATTGACTTGCTGGTGTCTCACTCGTTGGCAAACATTTAATTTCCTGCTTTATGCACCCATAGGTGTACTGAACCGCTGCCATTTGTTGGGATTCCTTCAGTGTCGGGCACTTCAATATCCTTGGTGCTGTAGGGCGCCTCACATTTGAGCCCAGCATATAACGGGTCTCCCTCTTTCCCCCACTCCCAATAAAGACCAGTGCTGCTACCATATGGTTCACAATATTTATGTAAGATGTTAATGGTTAGAAGTCACTCATGTCCAGACACTGAATCTTCATTGTCTTCCGTGAGTACTGAGACATTGACACTAGACAGACAAAAAAAGAATAAAAGGTCAAGCATAGTGTCTGGTTAACGCAACTAGAACACTGTATTATTAAACAAACATTAGTACTCAATAGGAATTTTCTTTAGGTAAAACCCAAAAATAGCAATTCAAGTAATAAATGATTCAGGCCTCTCTGATCCATCGTGGGCCTCGGCAGGCGAGGCTGCGCCACCTGGGACTGGATGTGCTGCTGTAACGTCTGAGAGCAGCAGGGCGGCTGCTTTGTTCTTCAGGAGAACTGAGTCAAAGAGTCAAGCTTCGTCTGTCGCATCTGATGAGCCGGTTTACTCTGCTGCTGGGTGCAGTATATTAATGAATAACCCGTAATTGGTGAGTTTAGCAGATATAATTATTTGAAGGTATGACTGCAAGTGAGCTAGAAAGTAGAGAACACACTCAGGAATGTGAGTTGCAATAAAGAGGGGGATTCCGATTGAAACTGGACACGTAAGGACCATCTGAAGAGGAGCAGAAAGAGGAGGGCTTTCTATTTTGACAACTAGAGACACTTAGGATCGACGGCTTTTCTCACTGACAATCGAACAGACTATAGACAACAGAGGTCTGGACGATGGGATGTATTTAAGGCACTGTTCCGCGGAGGATTCTTTGTCATACTTCAAAGTGTTATTCAATCTGTAATTAGGGTCTGAGCGACTGACGTAGTCAGTCCGAAAGGACCCAATTGAAATTACAAGGATTCTTATTCTGTCATTTATCATTTTTATTTTTCTACTTTGGCCGCATATTCGTGGTACGTGCCATACTCAAACTCACCAAATTTTGCACGCTTGTCAGGCCTGGTGAAAATAGGCCATCTGATATAGGCGTAAAAAAAAGTTTCAAAAGAATGGTTCTCTAGCGCCTCCTAGAAGTTGGACCGGCGACGCCCCTCACCCAGAATGTCCGATTGACTTGAAAACATGTCCATCTCCACCTGCTCTACAAAAAAGCCTCTCAGACCCATAAAGTCTGCATACTTACATTTTCCGCCATTTTGAATTTAGTGAAAAACACATTCTTGCAGTTTTCTCCTACACGCTTGGACAGATTCATACCAAACTTGCTGTGCATCATGAATGGAGCTGTATCATCAAGACTGGATTGAAAGCGTTTTGATATCTCATTGTGTTTTGGAGATAACGACCTCTTAGGGACATGTCTTGTTTTTCAATACTCATAACATTAAAACTATTTGGACTAACGACTCGAAATCTGTCTATGTGCACATTCTGTACCCTAACATGCAATACATCTTTCGTGCGATTTAAACACTAGGGGGCGCTACAGCAATTCAGCCAATTTGGGATTTTTGGGGCATTTTTCTTTTAGCATTTATACTAAATATTTATGCGATCGTCTTCAATTCTGTTCAAGGATGATCTCAAGACCCTTATGAGCTTAAATTGTGCGATGCGCGCGACTTTAACCAACGGCCTCGACGTGGACACAAAGACACACCCATTTTGTGCCGTTCGCTATATTATAGAAAGCTGTGTTAACTCCATACAATCCGCCCAATACTCATGTATAATGCCGGTCCAGGCCTGAGCACATGAAGAAATGTTTGGATTGTCATAGCGCCACCTATTGGCCAAAGGAAATCAGCCAAACGGCATCAGATTTACATGTAATTTATATGACCTGGTCTACACTTCACATAGAGAAATGATGCAGACATGATGCATGTTTATGATCACATTTTTTAGCGCCACCTACTACATGTCACGTTTCCTCATTGAAAAGCTCATGTAACTCCACTGGACTTCCTCCAATCTGCCCCAAACTTGTTCACATCGAGAAACATGATGCATGTGAATGTTCGGATTGTCATAGCGCCACCTACTGGCAAAATAATGACATGCTTTATATGTTGTTTAGTGGCTTGGGATGCTAAAAAAACACATGCAACTCCATACACATGTCACATGTTTCCTCATTAAAAAGTTCAAACTTTTTCATGTAACTCCAGTGCTTGTCGTGCTTGCAAAAAGTCACGGCCTGAGGATATTGACAAGCCTTTTTTTCCACTCGCAGTCAAAGCGCCGCCTACTGGCGAAAGGAAATCAGCGTTAGGTGACAAACGACGTTGGATTTCCGTGACATTTACACAACGTTGTCTAAGCTTCACGTAGACAGACGTGACGGGCGTTGTCGAGCTGTCGTCTAGCGCCACAGGGCGGATGCGGGAACTGGTGAAGTGTTTGCAAAGTGCAATGTCCCGCGTCACACGCTCCACCAGGGTAAAAGAACGTCCGATCGGCTGGCGAATGTTCTCGGCCGGGCAAATGTGCCGGAGCGAGGACCTGCTCACAGCTGCTACAGCTTTAATTTTTATTATAACTGGAACCATCGATTCAGCTCAATTTTGTTGACGGACCTCTTAACTCCAATCCCCCCCCTTATTGTCTTCTCTCCTTATCACCGTCTCCATCCTCCTTTTCTATTCCCTTATCTTCACTTCACCTCTCCTCCTTCTTTTCTCTCCCATTTAGTCTTCATTTGTTGCTTTTATTCTTCTCATTTTCTCCTCCTTCTCGACCTATAGTCTTTCATTCCCAATAACCTTCAATATCCAATGTTCTTGGAGGCTATGTGTGTGTGAGAGAGAGAGCCGATAGCATCAGTATTCACCACAGCACTTCACTTTCTATGATAGCCCACACGCTCTTCTCTGCTGCCCAACGGAAGTGCGACTGTGTGTGTGTGCGTTAGCAATGAGTCTCTCCATCTACATAGGGGGACATTAGTATTCGTCTGCCATCTTTCCTTCATCCCTATTCTCACTGCTCTCCTCCTCCTCCTTCCCTCCTCTCTCTCAAGTCTGCTTCTCACTTTTTTTGTTTCTGTGAGAGTACTGTATTATGCTGTATCTTTATATCTGTCGCAAAAGCTTAACTTTAAAAAGAGCTCATAGAAGCTTAAGAATTTGTATGATTTCCTTGCCTTTCTTTGAAACTAAACCTCATTTTTCAATGAAGACATTATGCCAAATATAAATATGGGAATACATGATTGATTCCTTTAAAAAAAAACAAAAAAACTTTACTCAAGATTTAACATTTAAATCTAAGTGAGCTTTACAGGTTTGTTTTAACCGATCAACAGTAGGTGTTTTCTGTATTTATGCTAAGCTAGTGGCTGCTGGCAATAATGCATTATCTACCGTACAGACATTACAGTGGTATCAATCACTTCGACAATTAAGAGCAGTTGTTCACGAATCATGTCCAGTTGGTCCCGAAAATTTAACTAAAACCAAGGATACTAAAACACGGTCATATGGTTGGTTGATACTGAATGTAATGTACTGGAGTCCACGCCCACCCCAAACTTCCCTGTGCTGCATTTCACCCGTTGTCATCTGAACAGAGGTGAGGCTGCGTAAAGACACTAAACCAGAGGTCGGCAACCTGCGGCTCTTTAGCCCGTCTGTTGCGGCTCCCTGAGGCTTTGACAAAAAAAGAAGAAAAAAAAAGAAAGACAACTTTTTTTTTTTTGCCCAGTGGAAAAACTTTTAAAGGGCTGTCCTCTTATCTTGGAGTTTTAGGTGATATTGTGTCACTGAAAATAAAAATAAATGTTTAAATATTTCTTTCACTGAAATGTGGTCACGCCGCTGTCAAGCCTCCACCCCTGCAGCTGCTCCTCGTGACTCAGAGCCCCGCCCTCGCGCGCAGATGAGTGCAGAAGAGCGATTCCTCAACTGCTGCAGCAAACTGAGTAAAGTAGATATACTTTCAGGAAGTGGATCACGTCTCCAAACTCCACTACTGCTGCTGGTTCTGTGTCAGCTCATCAGCGGATCCGTCCTCCGTTTGCGGTGCTCTAAGTGAGGAGAACGCTCAGTGTAAACGTAGCAAAAGATATGCGTTTAAAATGTAAAACTCACTGGAGAGGACAGGTATTGAACCTGCTACCTTGTAGTTACAGGGCAAACACTCTACCACATGAGCCACAAATATAGATAGACCTGAAGGGCTGTATAGTGGTGTTTTTAATTAACCTTAATGTAGCCGACATGACTATTTTTTGTTTGATAGTTATAAACAGGTATAATAGCAATACAATGTAAAAAAAAAAATCTTTATTCTTGTTCTATAATTTCATAAATACAACAAACTATAGTTTTTTGTATATACATTATGACTATATATAAAACTTCAGAAGCTGTGATATCAAATAATTTTTGCGGCTCCAGACAATTTTTTTTTGGTGGAAAAAGGTCAAAATGGCTCTTTGGATACGAAAGGTTGCTGACCCCTGCACTAAACCAATGCCTGGCCAGCCCAGTATCATGGCAACTTGTGAAATCGTGACTTCTTGGTTTGTGTAAAGTGATAAGAATTGTCAGATTTGTATGTGTCGGTCAGGATAATCCCAACGCAAAGTCCATTAGGAGCTTTATTTGTGGTGGCCACACATTAAGTGCATCTGTTACCGGCACCAGACCCCAGGGAAATCTGGACCAGCAGAAAAGGTTACACAGACGAGGAAGCACTGTGTAACCGATAGACAATCAGCTGTGGATTGGAGAGAGGACCAACTTTAGCGTCCTGCTCAGGCCGGAGCTTGTTTTATTCTGACACAATTGCAGATCAAACCATTGAGCAATTTGCCGAAACATGGAGTGCCCCAATTCAAATATTGACACTGTTACCTCCTGCTAACATTTATTCAGCAGTAACATAATATACAAAGAATCTTTTAGAACATTCTTATCGTCCGCTCTAACACACTTGCGTTAAACAGTGTGACGCTACAACCACGTGTTAGACCTGACTAGCATTGTTAAACTAGCTTAAATATTGTATCTTCCTCAACGCCATTTACTTACTGCTGGTGGTCTAATATTTTCATTTAAATCACATCATTTGATGATACAGAAGGCCTATGTTAGTTACTTACACACTACGATGTAACACTGAAGGTCACGGACAGAACTAGCTATACAGCATTACGATGTCCGTCAGAACAATTAGCTACAAAGTAAAGCTGGCCACATTTAACACACATCTCCTAATCATGTTAAAACATCACAGAACATTTACTACTACATTCACACACAAAAAAAACGTTTAATAAAACTTAACATGTAGTATTTCCAACCTACTACACATCCAAAAAGCCAACTATTGGTTGGCGGGCAGGGAGATGGGTGGGACTTTCAACCAGTCGACAACACGTTGTGGTTTAACTGCCTAAACCTAACATGTTGTTATTTTAAGCCCAGCCATTATGTTTTACCTCAACCTAACTTAAGTACTTTGGTTGCCTTACTCTAACTTTCATTTTGAACCTAAGAAAAAAACATTTTTTTGAGAGCAACAAGAAAAAAAAGGTTTGTCCCTGTACACAAAACCAATATATTGTCTTTTGTGACTATTTCACGAACTGCTACACTCACTCTAGATGAGCGCTTTGGCTGAAATGTAAATCTGTGTTTGTTTCCCTCCTCTCATCTCCTTCTCCAGGAGCACTTGTTCCTGATGAGGCAGCAATTTCTGATGGAAACAAGTGTTGGAGGGGGAGGGGTCCACACTCACCTCCATCACTCCCACGCTGCCCACCAGAGCTATTATGTTCACTCAGTGTGTTGAGATGTAATTTACAGACATGTTACCTCCTGCTGCTTAAAAGATCCCAGCAAGTCTGAAATCGCACCAAACATCACTCACAATCTGACGACTGGGAGACATAAAGATTGAGATTAATGGTGGTTCTTATTGATCCGAGAGGGAACGTTGGGTCATTATAGCAAAAAAAAGTAATAATAACGGCAGTTATGATGCTAACATAGAGCCGAGGTAGGTCAAAAAAGAGATATTACTATGATTTCATATTGTTTTATTGACAGATGTACAGATGTTTGCAGTAAGCACTTACTGAATAGGCTGTGTTTGTATTGACTCGAAAAACTGCTGTAAATTCCCCAACCATCAATCCTGATCATCCATATACAATAGGTGGTAAGACACACATCATCCATCTGTCTTGCACTCATAACTATGCTGTTAACTCATACTATGCTTATAAACGGTGGCCTTTTCCCCCCCATGTTCTGGAGTTCATAATCATCATCGCAAGGAGCTGCAGTGTGTTGACAAGATCAGGGCCTTGGTGCCTTAGAAACTTGTCAAATCAATAAGCAACATCTGAAACAGTGCATCATTGTCCAATTAAATTGGAGCGAGCAAGCAGTCCTGGTTTCCTTTGTACAAATAGCAGATTTCTAATGTAGCATGATTGTCCCCTGTGAGAGTAGAAATGTTTTAGAGACTCATGTTGTCACGGACATATATATATACATATATAAAGAAATGTTTTATCCAAATGAGTTAATATTAAATCCAATGAGTCGTATGTCTCATAGAACAGCAGCAGCTGCAACGACACTTAAGCACATACACTTTTCTAAATGTTCCTCAGTAAACAGTACAGATTTTGGGCGGAAGCAAGTCCTATCTAAGAAACCGGTTGCAGCCCCTATCACAAACTGCGTAGTTCCTCATTACATAGTTCTTGTCATGTGTTATTGACCACTTTCACCAATCAGTTCCCAGATGTCAGTATCTGCGCATGATGTTATCCTGGCCTGTGGCCCACACTCCGGTTTCCCGCTCGATCCCTCCCTTTGGGTCAGTACTTGGACGCACACCAGGTCACGGTGACTCCTTCCAAGCGCCTCTCCACTGGTGAACTCCTCACCAGAGTTAGAAAGATGATGGCAAGAGCTGTTGTCCAGCGTACCGGGCCGGCCTGATTTGTTCGTGATGAGGATTCGTTGCCAATAAATCTACGCGAATTGAACGTCAATCCAGTCTCTCGTGTTCTGAGTCCAGTAGGGGTGCCGAGTGTCTTCTGAGAGGCCTGTGGAGTCTCAACGCGTAGTCAGTTAAGTAGATAGATTAAAGTTTATTCAGTATCGTTTTTTAGAGAATATTCATCATTAACTAAGGTATTTTTCCACATCACCCCTTTACACCGTCAGACTTGGAGCGTTATAAACCCCCTTTCGGTGTTTTAAAGCAGTGTTCTGGATCTAACTGCTCTGCCCCAGAGCTGACAGGACCAGTTGTGGAGCAGGTTGAGGACCAAGTGTTGTCACATCAGAAACCTCAGATTAATAGATAGATAGATGCACCCGACATATATATAATCCACACATAACATTCAAATTAGTAGCATCAACAAGCACGTAACATTGTACTTTCTGCCTTCAAAGTCAAAGCACTTCCTGTGCCCATGTTCTTCAAAATAAGAGTAAATAATGTAATAAAACAAGTTACAACATTCTCCCGCCCGATGAACAGTTGTTCATTACTATTCAGCCCATTACTTTAACTTATCTCTAATGGATATATCAACAAACTGCCTGTAGAGGTATGAACAGTACAGGAACGAATGAGCCCATCCCTCCCAGGGAAGAGTTCTTTTATCCTGCCCATCTTCCAGTTCTGCCTGGGCGCGTTGTCCTCTCCAATCAGGATGACATCTCCCACCTTCAGCACAGTGGGTGTGGGTGTCTCGCACTTGTGAGCTGAGTTCAAGTCCATCAGGTAATCTTTTCTCCAGCGATTCCAAAAGCTGGTTAAGAGTCTCTGCGGGTACCTCCATGTCCGGCCCATGTCCTCTCTGCTCACGTTGTTTGTCTGGAACGGTGGCAGCATAGTCTTTGATTTTTGAATCTCTCTTGATGTCCTGTCCAAATTTCAGCTGGACAATGTCTTGGCTGAAGCTCTGCTCTTGGGTCATCTTCACCCAATATACTTTTGCTGCAGTGAGCTCCTCTGAAGTTAGCTCTCCCTGAATCCTTTGACTACAACGGGCATTAGCTATGAATCTTTTCAACCATGCAGTTATTCTTAATGCAGGTTTTAACCTACTGTACTTCTCCAAGTCCAATAGTGGCTCAGCTGGTTCAGTGCTGGTCAGCTGTACTACAACCTGAAACTTAGACCTAAGCTCAGTGTTAAGCTCAGTTGATAACAGTGAAGCAGGTCCGCTCCACCACAGCTGGCTTTGGATGAGATTTTCGACGCTCTGGCCTCTGGTAGGTAAATCAGCAGGATTAGTTTTACCTTTGCAGTGACACCACAACTCTGGATTTGTGAGTCCTTGTATTTCAGTCACTCTGTTGGCCACAAATGGCTTCCACCTTTCTGCTGTGCTTTGTATCCAATGGAAAACAATCATTGAATCTGTCCACATGTGCAGCTGATTTCTTTCCACGTTGAGTGGCTTGAGGAGATTATTTACTAGTCTCACTCCAATCAGTGCACCCATGAGTTCCAAGCGTGGTAACGTCATTTTCTTCAGTGGGGCTACCTTTGACTTGGAAGCCACAAAGCTTGTTACGACATCTCCTTCCTTGTTCTGTCCTTGCAGATAGGCAACAGCACCGTATGCCTTCTCACTGGCGTCGCAGAAGACGTTCAGTTTGATCTGCGAGTTTGGTCGGATCTCGATCTGGTACCATCTTGGAATGTCCACCAGGTGGCGCTGTGGCAGCGCTGCACACCACTGATCCCATTTTTCCGCCAATTCTGGGGGAAGCTGCTCATCCCAACCGATTCCCCTCTCCCATAGTTCTTGAAACAAACACTTTACTCGAATAGTGAATGGAGTGAGGAAACCGATGGGGTCGAAGACTCTGGCTGATGTCTGTAGCACACTTCGCTTTGTGTTTTCTTTGTTCTTGACAATGTCCAGTAGTCCCTTTAAATCAAACACAAAACTGTCCTTTTCAGATCTCCATACCAACCCCAACACCTTCAGTACATTTCCACAAATGGCTGTGTGCTCCACTCCCCTTTCTGTCCACTTGTCTCTCAGGTCTTGTGAATTTGTCACCCATTTGCACAGGTTCATGCCGGCGTGAGACAGAATCTCCTTTGCTGTTGTGGTAACTAGAAGTGCTTCATCCACATCACATGAGCTGGAGATAAAATCATCTACGTAGAGGGACTCTCTCAGTGCCTCCACTGTCTCAGGCTGTTCTGCTTCATACTGCTTAATATGTGTTCTTATTGTTGCAGCTAACAGGAACGGGCTGGATGACACTCCAAAAACCACTCTATTCATTCTCATGATGCGCAGCTCATTTTCACAGTCTTTGGTTGGAGGTCCATGTAGCCACAGGAACCTCACAGCATCTTTGTCTCTTTTTGATAGTTCTATCTGCAAGAAAGCCTTGGTGATGTCTGCCGTAAAGGCTATCTGGTGGAGTCTGAATTTTATCAGCACATCTAACAGATTTGGGTTCAGGTTAGGCCCAGCTAGTAAACAGTCATTAAGAGAGGGGCAACTCTCTCCGTGTGATGATGCATAAAATACAACCCTCAGTTTAGTTGTCACCTTATCTTCTCGAAGGACAGCATGGTGTGGCATGTAGTACTTCACAGCCTCAGTTTGATCTGCCGCTGAGGTGTGCTCTGGTACATCCTCACAGATGCCTTGCTGCAGATAATCTTGTATGACATCATTGTATCTTGTGTACAGCGTTGCATCCATTTTCAGTCTCCTCTTGAGGCCTTCAAATCGTCTCCTTGCAACTCTGAAGTTGTTTGCGAGATCTGGTTTGTCAGGTCGCCACGGCAACTCAACTCTGTAGCGGCCATCCTCGTACTTTATAGTCTTTTGAAAGTTCTGAAGAGCTTCCGTTTCTTCTGGGCTCTGGATTTGTTCATGAACAATGCCCAGTGACTCTACTTCCCAGAAAGCATGTAGTTGTTTTGCTATTTGAGTGTCCTCCTCTAGGCAGATGTGCATGCAAGTGGCATCGGTTACTCTGGATGTGGTAACTGGACCCTGCAGAACCCATTCGAAGCTGCTTTCAACGGCTACTAGTGATTCTGTTATCCTCTGAACCTTGCCAGTCACTATTTGCCAGTAATAGTCTCCTCCTATTAACACTGACACGTTTGGATCCTCAGTTCCCTGTGGTGGAAAATCAGCAAGTTGAAGACCTTTTCTCTTTAACTTCTCTTGGATAGGTTCGCTGGGGATCTTTATCATAGCCGTGCACACTTGAGGGGTTTCTACTGCTTCAATCTCAATGTTTTGCTGTGTATTCCACACGTTTCCCAGTGACACTCTTATGATGTTGCGACGTGCAGTGACAGGATAAGTGGACCCAAAGGTGTGGATGTTCAGCGTCTCTTGTCTGACTACTGGCAGTTTCAGTGCTTTAACTACATCTTCGTGAATGAAGCTTTTCTGGCTACCTCCATCTAACAGGCAGCGTACCATTTTCCTCCCCGCTGGGGCTACTGCCCATGCCTTGGCTGTCTGGAGCAACACTGTGTTCTGAACGTCAGCTCTCGGTTTCACTGTGCTGGACACAGAGGATACCACAGCATCTGTACCACCACTGTCAGCATCTGGCTTAACTTCACTTTGATCACAAACTGACTGGTGATGTCTGCGATGGCACAAGGCACACGAAGCACCCTTGACTCTGCAGAATTTTGCTATGTGTTTTGGACCTAGACACACGTAGCATCTTCCCAGTTTTCTCAGTTTCTCCTTGCGAGAAGCCACAGAACTGTCTGGACAGTGTTCGGGTTTATGGTTGGCACCATCACAATACACACAGGTCTGGCAAACATTACTTGCTATGTGCAAAGCTGTTGCTGAAGGCACGTTCCATCTTTTAGGTCTGTTTTCATAAACAGGGTCTGGCTTACCAAATGATCTGTTATTTGGTATAAAGTCTCTTTGTGTGTTACCTGGTCTGGTGAGATGAAAAGCTCTCTCTCTGCTTTGGACTTCATTTTGCAAGAACTGCACGAGATCAAGCACTTTCCATTCGCCACTAGAGTCTGACTTGCGGGTGTAGTCTAGTGCAATATCTTCTGGTATGAGCCGTAGCAATACTGGGCATAGCAGGCAGCCATATGTGTCGCTGTGAACCCCTAAGGATTCTAGACTTCTGATCTGTATTTCACATTCATCGTACAGGTGCCTGAGAGCTACAACATCTGCTGATCTTTTCACAGGAGCCAAGTTGAGCAGTCTGGACATATGTGCACTTATTACAATGTCCTTTCTTCCAAAACGGCTCTGAAGCAGTTGTACTGCGGCATCATAATTATTATCCATCATAGTTAGTCCTGCCACAGATCTTGCAGCAGCTCCGGTCAGATAGGATCTCAGGTAAGTGAACTTTTCCCTTTTACACAGTGTGTCGTTGTTGTGGATAGCCGTTTCATATAGTGACCAGAATTCTTGCCACTAGCTTATTTCTCCGCTGTATTTTTCTATCACCAACTGAGGTAGTTTGACAGTATGCTTATTTCTGACTGTATTTGAATTTGCATCGCTCACCGGCACACTCACAGCTTCCTCTGCCCTCTGAATAGTTCTTTTGGCGCGGGTTTTCAATGTGAGGATACGGTCCTGGTATTCCTGAGCAGCTGCAATCTCTGTCTCCAGCACATCCGTCTCCGTTCCATCTTCAATGCCTTTATCCAAGTCGAATAATCTTTCGTCGATAATAGTGATAACAGCTCACGGAGTCTCTCACAGTCTGGCACCTCTCCGCTCACCTCTTCTTCAATGTTAGTTAACAGCTTCGTTGTCGAGGTGCGTATTGTTTTACGCTTCTTTTTCATCCGTTCATATTGTGTGGCCATCTCTCCAGCTAGCGTTAGCGTCAGCTTCCAACTTCGTCGTAGTTTAAAGTCTCACAGTCCTGACTTCCCGGGTTTCGGCACCAAAATGTAATGAAGTGGAGCTTCTAATGAGACCAAGGACACGTCTTGTCTGAACGGAATCACTTTACTGGTGAACTGCAGTCTTAAAACTGTTAAAGCGATTGAGAACGCGCTCTTGCACCCGACATGTATATAATCCACACGTAACATTCAAATTAGTAGCATCAACAAGCACGTAACATTGTACTTTCTGCCTTCAAAGTAAAAGCACTTCCTGTGTCCATGCTCTTCAAAATAAGAGTAAATAATGTAATAAAACAAGTTACAACATCCTGTAGCTGCTGTCAGTGTGCTCCTCTCACCTCCTGCCCATGCATGGAGGCATGACTTACATTAAGACAATTATCTATTGTATTACAAGTTTTCTGAGAATGGATATTTAAATATGCAAATGAGGCACTCATATCAAGTATGTGCTAATCTGCAAACATTTTCAGAACAAGAAGCCAGGTTCAAAATGTTATGTTTTATTTTGTTGATATATTCAAAGGTTTAGAATTATGGATACGTCTTTTAATCATTCCTTAAAAATACTGTCAACAAAAAAAGCTAATCTATTTTTAACATGTTTTTATGAACGAAATTGGCCACAACTCAGGCTATGAATGATGTATGATAACCACGCACCCACTTTACACACAGCTTGGTTTTGTCATCATCTTTGTTAGGTCACGCCTTGTCTGTTCATGGAGTTTTGTCTCCTGGACATTGTCCGTTGTATCCCTCTGGGCTTGATGTGCCTACATGTCAGTGAGTAAGTAGTAAGACCGCAGGTCAGATCCGCGGCGGCTTTGCGTGATTAATTTTCAATCTGGAGGCGGAGACTGCAACGCGAGGCTCCTTGGGAGGCAGGGGTCTCGCCGCAGCACCCGCTGAGGACAGAAACTGAATAACAATGCGCTTTCACTTCAGTCTCCAAGTCGGCAACACTGCCCGTTGTGAGGCTGCGTAAGTGCGCGCGTCCCAGACTGGGAGATAAAACACGTTAAAAACGATTCGATTTTGATGTATCGATACTTTATTAAAATAGCACTGATCAGAGCGTACTCGCTGCTCCGCTCGCTGTCGTGGCTCAAGAGGGCGAGGCTTCCAGCGCTCACACACCACAGGGGAAGATAGGCAACGAGACACAGGTGGAAACAATGAGGACGGGGCTTTACAATCACAGTTCAGTTCAGTCCAGTTTATTTTGTATAGCCCAACATCACAAATACAAGTTTGCCTCGGAGGGCTTTACAATCTGTACACATGACATCCCTGTCCCGGGACCTCACATCGGATCAGGAAAAACTCCCCCTTAAAGATAGTAAAAACCCTTTCACAGGGAAAAAAAGGGGAAGAAACCTGAGGGAGAGCAACAGAGGAGGATCCCTCTCCCCGGATGGACAGAAGCAATAGATGTCATGTGGCCAGAATGAATAACGTAACGGAGTTACAGCACATTCAATGAATGTGACAGAAATGATTCATATAATGAGTAGTATGCATGGTCCATGATCCAGATA
Organism: Taurulus bubalis; assembly: GCF_910589615.1. Lineage (NCBI taxonomy): Eukaryota > Metazoa > Chordata > Actinopteri > Perciformes > Cottidae > Taurulus > Taurulus bubalis. The sequence continues at coordinate 1,066,843 of NC_136598.1, read as the reverse complement.
GCCACGACCCATTAAGCAGAAGGAGGTAGAGAGGAGGGGCATCCCAGGGGCAGTGGGAGGAGAAAGCAGGGCCATGGCAGCTGGCAGGACGGCTCCAGGCCAGTTGCATCAGCAGGGCCATGGTTGTCCTCCCCCTGGTTCCATGCAGCCACAAATCCATGGAAAAAGAAAGTGGAGTTAGTAATATGCATTGAAGAGACAATCATTTATCCAGAAGGAGAGAAAGAAGAGGTGAAGATGAGGAGCGAAAAGAGGAAAAGAAGGAAAGGAGGAGCTCAGTGTATCCTAAAATGTCCCCCAGCAGTCTAGGCCTATAGCAGCATATCTAGGGGCTGGACCAGGGCAAACCTGCGCCCTAACTATAAGCCTGAAACAGCCCTAACTATAAGCGCCATCAAAGAGGAAAGTCTTAAGTCTACTCTTAAATGAGGTTACCGTGCCTGCCCCCCGAACTGAAAGTGGAAGCTGATTCCACAGAAGAGGAGCCCGATAACTGAAAGATCTAGCCCCCAACCTACTTCTTCACACAGGGGGAAGGCACACGAGGAGGGAGTCTGAAACGAGAACAGGTCAAGGGAATAAACACTCGGGAAACACTGGGAAAAGACACACGGAAAATACAGGGTGTTTTACGAGGCACCAAGCACAAGGGGTCAGTCCTTAAAGTCAAACATCCAAAAAACGAGAACAAGGCAGAGTCTTAAACCATGGAAACTAACACGAGAGTATAATGCTGGAAGGCGATGAACACACGGGATAGAACAAGGACAATCGGCACGGGAACATGAAGAGCAGGGAAGTATTTGTGTGTGGAGTTGGCAGAGGGAAAACCCAGGGGCAGGTGATTGAGCATAGGTGTAGGGAATGAATTATCAGGAGACACACATGAGACTAACGGGATGTTACAGGATGTTCATTGACTGGGCATCTTGTGTCAGTTAAAATGAAGATTACGATATTGTTACCCTAATGCAACATGTAAGAATACATGTTACAATAAGGCTATGAAAATAAGTAAAAAATGTAATGTAATTTTTTAAGATTTTTTTAAACCTTACCTTAAATATGTATGTTAAAGACCAGCAATTTATTAACTTTAAACAAAAGCAATCAGTGCTTTTGATGTTTTCCCGTTCAGTTGTTCTTACTCGGTGAGAAAAGTCCAGTCTGTGTTGGCTTGAACAAGTGCATGCAGTCTGGTTGAATGAGGTGGAGATGTAGACAGCTGACAGGTATCAGTGAGAGAGGATCTGATCTGTTGAACTTCATCACTAGAATGTTTGTTCTCATGTAGGTATTTCCAAAAAGAACCAACATCTTCTGAGCCTCCTCATGTGAGGAAAGTTCTCCTTTTTGAGAGAAGAATAAAAATCCAGAAGTGATCCTGACTTAAAGTGCTCTGCCATAGTGTATCAGACCGCAGGTCAGATCCGTGGCGGCTTTGCGTGATTCATTTTCAATCTGGAGGCGCAGACTGCAGCGCGAGGCTCCTTGGGAGGCGGGGGTCTCGCGCAGCACCCGCTGCTCGCTGAGGACAGAAACTGCAGAACAATACGCTTTTACTTCAGTCTCCAAGTCGGCAACACTGCCCGTCCTGAGGCTGCGTAAGCATGCGCATGCGCGCACACATAAATAAATCGCCTTCAAAGTAAAAGCAGTGCCGTTTGTATTGCGTTCATGGCGTGCGCCTTATTTATTTATTTTTCATTTTTGATTGACCTCACGCGGGCCAGACTGGGAGAGCCTGTAAGATGCCCAGGTCTGCCCTAATGCCATAAGCACAGGTCCAAGGGGACCCTGCAGCTCCTATGCCACTATCTGATGAAAGTGTAGGATAGCTCAGCATCGGGTGGGTTGCCTTATATACTGTACTATATACTAATATATACTGTGGGGTCCGCACATATTTGGGGAGACGCGTGCCGATTGGTTGACTACACTTATGCAAAATGTCAGTAGGCGAACTCAAGCTTGTGGTTGGAGGAGAGTATTATACCCATAGAGTCCAGTAGAGGACTTGACTTCTATGTATATTTCAAATGAGTATTTAGGATGTTTTCTTGAAGCAAAATAACCCAACATTTTTAAATGTGTGCATGAAAAAAGGTAATATTTAAATTAATAGTCATCTAATATTACTGTCACAAACAAATGCAGACTAGTTTTCATATAAATTCCCAGCCTTAAAACAAGTGACTGTTGAGCTCAATATGAACATATTCACTTTCCAGCCACTTTTCCAGGTCACTGTTGTCCTTTACTGGAGCAGCTTTCTTGAGTTATTCCAGGGGGATCTCCATATGCTCCCAGGCCAGATGGGAGATATTCTTCCGCCAGCATGTCCTGGATTGGCCCTTGGGGGTCTCCTTCCTGTAGGGTCAAAGCAGGGACATATCCAAAGGGAGGCCTAGCATGTCCTGAATTGGCCCCCAGGGGTCTCCTCCCTGTAGGGGTCGAGCCCGGGACATCTCCATAGGGAGGCCTACCAGGTGCTCAGATCACGTCAACTGGCTTCTGTCCGTGTGGAGGAGCAGCTGGTCCACATCCAGGTTTTAAACACAGAAAATAACTTTTGAAAAAAGCGATAGAATGCTTTCCAATTGCAACTATGCAGTTTGTTTCCCCTAGTGCAGGGGTGTCAAACTCGCGGCCCACGGGCCAATTGCGGCCCGTGAGCCGATATTTTGTGGCCCCCTACTTGACATCAAAGTTTAGTGTTAGTGCGGCCCACGTGTTTTTCTAAGGTCCGCGCGCGGCCCCTTAAGATAATGTTTACTGGACGTTTCTATTAATAGCTCCGTGACAAAACGGAGTAGAAAAAAGATTCGCCAAAGTCTGGAGGTTCCGCCCCACTTCTCTGTGTGATCATACGTGCCTCTCATAGGAGCTTCACAGCCAGAGGCGTCTGTGTCCAGCTCCACCATTCACCTGATTTGTTGATTCAGGTGTCAGTCGACATTTTGTGTTAAACTACCCAGTGAACACTCAGGAAATCCCTGAGGACCTACCCACCCACATACGCTGCAAAGATACACTGTTTTTTATTCAGACAGACAACACACTACCACCTTAAAAAAAAACCTTCCAGTGTACTAAAAAAAAACAACACTGTCCACAGAGAGACGGCAGCTCTGCTCCGATCAGCTGTTCAGTTTTACTCTGCGCTACTCGACACACGACCATGCGCTGGTAAAGAGTACACAGTACACACACACATGCATACAGAGTACACAGTACACACACACATGCGTATAGAGTACACAGTACACACATGCATACAGAGTACACAGTACACACATACATACAGAGTACATAGTACACACATACATACAGAGTACATACGTTGTTCTTGTTCTGAAAACTGTTTTTGAAAAAAACGAAACTGAAACATGCACATTGTGTAAACATTGTAAATAGTTCGTTTTTCTATAGAACATATTTTGACTCAAATATATATATAGTAAATATTTTGTTTGAAAACAAAAACTGTTGTAATATTAATGTGCACACACCCCATGAAGCTTGATCTGTAGTATGAAGTCATTTCTCAGTCCCAAGTCTGTTGCAAATGGAACTTATTGACTTGCAGCAGAGATCTAAAAGCTAAATTCAGAGGAAAACCAGACATGACTGGACCATTTCTGAGAGAATTGCCTCCATCCTTCCCTGAGCTGACAAAAGTGATCAGTCGGGTAATGTACCTTTTTGGAAGCATATATCTGTGAGAAACCTTTCTCCTCTATGAACTTTAATAAATGCAAGTACAGGTCCAGGCTTAGTGATGCCCATCATGAACCTGGATCAGGTTTCACTGTGACCTGGATCAAGGTTTCTATACTATGACCTGGATCAGGGTTTCTACTGTGACCTGGATCAGGGTTTCTATACTATGACCTGGTTCAGGGTTTCACTGTGACCTGGATCAGGGTCAATGTGGCTCAGCTGTGTGAGCAGAAGCGCTGCCAGGTGTCTGGCAAGAAATAGAATAAAGTACAAATGTATTCAGGTTTTCCATTTGTTGGTTCGGTGCAGTTTTAATAAGTTAATTTAAAAAATCAAATATATTTGCACTGTTAAAAACTATGATAAAAATGTATAGAAACTGCTGGTTGCCTTTTTTATGACGAAAATATGTTATGAATGAAAAAAAATTGCGCTTTCTGTGTGGCCCTCTGATGAGATCACAATACCAGCGGTGGCCCCAAGCCAAATTGAGTTTGAGACCCCTGCCCTAGTGCGTCACAGATGCGCAGTCCGGCACCTGAAGCAGCGTTAGTAAACCGTGACACATTTTCAGTGGTTACTACTTTTTTAATTCGTTGGAATGCTTCAACATTGAAGCATTCCAACTATTGTTATTCTCTTCTTTATTAGTTGGAATGCTTCAGCAGTCCAACTGTTGTTATCCCCTTCTTTATTAGGGCCCGAGCACTGACATAGTTAAAGTCGAGGACCTATTGAAATGCTAAGTATTATAAGGGCCCGAGCACTGACGTAGTCAGAGTCGAGGACCTATTGAAATGCTAAGTATTATTATTATTATTATTATTAGGGCCCGAGCACTGATGTAGTCAGAGTCGAGGACCTATTGAAATGCTAATGTTTATTTATTATTATTATTATTATTAGGGCCCGAGCACTGACATAGTCAGAGTCGAGGACCTATTGAAATGCTAATGTTTATTTATTAGGGCCCGAGCACTGACGTAGTCAGAGTCGACGACCTATTGAAATGCTAATGTTTATTTATTAGGGCCCGAGCACTGACGTAGTCAGAGTCGAGGACTTATTGAAATGCTAATGTTTATTTATTAGGGCCCGAGCACTGACGTAGTCAGAGTCGAGGACCTATTGAAATGCTAATGTTTTCTATTATTATTAGGGCCCGAGTACTGACGTAGTCAGATCGAGGACCTATTGAAATGCAGTATTATTATTCCCGACCTATGCGCAGGGAAAAGAGGTGCTTCGGATAAACCTACATTCTTCAAACTTTGCACACCCATCAGACTCGGCGAAAATTTTAATATAACTTGGGTGTCGACCAAAAGTCTGAGAAAATGTCTCTATAGCGCCCCCTTTAGGCTGAAAGCCCACCGTTTTTGCGAACTTTGACCGATTGACTTGCAATTTTACACACATGTCCGGGTGGGACTGCTCTACAAAAAACTCATCCGTGAAATTAAAGTGCGCCTAATTAGATTTTCCGCCATTTTGAATTTTGTAAAAAACACATTTTTGCCCATTCCTCCTAAACGCTGGGTCCGTTTCTTACGAAATTTTCTGTGGTTCATCATTGGCTCAATGTGATCAAATGCCCACTTTGTTGATATCTCATTGCGTTCAGAAGTTATTAACCAATTAACCTCTTAGGGGCGTGGCTCAATATGTCAATACACATAACTTCCAAATGACTTGGCCTATCTTCACAAACTTTGTAGCATATGTCAACATCGTGTCCCTTAACGTACCCAAATTGTTTCATAATATTCAAACACTAGAGGGCGCTGCAGTGAACAGCTCAATTTTTGCATTTTCCTTGTTTTCAGGCGTTGTATTCTGACGAACTCCTCCTAGAGATTACACACGATTGATTTCACATTTGGGCAATACGATGTTGAGACCTTTGCAGGGAAAAGTTATTTCAGGATTTTCAAAATATCGAACTATGTGAGTGCAGAGCAGCGGCAAAGAGACACCATTTTCCATGAAAATGGAAGTTGTTTTAACTCGGCCGTACATGATGGAATCTACTCCATATTTCTCATATGCCATGACCTCTTGACCCTGAAGACATCCATATGATAATTTTTAATCCTAGTCATAGCGCCACCTAAAGGCAACAGGAAGTTACATGTTTTCTACTTGTACACCGTGCTCCTCACAGATGTTTCAGATCCCTCTTTTAAATGAGGGATCATCCTAATCCATCTTAACCCATCCTTCGCGGTCAACAACGAAGGTACTTTTGAGGGACTAAGCATGCTCAAGACGTAACTAAACTTGGCACACACATTGACAGGCAAAGATGTAGTTACCTGATATGATTTTAATGCTTCAAAATCACAATTCAGCTCGATAGCGCCCCCTACAAATATTCATTTAAGCAGCCCCAGTGCTACGGTTGACCTACATGTATGAATCTTGGTAACCATATGTAACACATGTAAACTTAAAAATAACTCTCTAAAAAACATGTTTGTTTTTTTGACAACCTATGAGTTGTGAAAGGCCACAGTTTTTCCCCCTTATCACCAATTGGCCTTACATTTGGCACACATGTCCAGGTGGTTCTGCTCTACAAAAAGCTCCCGGAGAACATTTAGCTCCACCTGCTTAGAATTTCCGCCATTTTGAATTTTGTGAAAAACAATTTTTTCCTCAAATCTTCCTAAACGCTGGCTTCAACAAAGCCTGCTAGCTCAACAATCACATTTTTGCCGTCCGAACTAATCACGAGAAAATGCCTCATGACAGCTTAGCCAGCCCTAACTATAAGCGCCATCAAAGAGGAAAGTCTTAAGTCTACTCTTAAATGAGTTGAATGTCTGCCGTCCGGACTGAAAGTAGAAGCTGGTTCCACAGAAGATGAGCTTGTATGTGTATATATGTGGGTTTACATATACATATATATATATATATATATATATATATATATATATATATATATATATACATATATATATATATATATATATATATTTGACCTCATTTGATTCATTTGGCCATATACCTCACCTGAGTAGCCCAGACTTTCATATATATTTTTCTGTTTGTGGCCCTCGGTGAAACAAGCTTTGACACCCCTGATATATATGTATATGTATATATATATATATATATATATATATATATATATATATATATATATATATATGTATATATATACATATATATATCCCTCTAAATTAAAGCTGCTCGCAGCTGTGACTGGGCCCTCGCTTCAAGCACGTCGGGGTAAGCCGAAGGGTCACCGGCTCGTCCGTCCGAGAACGTTCGCCTGCCAGGCGGATGTTCGAGGCCGGGAGAGCCGGCGACCCGCCGGCGTCCCCGACGTGCTTGAAGCGAGGGCCCAGTCACAGCTGCGAGCAGCTTTAATTTTATCTGACATCCATATGATCATTTTTAATCCTAGTCATTTATTAGAGTCATAGCGCCACCTAAAGGTAACAGGAAGTAAATATTTCTATACTTTGGCTTGCTTCTCTTAGTAGGTCAGTCAGATCGACATCAAATTACCACGCCGTTCCATGAAACCTCAAGCTTTTGATCACTTTTAATACATATTTTTATCTTTTATATATATTTATATACATATTTACATGTATAAAATTCATAGCAAGGTCATATGAGCTGTAGAACACTTGAAGAAGCCCTAGGGCAGGGGTGTCAAACTCATGTTAGTGAAGGGGCCGCATGCTGCCCAATTTGATCTCAAGTGGGCCGGACCAGTAAAATCACAGCATATTAACGCATACATAATGACAATATTTCTCTATGTTTAAATCATTGGTGAAGGTTTTGGGATGATAAACCCTATTTTAAGGTATTTTTACAATAAACTAGAAACATAAAGACCAAAAATTCAGACATCAGCCCACTGTTTACCTGCCTGGGCTCTCCTCTGCAGATTCCCTCGCAGTTGAGCAATATTTATAGTAATGTCAGTGGTCTAATGAATTCTGACTCTGGGTCAATGTATAGCGTGCCCTAGGGCTGGGCGGTATGGCCAAAAATTCATATCACGGTATTTTGTAAGATTCTGGCGGTTTCACGGTATATCACGGCATTTTTTTTTCCAAATAAACACATTAATTTATTGATGTCGAAAAGGACCGTCACTCACCACTCGCTCGCAACTGGCCAGCAGCTGTTTTGATTGGTACATAGGGTGCTAACCTGGAGGGATTTAGGACCCAGGGGAATACCTTGATACTAGTGGCGTATGCGCGGCCGTAACGACTATTGTCATTCTTCAGCCGGCAGCAAAATTTAATGTTTACAGTCACAGATACGTGTACAGCGGTCTGAGCTGCTTACGTCTCACGGATATAAGTTGACTCAGGGTGTGCAAGACATGACATCGCCAAAAGGCATGATGGGTAAAGCCCGCCCACTGTGCTGCACAGGAAAAGACTTCTTCCTTCACAAGAAAAGTCTTCCTGTGTGGGCGGTGCCATTTACCCAGCATGCCTTTTGGCGATGTCATTTTTTGCACACCCTGAGTCAAATGAGTTAACATGAGACCTAAGTAGCTCGGTCCGTTGCTCCTTCAGCTTCAAGCTGTGAACATTAAATGTTGTTGCTGCCAAATGGCAGCGACCGGTATGACGGTATGTGAACAATTCATACCGTATGCACAACTTAGACTGGTATACCGGTCGCACAGCCCTAGCGTGCCAGTTTTTCAATCAGTGGTTTGAGACCCAGCTCAGCTTTCTTTCTGCAATTTTAACAATTATCCCACGGGTCAGACTGGACCCCCTGGCGGGCCGTATGTTTGACACCCCTGCCCTAGGGTATCCTGATCAGAGGACTTGACACACACACAGACACACACACTCAAACACACACACACACGCTGGGAAACTTCTTCACACAGGAGACGCTCTCTTCTGTGCGACGAAGTGTCATGATAAGTGGGCGGGCTTTACCCAGAATACAGTTGGCTGGTGTAATTTTATAAATGTGAAACCATGACTGAACATTTGTACTGTCACATAACTAGCGCCCCCCGCGCTCTCAGCTGTAATCTGTGAAAATGAAATGATACTCTCTGTCAAGAGTGACAATGCACCATGGGTATGACGTGTATGGTATATTCATATCTACATTCCCCTGGGTCCTAAGTCTCTCCTTGTTAGTTTCTTAACATGCTACCAACCCTCCATTTTTCTATCTCTCTCTGTTCCCTTTTGCCTCTATCAACTCTCTTATTCTCTCTCTGTCTGTCTTCCCCCTCTGTCTCTCTCTCTCCATCCCTCCCTCTCTTTCTTACTCTCTTCCGCTCCGTCTCTTCCCCCTCTCCTCTCTCTGTCTGTCTCTCTTTCTATACCTCTCTCGTTCTATACCCTCTCTCTCCCTCTTTTGTCTTTCTTTCTCTCCTGTTTCACTCTCTCCCTCACTCTTTCTATACCTCTCTCATTCAACTTATATATCTTCTTCTATTTCTTCCGTACGTATTTTGAATCTCTTCTCCTCCTTCATATATTCAGCTACAGTAACCGCTAAGCTATTAAAATGTTCAGCTCCATAAGGACATGACGGCAATGACCTTTTCATATTTCTGACTTGACTGATTTCTGGCTTTTTATGAAAATTAAAATGAATTGGATCCAATGGAGGAAATCTTCAAATCCTCTTCTACTTCAAAAGCTTACAGGATCTGCATACGTTCAGCTACAGACACCTTTTAAACGTTCAAATGTTGACAACCTTCAGCTATTATTCTATAATTTCATGTGTTTTATATTCAGCTATTTTCAGCTAAATTCATTAAATGTTAAAATGTTCGTGAGTGTTTTTTTGTCCAGTGGGAAAGGGGCTTTAGAGTAATGTGCAATTTGCATTTAGTTGCATTTAAAAGCCTCACTGCAGAGTTCGGGACCAGTTGGAGTCGAGCTGGAGAACATCAGGCGAACAAAGTGTTACATCAGCCAACGTGTGATATGAAAGCGCCCAAAATCTCAAGAAAACTAAGTCAAGGCTCTGATTTTTGTGATGTTCCTTTGCTGGAAAATGCCTTGTGGCAAATATCGAGATGCGGATGTCAAAACATGATCATTTATGGAGACACAAAATGTAACATATGATCAATAGTGTCAAAAGCAGCAGTGATATACAGTATTTCATTCTAATAGCTACAATGTAGCATTAGGACGGTCATCTGTCTCATGTGAGCAGACTGTGTCTTAGTAGGCCATCCCCGAAGCATCAAACTACTACAAAGAGCCAATAGGATATTTTTAACCTTCATGACCTACAGAAGGTAATTTCTACTTTAATCTCTTTTTATTTGCAGCTAAAATTATGAAATGTTCTACTTACTTGACGGCCACTACTACTACTGAGCAGTTTAATCTTTGCTGGACCCACTTGCTACATTTGTTGGTATTTTGATGCAATTGCAAGAAATTTTTGACAGTTTTAGATTTTTGATCATTGCGGAGCTGTGAGAAGATGACAGCTGAATGTGAGATCTTAATGCATTTGGAGGCTGAAAGATTTGTTTGCTTACTTTCATAAGATAAGAAGACTGTTGTATTGATCCTGCTGTGAAATAAGGTCACCGCACGGACAACAGTTACAGGAGTCAACAGAGAAAAGGGCAAAATAAGCATCGCAAGATAAAATAACTAGGCCACAAATAAATTAATAAAATCTAATAATAAAATGATGTGAACAAATTCTGTATCAAGGTATGAAAGAAAATAAATCATAAATTGAAAGGGAACAGGAGCAAAAACTGTAATATTTATGTGGAAGTAAATTGTTTATGGATTGGGGTGTTAAGTTGTCAAATAATTCTTCATCAGCACACAGACACACACGCACACACACACACACACACACACACTAACTAGCAACATGCTGTAAAGAACAGATTATGGAGCACACAGAAGCTCTAATCAATGAATCAATGATTCACTGTTTTGAACAGAGCACAGAGAGTCCATCCATCCATCCATTTTCAACCGCTTATCCGGGGTCGGGTCGCGGTGGCAGCAGGTTCAGCAGGCCGACCCACGCTTCTCTCTCACCCGCAACATTTTCCAGCTCATTCTGGGGGACCACGGGGCCTCCTACCAGTTGGACGTGCTTGGAAAACCTCTAATGGGAGGCGTCCAGGAGGCATCCTGACTAGATGCCCGAACCACCTCAGCTGACTCCTTTCGACACGAAGGAGCAGCGGCTCGACTCCAAGCTCCCTCCTGATGTCCGAGCTCCTTACCCTATCTCTAAGGCTGAGCCCGGCCACCCTACGGAGGAAGCTCATTTCGGCCGCTTGTATCCGAGACCTCGTTCTTTCGGTCACGACCCAGAGTTCGTGGCCATAGGTGAGGTTTGGAACGTAGACTGACCAGTAAATGGAGAGCTTTGCCTTCCGGGTCAGCTCCCTCTTCACCAAGACGGACCGGTACAGCGCCTGTTTTACAACTGCAGCCGCACCGATCTGCCTGTCGATCTCCCGCTCCACCTTACCCTCCTGGGGTAGGCCCTGCTTTCCCTTCCTGAGCCGCCGGATGGTTTGCCAGAACCTCCTTGAGGCCAACCGAAAGTCCTTCTCCATGGCCTCCCCGAACTCCTCCCATGCCCGGGTTTTAGCATCCGCAGCCCTTCTGGCCTGCCGGTATCTGTCAGCTGCTTCAGGAGACCCCTGGGCCAACCAGGCCCGAAAGGCCTCCTTCTTCAGCTTGATGGCTTCCCTCACCCCTGGTGTCCACCACCGGGTTCTCGGGTTGCCGCCACGACAGGCACCGATGACCTTCTGGCCACAGCTCCTAGCGGCCGCGTCCACAATAGAGGCTTTGAACATGGTCCACTCGGATTCCATGTCCCCAGCCTCCCTCGGGATGTGTGAGAAGCTCTTCCAGAGGTGGGAGTTGAAGACCTCCCGGACAGGATCCTCTGCCAGACGTTCCCAGTTCACCCTCACTACACGTATGGGCTTGCCAGGTCTCTCTAGCCGACTCCACCGCCATCTGATCCAACTCACCACCAGGTTGTGATCAGTTGACAGCTCTGCTCCTCTCTTCACCCGAGTGTCCAAGATCAGATCAGATGATGCGACTACAAAGTCGATCATTGATCTGCGGCCTAAGGTGTTCTGGTACCAGGTACACTTATGAGCCACCTTATGCTCGAACATGGTGTTCGTTATGGACAAACTGTGGCTAGCACAGAAGTCCAACAACAAAACACCGTTCGGGTTCAGATCAGGCAGGCCGTTCCTCCCAATCACGCCCCGCCAGGTTTCTCTGTCATTGCCCACGTGAGCGCTGAAGTCTCCCAGGAGAACTATGGAGTCGGCAGGCGGCGCCCTTTCCAGGACCCCTCCCACCGACTCCAAGAAGGCCGGATACTCCGAAATGCTGTTCGGTGCATAAGCACAAACAACAGTCAGAGCCTTACTCCCCGCAACCCGTAAGCGCAGGGAGGCGACCCTCTCGTTCTCCGGGGAAAACTCCAACATAGCGGCGCCCAGCCGGGGGCTTGTGAGTATCCCCACTCCCGCCCGGCGCCTCTCACCCAGGGCAACTCCAGAAAAGGACAAAGTCCAACCCTTCTCCAGGAGCTTGGTTCCAGAGCCCATGCTGTGTGTGGAGGTGAGCCCAACTATATCTAGCTGGTACCTCTCCACCTCCCGCACCAGCTCCGGCTCTTTCCCCGCTAGCGAGATGACGTTCCACGTCCCTAGAGCTAGTCTATGCTGCAGGCGATCGGCTCGCCCAGGTCTCCCGCCTGGCCCGCCGCCCGGTCTGCATAGCACCCGACCCCGATACTTCCCCCCGCGGGTGATGAGTCCACAGGGTTGCTGGTCCATGATCTTTTTTCGGGCTGAGCCCGACCGGGCCCCATGGGTGAAAGCCCGGCCACCAGACGCTCGCCGTCGAGCTCCCCTCCCGGGTCTGGCTCCGGGAGGGTGCCCCGGTCAGAGAGAGTGATAGACAAAAATAACAAGTAGACCACACACACACACACACACACACACACACACACATAAATAAATATGTATTTAATAAAAGTACCATGAAATGGTACTTTTATTTGTAATGACTTAAAAAAAAGAAGATTATATAGTTGTTAACATCCTAATATTTGTTTTGTATGTTCTACCTTTTCCACCCAGAGGTCTATTCTCTGTCCATCTGCTGTACCTTTGTGAAAAACAATTAAAACTGAAACATAAATAATTCAATCGTCTGTCTCACTGACTGCTTGAGATATGGGAGAGCTAAGATATAAAAAATAATGAATCCCAGTACTATGTCTCTATAATACTATAAAAAAAACCATTCTTTTAATTGACGCGGCTGATGAACGTCCACTCCTGTAAAGTGCAACCGCCTCGATGCAGCGGGCCAATTAATGACCACGTTTGCCGTTCATCTTCCTCAATACGAGATCTAGCATCCGGCTGATGGAGGTTTATTCGGGAATAACCATAATACAATGTGTGTGTGTGTGTGTGTGTGTGTGTGTGTGTGTGTGTGTGTGTGTGTGTGTGTGTGTGTGTGTGTGTGTGTGAGTGGGGGCGGGCACAGGTGTCAGCTCCGTTAGATATACACACTCCTCATCATTTCCTCTTGGGAGTCTGAGCGAGTAATATTCCCCTCTAACCCTCTCTCCTTTTCTTTCTCTTGCCAGTCATTTACTATGTCTCTCACTCTTTGTTATCACAGTTGGTCTCTCTCTCTCTGATTCTATATGTTTGTCTGTCATCCTTTCACTCTCTTCAATGACTGACTTTTCCACCTACAGTCTCTCTGCAGTCAATCTGTCTTCATTTTTGCACTCTCTACGTGCTGATTGACTCTTATCAAGACCTATTGAGGAGCTTCGGGCAACACACACACACACACACACACACACACACACACACACACACACACACACACACACACACACACACACACACACACACACACACACACACTTCCCAGCCAATCACAGAGCGCCTGCAGGGGGGGAGGGTGGTCTGTGACTCACATTCACTCAGTATACGGGAGTGAATCAACAGCAATTTACCACTGATGTGTTTGTGCATAATGTGTTTGTGTGTGTGTGTGTGTGTGGGGGGGCTAATTTGCCAATATGGTCGGGGACTACCATTGTGTTTTCGCAGTCTGTCGTTGAGAGAAGGGAAGTTGATTTTAGCCCTGGAAGTATTTTCCTTGAGATAAAATCAAGCGCTGATGGGCCGTTCAAGGGACATTATTTTATCAAAGTGCCTCACTTAAGAGTCTACAGCGGTCAGAAACCATGAGCAACATGCTAGCAATACGTTAGCAAGCCAACATGAACTGGGTCACGCTTTGATTTTCATGAAGTCAGTTTGAGCCACCAAACTGGAAATAGACGAGAAGAAAGTGGAAGCTCCACCTCAGAGATGATGCTGGCAGGGCAGTGTTCTGGCAGTAAACCTCTACAGCAAGGTAATATATACAATTAAAGCTGCTCGCAGCTGTGATTGGGCCCTCGCTTCAAGCACGTCGGGGACGCCGGCGGGTCGCCGGCTCTCCCGGCCTCGAACATCCGCCTGGCAGGCGAACGTTCTGGGACGGACGAGCCGGCGACCCTTCGGCTTACCCCGACGTGCTTGAAGCGAGGGCCCAGTCACAGCTTTAATTTAGAGGGATATATATATATATATATATATATATATATATATATATATATATATATATATATACTGTATGTATATATATATATATACATATATGTATTTATATGTATATAGATGTTATATGTATATATATTTTTATTTGTAAATATATAAATGTATATACAGATACAAATATGTAATAAAAGTGATGAAAAGCTTGATGTTTCATGGAACGCCGTGGAAGTGGTGTGGTGACTATTTCATATGGTTCTTGATCATACAACTAAATTAAAGTCAGTTCATTTAATATAGCCCAACATGACAATTACAAATTTGCCTCGAAGGGCTTTACAATCTGTACACATAACATCCCTGTCCAGGAACCTCATCACATGGGATCAGGAAAAACTCCCCTCAATAAAGATAGTAAAAACCCTTTCACAGTGAACAAAGGGAAGAAACCTGAGGGAGAGCGACAGAGGAGGATCCCTCTTCCCAGATGGACAGAAGCAATAGATGTCATGTGACCAGAATGAATAACTTAACGGAGTTCCAGCATGTTACATGAATATGACAGAAAGTATTAATATCATGAGTAGTAGGCATGGTCCACGATCCATGAAGCAGAAAGAGGTAGAGAGGACGGGCATCAGCAGGGCCGCCATTGCAGGAGGCAGGACTGGCTCTAGGCACAGCCACAATCCATGGAAACTTGAGGCGAGGAAGCACAGAGGCTCACGAAGAAGAAGAAAAGGGGAAAAAAAAACAAGCTGTTGTAACTCAACTGTACTTTGTCAAAACTGTTCCAAAGTTAACATGCTTTATGAGAGGCATGGCTTGAAGACTTCTGCATGCCAATATTAACTCAGTCAGAGCGCCACCTACTGGGAAAGTATGGCAATTTGAACTAGAAATGAAGGACGAAAACGAAATTGGCCGACTTCTGGTACGGTTTAGAGCATGATACGCCTATCAAATATTGTATATCTATGTTGAACGTACTGCAAGGGCTGCTTTGTTGAATTTAGTTGAATTTACCCCTAAGAAGTTAATGGGTCCTTTTCTTTTGAACACAATGATATACAAACAAGCTTTTGATATATTTTTATGAAATTGAACCTTTAATGATCCACAGAGAATTTTGTACAAATCGAAGCCAGCGTTTAGGAAGATTTGAGGAAAAAAATTGTTTTTATCAAAATTGTGGAAATTCTAAGTAAGCGGACTTTAGTGCGACCACATACTTTTTGTAGAGCAGACACAACCGGACATGCGTGCCAAATTTCAGGTCAATTGGTGATAGGGGGAAAAACTGTGGGCTTTCACAACTCGCATGTTGTCAAAAAAAAAACATGTTTTTTAGGGGGCGCTATTTGACTTTCTGTACGGTTTAGAGCAAGAGAGTTATTTTTAAGTTTACATGTGTTACATATTCTTAGCAAGTTTCATACATGTAGGTCAACCGTAGCGCTGGGGCTGCTTAATTGAATATTTGTAGGGGGCGCTATCGAGCCGAAGTTCCAGTTTTGAGTCATTCAAGTCATATCAGGCAACTACATCTTTGCTTTTAAATGTGTTTGGCAAGTTTAGTTACGTTTCGAGCATGCTTAGTCCCTCAAAAGTACCTTTGTTATTGACCGCGAAGGATGGGGCGCCACGGCAACAGCGTTTCACGAAACATCAAAATCTTGGGCGATTGGCTCCATGAAAATCTTATGTTTGTATAGAAGTAATTTGATGTCGATCTGACTGACCTACTAAGAGAAGCAAGCCAAAGTATAGAAATATGTACTTCCTGTTGCCATTAGGTGGCGCTATGACTCTAATCAAAAATTAGACTGCACATGTCTTCAGGCCTGGAGGCTGATCAAACATGTGAAACCTGGAAAGGATCTTATCATGTGGAGTCGAGTTACATCGGTTTATTCGGTCATGGCGAAGGATCGAACTTCTGCGATGGACCGACGCTACGCCGTTCAACGGATCCTTACAATCTTCAAGGGGATGCATTACCAATGTCTTAAGTCTCTTCAGACACATTTTGAGAGGGATCAGAATAATCTGTGAGGAGCATGGTGTACAAGTAGAAAACATGTAACTTCCTGTTGCCTTTAGGTGGCGCTATGACTAGGATTCAAAATGATCATATGGATGTCTTCAGGGTCAAGAGGTCATGATATATGAGAAATATGGAGTAGATTCCATCATGTACGGCCGAGTTAAAACAACTTCCATTTTCATGGAAAATGGTGTCTCTTTGCCGCTGCTCTGCGCTCACATAGTTCGATATTTTGAAAATCCTGAAATAACTTTTCCCTGCAAAGGTCTCAACATCATATTGCCCGAATGTGAAATCAATCGTGTTTAATCTCTAGGAGGAGTTCGTCAGAATACAACGCCTGAAAACAAGGAAAATGCAAAAATTGAGCTGTTCACTGCAGCGCCCTCTAGTGTTTGAATATTATGAAACAATTTGGGTACGTTAAGGGACACGATGTTGACATATGCTACAAAGTTTGTGAAGATAGGCCAAGTAATTTGGAAGTTATGTGTATTGACATATTGAGCCACGCCCCTAAGAGGTTAATTGGTTAATAACTTCTAAACGCAATGAGATCAAAAAAGTTGAAAATATCGTTTGACCACATTGATCCAATGATTATCCACAGAGAATTTCAGAAGAAACGGACCCAGCGTTTAGGAGGAATGGGCAAAAATGTGTTTTTTGCAAAATTCAAAATGGCGGAAAATCTAATTAGGCGCATTTTAATTTCACGGATGAGATTTTTGTAGAACAGTCCCACCCGGACATGTGTGTAAAATTTCAAGTCAATCGGTCAAAGTTCGCAAAAACAGTGGGCTTTCAGCCTAAAGGGGGCGCTATAGAGACATTTTCTCAGAATTTTGGTCGACACCCAAATTATATTAAAATTTTCGCCGAGTCGGATGGGTGTGCCAATTTTGAAGAATGTAGGTTTATCCCAAGCACCTCATTTCCCTGCGCATAGGTCGACAATAATAAACAAACATTCGAATAACAATAGGTCCTCGACTCTGACTACGTCAGTGCTCGGGCCCTAATAAATAAACATTAGCATTTCAATAGGTCCTTGACTCTGACTACGTCAGTGCTCGGGCCCTAATAATAATAATACTTAGCATTTCAATAGGTCCTCGACTCTGACTACGTCAGTGCTCGGGCCCTAATAATAAATAAACATTAGCATTTCAATAGGTCCTTGACTCTGACTATGTCAGTGCTCGGGCCCTAATTACAGACATCCAATGCACTGTTAACCACAGTGTGTTGATATCCAAACTTCCCAAATTCCAATTTTCTGATCTTGCCTCACAATGATTTGTCTCGTACCTCAAGGGAAGAGTACAATGTGTGCGAGTCAATGGAGAAAAGTCCACCATCCGTGCCAATAGCATGGGGATACCCCAGGGGTCGGTTCTAGGTCCATTGCTATTTAGCATGTACATCAACGACCTACCTGAGAGTTGTCTGGGGCTTGGCTGCCAAATGTATGCCGATGATACAGTTATTTATACATCAGCCAAAACATCTAGCAAGGTTGCTGATCAGCTTACTGAGTCCTTACATTCTGTATCACAATGGCTTGAGTCCTCTCATTTAACACTGAAGGTTTCCAATATTTATGGTAAAAATAAAGAATGAGGTCATCAGTGAGGTTGATAATGTCAAGTACTTAGGAATCATCTTAGACTCACATCTAAGATTTGATAAACAAGTACGTAACATCAGTAAAAAAGTTAAATCGAATCTCAACTGCTTCAGATTCATTAGACAGTATCTGCCATTCAGCGCAGCTCAGCTTTACATGCATGATATTTTCACACCTATCGTACTGCATCACTACCTGGTCACAAGCCTCTCAAACAACCATACAACCCATCATATATCACTGTATAACCAGACATTAAAAGTAATGGACAAAAAAACAATGAGGTGGCACCACTGTCAGATCTTGAAAAAACACATGTTCAGCTTTAAAAGCTTCATAAACTATTCAAGATTAAAACTTATTTTCAAATGCCTACATGGTAACGCTCCTTCCCTCCTGAATGAATTTATTAAAAGACACCAGCACACCAGTACAGTTAAAACACACACACACACACACACACACACACACACACACACACACACACACACACCAGTACAGCTAACACACACCAGTAGCGCTAACACACACACACCACTACAGATAACACAGAGACACACACACACACACACACACACGGGCCTCAGTGAACTGCCGGGTTGCAATGTGCAGAACCTCATTTGGTCAGTCAGCTTTTTCTGTTGGAGGAGCAGAGCAATGGAACCGTCTCCCAACAGAACTGAAAGTGCAACACGATTTTAAGGTTTTTAATAAAGGTCTTAAATCATGGTTAAGAGAAAAACAACATTGTTCACACGTTTAACACCCTCATACTTTAACTTTGTGTATGTATCTGTGGATGCATTCTCTTTTTATTCTATTTTATCACATTTTATTCTATTTAAAAAAAAGCCTCCTGTGGACAGGTGTTGGAAATTAGCATTCGCTATACACTTAACACAGTGAATCTGTTTTTTCCTTTGTGCATAGATGTATGCTAGGAATTCTAATGCCATTGTGATGTCCACATCAAATAAAGTCAGTCATTAAGTCTCATAAATACTCTATTATACTCAAATAATGAGAGCAAACACAAACGCTTCATGATAGAAAAATTGCTAAAAGAATAGTTTTGGCAAAACACGTTTTTTCTGTGCATTGCAGCATATTGGATACATGTTGGCAGATCATTTATGAATGATGATAAGTTATTATTGTTCCACTTTGGTTTCGCAGGTTTCAGTAGAGAAGTAACATTAAACAAGAGGATAAAGAAAGTACGGTTGAGCACATAAATTAGGGTCACAAAGCTACAGTGAAATAAATCAACGGTGACTTGGGTTCTCACTGAACAAGAACAGCCGTCTCCTGGGTGAAAGTCGACCTGTCAGTCAACCCTCGACCTCTTCACGATGCAGACTTTGTTACTCTTCATGCTACGACACCGGACTTCCTTAGAAGTCTAATAAATCCTGCACATCCTCTCTCATGATTATTATTGACAAATAACAGTTAATTTATAGGTAGGATAGTGTGTGTGTGTGTGTGTGTGTGTGTGTGTGGGGGGGGGGCAGAGAGTAAAACATAATTAATTTCAGAGGGAGAATTGAAGAAGCGTGAAAAAATAAGGTGAGATGAGAGGGGACAGGTTGATGTGATAGAAAGAAGACGAGAGTAGGTGAAGACGAGAGGAAGTCAGGAGAGGAGACGAGGAGTCAGCAGAGGACAGGGGGGAGGGAGGCATTGGTGTCATGTTGGGAGGAACAGTCTGGTGCTCCTTTGATGTAAGCAGCAAGTACATACACACACACACACACACACACACACACACACACATAAACACAAACACACACACAGTGACACCTATACACAGCAACACACCCTACACAGGTTGCATACCTGTGGATTCTAAACCAGCAGGTTGAGAAAACTACAAAGCCACACAAGGAAATCCCCCATCAGAGAGCGAGAGCGAGAGAGAGACCAGCACCTGGCACAACAACCTGTTCTTATACCCAACTCGCCAAATGCCACTGCCTGGGCGGGGCTTCTCTGGGTCTCATCCGCCTCCCCCCCCGATCCCCTTCAAGTGTCTGAGATGCACCAGGCTTTCAAACCAACTATGATTTGAACCCATCCAGACCATCGTACAGGCAGGGTGGCGGGTGGGTCCAACAAATGCAGGACTTTCACCCAGGATATAGCTGTCCATGTGGAACAAAATTTCAATTTTAACCTTATTTAGTCATTAACCATGTGACTCGTTAGTCGCTTGAGTCATTAGTCAAATTAACGTGACCCTAACCCTAACCCTCACGATGGGAATGAGTTTGATGTTAATAGACCTAAATCCATTTGATGCTGATTAATAAAGTAGGGTTAGTTAAATTAAAAACTAGATGGACTAATTAAAAACAAATTTATAAACATTAACCCTTCAGACACTGAGGTCATTTTCTCGATTTTACATAATTTCTTAAATTCACCTTTTAAAGGCACTTGCATATAAGATACTGTGGTGGCAGGGGTGTGGTTAGCTCAGCTGGAGAGGGGAGAAGCGACTCAGGGAACAGGTGCCGGATGAGGCCTAATTGGCCTCAGCTGGAGCGGATTGTGTTTGTGTTGTGTGTCTTGCCTATATGGGCGGAGGAGAGAGCGAGGGGCGAGGAACGCAGTTCCCAATAAAGACGTTACCAAACAGCATTAAGGTCTGATTTTACCAGCTCTCAGGCTGGGGCAATAGCGTACATTTAACACGGAAAACCTCACGTTTTTATCTCAAAGTTCGGCCTGGGCGTCATTCATTATTTATAAATCTTATTGACTATCAGAAGGGGATTTTGTCGAAATTGCAAGGATTCTTTTTATTATTCAGATTAAAATTTTTGTACATTGGACGGCTTTTTGGGATACTTGCCACCAAATTTGGCACGCTTGTCAGGCCTGGTGAAAATAGCCATCTGAAATAGGTGTCAAATTTGTGTAATAAAAAAAAAAAAAAAGGCTCTCTAGCGCCTCCTAGAAATTGGGCCGGCAACGACCTTTGAAAACATTCACACATCTCCACCTGCTCTACAAATAAATGTGCAAATTACTAGCTCAACAATAAAAAGGTGTTCACACCAAAAGCGTCTCCGTTGCTTCTCTATCATTTCCGCTATCGACCATGGAATAAATAACCACTAGTTCTGCTTTATACTTGTTGTGGAACTCCCAAAAATGTCGGAACGTCAAACGCCCTCGTGTTTGGGTTCATAACATCATCCCTAGCCGCACACAGCTCGGTGAATTTCACCGAATCCTCCAGGAACTGCCTCTGGCTTATCTCCGTAAAACGGATCCCGTTTCCGCCATCCACCATATAAATAACCACTAGTTCTGCTTTATACTTGTTGTGTAAATTCCACATACGTGGGAACATCAAACTCCATGGTGTCTGGGTTCATAATATTATCAGTAGTCCCACAACAGTGTCTGAATGACGGCCGCTACCAGAGCTACTTCAGGCGGAGCAGCAGCAGTTTGATTCAGCAACGGCAAGACAGCCGTGGTGACTGGCGGAGCTTCTCAACGCTGATTCTCAACGCTGATTCTCAACGCTGATTGATGTCACACAATTTTTTTTCCGCCGGAGTTGGGATATTATATATACATTATATATTTCAGTATGGGATATTTCAACTCGCACGAATTCCTTCGCTCTGTTCGCGCCGCCTCAAACGCGTCCATCGCGCCCCCGGTGGAAAAAACGCTTTATCGCAACCTATTGCGTCTGTGCATTGACTTGTATTCTGGTCGCGCGAATAATTGGCAACGCGTTTGGCGTGAACACAGCATTAGATTTTCCGCCATTTCGAATTTAGTGAAAAACACATTATTGCATTATTATACGCTTGGTCCGATTCATACCAAACTTGCTGTGCATCATGATTGGAGCCGTATCATCTCAGCTTTTTGATATCTCATTGCGTTTAGGAGATAACGGCCAATCAACCTCCTAGGGGGCGTGTCTTGTTTTTCAATACTCATAACATTAAAACTATTTGGATAAATGACTCCACATTTTCTGTGTGGACATTGTATCCCCTAACATGCAATACATAGTTTGTGCGATTTAAACACTAGGGGGCGCTACAGTAATTCGGCCAATTTTTTTTATAATACGGGTACCTGCGACTTTATAAATAGTAATAGTAAGCTCCCTTTCAGCACAAAATAGTTGTAGCCACGGGACTCACATACGGGACTATAAAACTGACTGCCGGTTGAAAGCAGGGTGGAGGATGACACTCAGCCACCAATGTAAAGAAGTGCTCTCGCTGCTTCTGTCCGTCTTTTCTCCGTAATTTTTCTCCTCCATGATGATTAGAGAATTTACCGACGTAATTACCTCTCACTGGAAATTATCACGATTTTGTGATCAAACCCTTTCCATTCCTCATCTTTAGGTTAGGGAGGAAGTGACGTGTGTGTTGTCGTTCGTTATGCGAGTGGGGGGGATGCTAAGTGAGCTTGTTAGCTGTTCCGTTTGAGCTACTGTTAGCGAAGAGCCCCGTTGCAATACTGTGAACACTCAAGCAATAAACCTGCAAGTTAAAGAAACCAACATCTGCGAGTCGTTACTGCGGACGTTACAATATCAAAATTTACACGAAACATGTTTGGTGTCAAGCTTGAAATGACAACTAACGGTCGCACAATTTAAATCTACCTGTTATTTTAAGTGCGCACTGATAGGGAACGCTCTAAATGTAAACAGGCTGTACAGTACTTTATGGCTGAATAAAGTACACCCCGTGACTCACTCTCAACCAATCAGAATGCTTGATTTGATCTACCTGTATTATAATAATATTTATGGTTGAATTGTGTTTTAACACTTGGTGTCTTTGCTATGTGACATCAATAGGTCTGTTATTGATTCATGGAACATATGAAAACATGGAGACCTCTTGAAAGAGAATTCTCCCCCTCTAGGGAGGGATAGGAGCCCCCATGTGCTAATATTGTTGACCCTGTGAGAACACTAGCGTTATTTGAATTATGTGTATGAAATGTTGCCGTTGGTGTGTTCTTTTTCGTATCGTCAGCTGCAAAAAGACGGGCGGCAGCATTTGTTTTTGACCAGGAGTGCATGTGTATGCGTCCTGTAGGGCTGACCATGTGATGCTGCTTCACTGGAGGTGTGGTTTGGATAACATATCACGTTCATGCTTGCTGCCCTGAGGAATTCAATGGGAGTCGAAAACAGAAGCTGTCAGCTTCATTGACATAGTGCTAATATATATAACGCAATTAAGCCTCTGGATGCTGCGTTAATGAAAAAGTGATCAGTCATTCTTTTTCATTTGACAGAGGTTGAATACAGAGGGGCTAACTGTCGGAGTTATGAATTCAATTTGCCATACACACTTTTTCATTTTCATTAAGGAGATGCATATGTACCATCAATTTAATTTGTACCATTTAATTTTGCAATTTGTCATCCCCCTGACATGGAACCAATAAGCCACAGTTTGTACAAAGGGGTTTTCAGGCTTATGCGTCCTGTAATCATGTACTTTACTCGGGACATAAATAAACGGTAAATGTTTAAGTGAGCACAAAAAAAGAAGAAAAAAAAGCACAGAATGTACAAAGAGTGTAGATGACAGCATGACATGCATTGCAGAGTCACCCCTCTCTTTCTGGGCAATAATCTGCTTTCTTCCAGGAAAAAAAGCATTTTCATCTTCCCGCTTGGACACGTAAGGCTGTCATCAGCGAGTCAGTACAGCAGGAGAGGAAGATCTGCAGTCATCTTCACAGTGGCCGTCCTGCCAGGACCTGATCATCCTCTTTAACACTCTGGGGTTTGGGTCATTTTCTTGATTTTACATAATTTTTAAATTTCCCTTTTTAAAGTCACTTGCATATGATACATACATACCAAAATTACAGAATAATTTCAGCTATCTATATAATGAGGCACCATTGTCCCAAGGCACAAGTGTAAAGAGAACATATGACTAAAGCTGAAAAATGTAATCTTGATTTTGGAAATGTTTCATCTTTGTTGTGAAAACATAATTTTACTCATGTGGTATATCGGTTTTGGTGATGGAAATTGGTTTACCAAAGGTCTTAGGTTCACAAAAGCAGTGGAATATATGAATACAATGGTAGACACATGTAAATAAATGTCTAAAACCAAATGTATTATTATATGGTGGGGAATACGAGCTGTGGCTGGCTTTGAGGCCTGCTATGGTGATGTGTTGGCAGGCAAACGGACAGGGAGACTGCTGCAGTTGCATGTTGTCCTCTGGACCCTCGCAGCTCTGAATCCACTCTGTAAAATACATTAATACAAGTGAGTATGAGTTCACTGAAATAAAGTTAATGGTGATAGAGTTGATTACCCACCGTTCATAGCTGTAGTCAACTATCTTCGTTAGCTCTCGTTAGCTCGCGCCGTGTTAGCAGCACCTAACGTGAGATTAACGGAGATCCAACGCTACTGGGCTTACTAAGTTCATTGTAAGAAAGTTAACAGTGATAGAGACAAGAGTTGAGTATGCACCGTTCCGTCGTAGACACAGATTAGACATCTAAAACGGGGCTATCTAGTGATGTGCTAACGCTAAGCTATCGTCAACAAACACATGTTAGTCAGAGCTACCAACTCTCACGGTTTCGCCGTGTGACGCATGTTTTCACACGCACTCACGGCACACAACCAATTTCTCACGGCAAAAAAAAATTCTGATTTTGGGCCGAAGCACATTCATTCCATTTCAAACTCCCCGACGATAGATGGCGCTAAGGAGCGCATCTGTAAACCTATTCGCTGCATAGACATCTTATTTACCCCAAATCAGGGGCGGACTGGCCATAGGGGACACCAGAGAAATCCCCGGTAGGCCGACGGCGTTGGGTCGGCCCACCTCCGTCATCAAGTGGCCCTGCCTCTGAGATCGCCGGCCACGACTACATTCTATGGCTCAGAGAAAACGTTAAATTTACTCTAATACATAATGTTGATGATCACTGACTGACATTTATAGTAGTCCTCGCGTCCCTACTCACACCCATGGTTTCCACAGTTTCCACACCCAGCATGCAACACTACTGATCGCGATCTGTATTCACATTCATGGTTTGGATGTTGCTTGCAGGTTTTCAGGATATTCTGCCATTAATTTAATCCAGAACACCGGCATTCCAGCAGAGTTGAAACGTACATTTAAGTTTCATTTTCGGAGTAACGTTATCACGTAACCTCTTGACATGTGTCAAGACTAAGAGGCTCAGACGCACAGACGGATGTATCCGGTCATTCTTCAAAATAGAACATATTTTTCGATTATCATTTTTTTCATTCTTTCTGTGCGGCCCGGTACTAAGGGGATCTTGCGTCACTCGCTCGCAGACGAAGCCGCTTTTGAGAGCATGGCACCAATGCCCAAATCCTTTAAATGAGTATACTGATATTGTTTGTATTACCATGTGACTGCACCTGGGCCGGCAGAGTTAGTTTAGGTTCTGTTACTTAACTTATTGTTTTGCACCTTCAACATCCTCCCATGATTTTGGATAATTTCTCCCCAATGGAGCAGTGCCAGACCGAACTTCCAGACCTCAAATGTTGTAGGCGGGGCTAAATTCGACTGCTACCAGGCTACATCTTTAGCATACCACCCAAAAATCCACTAGAGTGCATGAAATAACGTCTACTTAAACCAAAATGTCCTGGGGGTGGACCATCAGCTATGTCTTCACAGAATGTAACCAATGTTGTCCATCTCCAGTAGGCCGCCCCTATCAATGACTTTGGGCCCCACAAAACACCAGAATGCAGGGTACAACATGGGTACAACGCCAAAATAATTCCAATTTCCTGATATTTGAGCCACCAACATGTGTGGCTGTGTGCGCGGCAAAATTTTGGTCACCCCAGACAAACTCTCACTCCAAGGTTTTTTGAAAAGTTGGCAGCTCTGTGTTAGTTACGGTCTTACAAACACATAATGGAGGTCCAACACTACTGGTCGTACTAAGTTCACTGTAAGAAAGTTAACGGTGACAGGGACAACAGTTGAGTATGCACCGTTCAGTCGTAGACACGGAAGGAAACATCCAACACGGCACTATGTAGTGTCAAAAGATCCAGATGAAGTAGCAAAATCTTTCAATCACTATTTCATTGATTCTGTAGCTACCATTGCTAAATGTTTCTCCCCTGATAATACACATGTCTGTACACCAAATTCATTGGCACCGACCTTCAGCTTAAGAAATGTCACTCAATCAGAGTAATCAGTTCTCTTAAACCATCCAAAACAAAAGATATGTTTGGTATGGATGCAGTTATGCTCAAAGAATTTAGCAAAACTCTAACAGATCCCAATCATCAACCTTTCAATCTCTTGGAGCATGTTTCCCAGTGTTTGGAAGTCGGCTGCTGTTGTTCCAGTATTTACAAATGGAGATCCCCTTTCTACCTCTAGTTACAGACCCATCAGTATCCTGCCAACAGTATCAAAGGTTGCAGAGAAGTTGGTAGCTGAGCAAATTATCTGCCATTTAAATACCAGTCATTTTGCCCTTCATCCAATGCAATGTGGCGTCCCACAAGGATCTGTCCTTGGCCCATTGCTATTTTCTTTATATATCATTGATCTGCCATCAGCATGTCCTTATGCCAATATCCAAATGTATGCGGATGACATTGTAATTTACTTGCATGGAAGCAAAATGGGACAAGTTACAAATTAACTCACTAACTCCATGGTAACTGCATGGTTGAAGCAATGCTGTTTACAACTTAATGTATCCAAAACAGTATGTATGTTTTTTACCAAGACAAGCTCTGGTAGTGTAGAGACGGATCTTTTTGTATTTTAGGATAAGGCTACAGGTTGTACCTGAATACAAGTATCGTAGAGTACTTTTTGATTCCAAATTATCATTCAAATCTCAGGTGAAAAAGGTCTGTAATCGGGTCAGATTTAATCTATCAAACTTCAGGTTCACACAAAACTACACAGCAACAGAGGCAGCTAAGACATATATGCTTTCTATGGTTGTTTCCCATATCACTTACTGTTTAACAACCTGGTCACAGGCTAGCACCACTACTCTAAAACCACTACCATTGTCATTGTATAAACGTACACTCAAAATCCTTGATAAAAAATCTGTTCGTTCTCATCATTGCCCTATACAAAAAAATATATAACTTGTTTAGTTGGGAGAACATGATTAAATGTGTGCATGTCTGTCTCATGTACAGGATTATACATGACTTGACCTTTCCTCTGCTCAAACAATTTGTTATCCCAACATTCAGTCAGTCTGTTACACCCAGACCTTCTGGGTAGTTCTGTGTTCACTGTCTGTTTCTGTTGTGTGGTCTGTCACTCACCTTGGGTGCATCCCAAGTCTCTAAATGATCGTTTCCTTGATTGAACCGGAAGTGGTTCTCCGTCGCCATCTTGACGGCCGGCTCTTATTCTGCTCTGAGGAGCGAGGGGGGATCTCGGGAGAGCGAGCTTCCAGAAAGTCTTAACGCTGGACAGGCCCCCTCAGTGTTCATCAGTTATTTGATTGGACACTGCAGCTGAGCGGACTAATCGCTGGAGTTTCATACCAGAGTGAAGACGATCAGATTAAACTCAAGTTATGTATTGGATCTGTTTTCTTATTCACCATCTGGTTAACATATATGTTCATTGTAGGTCTGAACAACAAAAGAAAAAGATTCATAACTTAAGATTTTAATTGAACTTTTACTTTGAACTACAGCAGTGTCTTTTTACTTATGACCGAATTGATTGCAATTATGTGTATCTATACAAGTGTGTATATCTATATATAGATAAAATACATAAAAAAATACAAATTAATTAATTGTTTATTACAATTCATAGTTACATATAAATAATATTACATACATGTATAAGATATATATATATTTCGCACATATAAGCAGGGTATGCTCCAATGAGATTAATTACAGTAAAAAGGGCTCACGTCCCCTCTCTTCACACTTAATAAAATCAAACTACACCCCTCCTATGCAATTATTCACAGCCTCACAAAATACCGCATAGTGTCCTCCTTTTTGGTGTTATGGATATGGTCACCCTATCCTCGCGTTTTCTCTCCTCGCTTGGTTTCCTTGTGTCTCTTCATGCATCCCTGATAGGAAGGACTAAGACGCAAGGAAGGGACGCAAGTGAGAGAAACGGGACGCAATTTAGAGACTTGGGAT
The DNA here is from genome assembly GCF_910589615.1 of Taurulus bubalis. Classification (NCBI taxonomy): domain Eukaryota; kingdom Metazoa; phylum Chordata; class Actinopteri; order Perciformes; family Cottidae; genus Taurulus; species Taurulus bubalis. The sequence goes on along the minus strand of NC_136598.1, from coordinate 1,038,633 downwards.
GTACCCCGTGTCTCTTGTTTCAGACTCCTCCCTCGTGTGCCTCCCTCCTGTGTGATTGCAAGTAGTGATGGCAGTTCCGGCTCTTTTTAGAGAACCGGCTCTTTCGGCTCCCAAATGGCTCTTCAGATTTTTTGGTGCTTAAATTAATTTATTACCAACAATAATGTAAAATTATGCGCAATATGAATTACTAATGTAAAAAAAAACATGCACTATATAAAATGTTTATTATATAAATACACTTTTATTTATACACTCTACAGAGTGATTAAAAAAAATTGAAGTGCAAAAACAAACGTTTAACTATTTACAAATTAACTTAACTTAATTTTAAACTTTTAGCTTTTTAATACTTAACACATTTAAAGTGAAACAACATACAGAAGCTTACAGAATCACACAACAAAATATAAATTAAAATGTGTAAAACAATAAGAAAAAAATCAGCATCCAGAGTTTTGTCCTTCATTGAAGGTTTACATTGAGAAAGACCAAGTGCCTCAGCCTTGAGGGCTGATCCTGTTTCTTCTCTCCGTAATTATCTTCCCTGTTTTGGAGAAGATTCTCTCTGAGGGGACTGAAGTTGCTACAATGCACAATCTCAGTGCATCACATAAGTAAAGCCTAGTTTATTGTTCTCTGTCACGTGATGCCGTTGTTGAGCATTCGAAGTTCTGCGTCGAGGGAACGCGTTGCCTGCAATTAACCACCATGCCGCCAGGGGGGTGTGGCTGTGTGGTTTCAGGGGTTATATAGGGGCCGAATCCTTTTTCTTCCAGTCACAGTAAACAATCCAAGTTGGAGCGGCTGCATTTGGAGTTGGAGCTCATCAATATTGAAGAGCAAATGCTTATATTGCAAATGTTGAAGCGCAGGCGACAGAGAAGACGTTTGCGGCGGTGGTCTGAACGACCACTAAACCGGTCGAGGCTGGGAACGGGTGAATTTACAACACTGGAGGGACCTGGATGAACAAATGCACTTTCGATACTTTCGAATGTCAGTGGGTCGATTTGACGAGCTTCTTCGCCGTATACAGCTGTTAATAACGCACCAGGCAACGCACAACATGCCTGTTGATGTCGCCCAGAGACTGGCAGTGACGCTGAGAATTTTAGCCTCGGGTGGAAGCCAGCAAGCTGTGGCGGCTAGCTACAAACTGGCGTCGAGCACTGTGTCCAACATTTTGTCGGAGGTCTGCAAAGCATTGTGGACAGCGCTGCAGCCCGAGTTTTTAGCATGTCCTTCAACCAGACGATGGGAAGCCATGGCAGCAGATTACTAGCGGCTGTGGAACTTCCCAAACTGCGTTGGAAGTCTCGATGGTAAACACGTGACCATAAAAGCACCGCCAAATGCAGGAAGCGACTACTTCAACTACAAACGGACTCACTCCATTGTGCTTATGGCAACATGCGATTCCAGGTAACTCCTATCAAGCTAAATAATTTAAAACATGTTTGATCTATGAGTCCATGTTATACCTGTGTACAAATCCACAGTAAAACAACACTAACAACATGCATTGATGTCCTTTACAGATACAATTTCACAATGGTGGACGTGGGAGGATATGGAAGAGAGAGCAATGGTGGCATCTTCAAAGAGAGCAGGTTTGGGTCGATGCTGATCGACCACAAACTCAATCTGCCCCCACCAGCTGAACTTCCAGGGACCGGAGTCCAGATCCCTCATGTCATCGTTGCTGATGCTGCCTTTCCCCTGCACTGCAACATGATGCGTCCCTTTCCAGGCATGTAGCAGTATTACACACATATATATATATATATATATATATATATATATATATATATATATATATATATATATATATATATATATATATATTAGATGTACATTAGAGCTGACAAAAGAAGTCGTCACTGACAGACTTTGTCATAGTTCACAGTACTTGTACAGACAGAGAAATGATGCGTAATAACTAAATGTTTATATATATATTATTAGAGCTGCAACGATTAATCGATTAGTTGCCAACCATTAAAGATACAGTACATTATGGCTTCTCAAGTGTTTGTAAAATCCATGGTATAGTAGTGTGGTCATTAATATTGTGCTTTCGTATACAGGAGTAGGCATGACCATGGACAAGCAGGTCTACAACTACCGCCACTCCAGGGCCAGGCGGGTAATTGAAAATACATTCGGCATCATGGCTGCGCGGTGGAGAATTCTTGGGAGACCAATAATGTTTCGGCCTGAAAAGGCTGTGGATGTCGTCAAAGCCTGTGTGGTCTGACACATCTACCTCACCTACACAGATGAGGTGAGCACCCCAGACAGCAGATACATCCCACCGCATTTTGTGGACACAGACCATTCTGGAGCAGTGCTGCCTGGCGAGTGGAGAAAAGTGGTGGCCATTGACTCAAACTTCGTTGAATCTGTGGATCTCACACAGATGTCCAGGGCCCGTTCCACCAGAGCGGCATTGGCTGTTCGGAATTACCTGATGGCTTTCTTTCAGTCACCTCAAGGAACTGTGCCATGGCAAAACGAGATGGTGTCCCGAGGCACACTCAATCAGTGATAATAAACTGTGTAACTGAATTATGCATGGTGTTGAAAATAAATATCAAAACAACTTTTTGAAAACAAACGTGTGTGCTTTATTCTTAGGTATAATATAAAAAGTATAATTGAATCAAATCACAGCAAAGTGCACTCAAACAATACAACACACACACACTTGAGCTGTAGCTCAACTATTTAAAAAACTATATACAAGTCCAAAAGCTTTGGGTCGACTATTGTCTATTTGCATGTATGAGCCCGTATACTTGAAACATCACATCAGGCTTCTGTTCCTCTGGCACCCTCCGAAGCAAGTCGCCCACCATTTTGCCGAACCTGGAGCACTCATCCTCATCCTGCAGTAGCTTCTGCTGTACCTCCAGCCTACGCGCATCCAGGTTTGACATCTGCGTACCAAACAGGTCTTCCTGCTGGTCCCTCTTTCTTTTGGGCCGAGACACGGGGGACTCCACTGGGGAAGAAGCCGGTGGCCTGCTAGCTGCAAGCAAACCCGGGGTGACCGGCCAGGGGTGCTCTGTGGGCGACGGTGAGGGCGATGCAGATGTCGACGTAGAGGCCGTTTCGCTCTCTGATGAACCGCACGACGTCTGTTTTTAATGAAAGAGTGGATGCTTAATTAGTCTGTGTTTGTTTACAACCAGTAGTCAGTATTACATGTTGAACGTTACACATAAGCACACACATAACAAATGATGTAGCATTAATAACATAAAACACATACCTTTGCCTCGTAATTCGAATCCGTTTCTCGGTGTTTCACGTGTGGTGCCAGCCACGACATGAAATGATAAAATGCAGGCACTTTTTGGCCGCCTGGGTCGCCACTTTTCGTTGCGAGTTTTTTTCACAGCCGGACATATTTGTCCCGGAGGTTCTTCCACCTTTTCGTGCACTCGGGGACCTCCAGCCCCGTGTTTTGGGAGATTTCTCTCCATGAGTTTAGTGTCATTTGGCAGTCTTTATAGTCCTTCAAAGAGAAGTTGGACAGGTGGTCATATTCCCTGACCTCCTCGATTATTCTTTCTTCTGCTTGGTCCATTGTTGCTACCGATCCACAAGAACTTTAAAAATGGCGGTGGAGGAAGACAGACCGGAAGAAGCAACTGCCGAAAATTACGTTCTGAGCGGACCAATCGCAGCGCTTGCGGTCCGCGTAGTTAGGATTTTTTGGAGGTGCGCGTTAGGCTACGGCGTAGGGGTCTGCGTCGATGGCGTAGCTACGGCGTAGGTACACCGTCGACCTGACTGAGAACCATAAACTAGGCTTAAGGCGTGGGTCCCTCCCTCCTGACCCACCCTCCTGTTCGCGTGCTTGCTGTGTGTGCTGTGTGCGTAACTCCCGCCCCTCCCCCCTCTGCTCAGCGCAGGCACAGCGACGACACCACACATATTGACCAATTAAATGCGAGAGAGAGAGATTTTTACAAAAACACTTTATTTACATATTTTCAAAGTTTTACAAATACAATCAGTGTTAATGTAATAAATACAATAGAATCCTTGTTCTACCGTTTTCCAGTCTTTCCCCTGCCCGTTCATCTTCTCCAGACTGAAGAAATAGTGAGATGGAGCATCCATCTCGGTAATGCTCTGGGACCGGGACCCGACCAGGGCGCCCTGCACCTTACTACCCAGCAGGTCGGCTAAAGCCATTTTTTTTCTCTTTGAGAAAAATATAAAAAGTTATATTTTCAATATAACCTTGATTTCCTGTGGACTCACTTAAATGTTCTAGTTCCACTATATCGGTCTCTAGATCTTCCATAGATCTGGTGCTGTCTTGTGTGACGTTCAAAGTGTGCTGTTGACACAGTAGTCTTATTTGTGTCTTACCGTGGTCCCACCACTGCTTAAGACTACTAAAATCACCCTTAATCTGTCTAAAAACACCCCAGAAATAAATACAAACCTCTCTAAAACTCTTATCAAATGTTAAAACAGAATTAAAATGCCAATAAGCACTTCTGGGTAAGATGTTTCTGATAAAAACATGAGACAAAACAAGAGAGTGATCACTAAAACCAGCCAGCATAATAGCACAACTCCTAAACTTTAGGTGCTAAAATGATGCTTAAAAATAAATACGATCTAGCCTAGCTGAGGAGACTCTGCTCTCTCTGAGGTGGGACCAGGTGTACTGTCTGGAGTCTGGGTGCATCCTCCTCCACACGTCCACCAGGCCGTGAGAGCGGACCAGCTGCTTTAAGGCGTGCTGAGAGGCTGGATGAGGCTCTGTGTGATTACGGTCTAAGACTGCATCCTCTGTGCAGTTAAAATCCCCCCCTCCCTCCCCCCCAAGAATAAAAAATCCTCCGTTGATATCTGGTGTTATAAAAAAAATACAGAGGGGCGGTGGGTTTATTCAGGGGGGCGCCCCGACCCCTGTTATAGCGGAAGGGGAAACACTGATCTGAGCAGTTTCCTTCGCTGAAAGGTTAGACTACAGTCCAATGAGTAAGAATGGTTGTCTGGGTTCAGAGGACTCATTAAGTCTAATGACCTGATGATTAACTGAACCAAATTAAATTAAAGTTAATTACTATTGTTTTTCCTATTCATATAATTACTCGATCATAATACTGTGAAAAAGAGCATTCTCTTCATGTACGTGAATCATTTCTACATGTATTGTAAAATGGTTTTAAATTACATTTCTAAACAGTGGCGGCTGGTGACATTTTGGGGGGGGGGGGGGCACAGTTGGGCGGCGTAGTTTAAATAGCACTCCACAATGAGAAGAAAAGAGGTTTTGAGTAGAACATTCTAAAAAACAAAGCTTTATTTCAAGAAAACGGTGCTCAACACTGTCCAATAACAACTATCAACAAACTGTAACTTTGGGCATGAGAGGTTCAGAGCAGAATGGTTTAGGAAACATTGGGTTGGGTTTCAGAGGTTTACAGAATAAAAGAGGTGCCCACACCCTCACATGAAAGAGGTTTAGAGCAGAATAGATTCAGAAAGAGATACATCACATTTTGTATTGGGTGTTTGACAGAGTAGGCCCCACTACTTGTAAAGAAATGTAGGAGGAGGTGTGGGACAGGAGGATGATGACGAAGCTCTCGTCCATGATGAGCCACGCCTCCCACCCCATGCAGGACACTCTGGTAGCACTGCACAGCTCCTTCAGTCACCGGCTGATTCATCCCCGGTGTCTGAGGGAGAGGTACCACAAGTCCTTTCTTCTTTTCTTCCCGCTGCGGTCAGGCTGCACAACCAGCTGAGCTCCCAGTAGACAACTTTGACAATTGAACACTTTGAACTGAACTTGGTCACTTTATCATTCACCTGGTGCAATATTACGTGCAATACATTTAAGTACTTTTATATATATACTTTTGTTCTATTCAGTCTGTATATTAATATCATTCTCTACTGTTTGACTGCTTATTTATATTTATTTATATTACTTGTTTCTATTTTATTATTCTTTTATTGTGAGCAATGCTGCTGTAATCCTGTAATTTCCCCACTGCAGGACTAATAAAGGATTATCTTTTTGTGTGTCTTGATGGCTCATCAATGTAGACAAAACGCCAGGAGCCACCTTGATGGCTGTAGCCTGGTGCTATGGCCATATAGATGCTAATAACCTTTGACTTCAACCATTGTTGTGGCTGCAGACAAAATACTATGTTTTGTGTGTCTTGATGGCTCATCAATAGAGACAAAAGGCCAGGAGCCACCTTGATGCTCTAGCCTGGAGCTATGACACACACACACACACACACACACACACACACACACACACACACACACACACACACACACACACACACACACACACACAAACACACACAAACTAACTTGTTGGGGGTTGAATTGGTATTTTAGAGCAAGTTATAGTCTGATATGATATCCACCCAAATCTAACAATGTCCAACATGTGTTCTGCTGTGGGAAAGATAAACCATTAAACTCTAACACAGGCATCTGCTGATTTTGACGCTCACCTCTGCAGCAATCCTTCCAAGCTCATCTTCCTTCATAGCCAGTCGCTTCCTCGGCTGCTCAGAGCCACTGCTTCTTGGCTGTTCTTGTCATCAAAGCCACCTGATGCTCGAATTCTTCGAAAGCATTCAATGAGGTCATCTCTATGCTCAAACACAGTATTGACGGCACAGCTGCGAAAGTTCCACCTCACATTGCTGGCTGTTGGCAGTCTATGGGCCACTGTTTCATCAAGGACAGCGGTCCGCTTGGAAGATCTTGAAAAGAACGCAACAAATCCAGGTCGGGAAAAAAGGTTTTTGACTTTGTGAGAGGTGGCCTGTTGCGTTATGAGATTGAGCTGATGGGCATAGCAGTGGATATAGTGGGCATTTGGGTAGTCATCCTGGATTCTCTTCTGAACACCTGAAGTGGCACCCCTCATTACACTGGCACCGTCATATGCCTGGCAGATGAGTTTACTGTTCTGCTCACCTGGGAGGATGGCAGCAAGGCGTTCTTTTAATGCCACGGCAATGGTCTCTGCTGTAGCTGACTGCAGAGGGATGAATCAAAGAATCTTTCCTCCACATTAGCACCATTGATGTAGCGAAGCACAAGTTGGGTTTGTGTGCTAATGTCCATGGTCTCATCTGATTGGATCGATAGAAAATCGCTGCTTTGAACTTCACTTATGATCTGTTCCCTCACAACAGACGGCATACAGTCAAGAAGCTCATTCTGGACTGTTTTGGATGTTCCCTTAAACACAGTCGCGCTCTCGAGATGCTCTTTCAGTGCACTGTCAAGTGAGGCAACGACGTCCACCAAGCCACGGAATATCCCTGGGTTATCCAAGTTCTCGCTCTCATCATGACCTCCCAGGGCCGTCTCAAATGCACCACAGAACTTCACACAGTCCATTATTCTTGAGGGAATGTGTCTGTTTTTCCAAACTTCTTCGTTGTGTTTTCGAATGCCAATTCGGTATCCTTTGTCGAGCTGCTCTGCTATAAACAAAACCAAACAGGGTTAGCTTCATGCTGTTAGCTAGATGGATTTAGATATAAGATTTGTGCTTCTTACACGGTCCCAACTCTTTCAGCCTCTTCTTGTCAACATCTGACCGTCGGTTGAAAGGTGTTTCGCGTAGAGATACCACAGAGTTTTCAGTCGCCATGCAAACATAATCAAAGTCTCTGCTAGCTATGTTGCTCGCGTAGATACGTGGGAGCTATATGGGATGTGAGGGAATGATAAAGGTCTCTGATTCGACGAATAGTTCAATCACGTTGAAATAAGAAACAATGTCATTGGCTAGGGCGCACATTTGTGCACACGAAGATTCAAAGTGATGATGAATGGCGATATATTATATTTGGTCACATTTAACTTAATTGTTGGTAGGTTGTTGACAGGGGCTTACGGTCTCCCACGCACATTTAGCGCGTCAACACGGTATATTTCTTATTTAAATTATTTGGTATATAATGTTTTTTGACAGTATATATTATAATTTTTTTTCTCAACATTTTAAGAGGGACGGTGCCCTAGCGCCCTCTATTGATGCACCACCACTGTTTCTAAATGTCCCAGCTGTTGAATTGTATTGCTTTAGACTGAGATATTTATATTATTCATTCTACCCTCATTGACATAAATGGGTTTGAATTAATATTGGATTTGGATCATTACGTAATATGTATCACTCAGTTGCTGAAGCCTCAAATCAACACAGCTTTAGAGCGTGTTTTTGCACATAATGTGGAATTACCTAAAGACAGGCACAACTATTGATTAACTAATTTCCAAATACCACAAACATCATCTTGAAAATCTCTTAAGGGATGAATCATGCAGACCTTTTTAACTGAAAACTGTATTTACTCCAACAGAGCACCATATGATTCAAAGTCATAGAGCAGCAATAGTTGAGGAAGCCTGCAGTACAATGTGGGGAGTTCACATCTGTGCGGCCCGTTGAACAGCATGCATCAGGCTTTGGAGACAAACACTTTGCCTCTCCATTTACTTCCCCCTCCAGCACCGCTAACAAGCACAGCTTGCTGCCAGTTCTCTCCAAAATCCAAAACAGCTGGCAGGAAAACTTTCTGTTTTGGATGTCCTCAGTGGCACCCCCGAGTTAAGCCTCTTCAAACTAAAAAGAGAACATGCAGATGAAGAAGAACTGGACTGAAAAAAAAACAGGAGCAGAAACACGTTTGGCAGCAAAAGCTTCAGAGGGGTCAGGCTGAGTTTAGAGTTGTCAGTATAAGGGAGTACAACTTCTGCGTGTGTGTGTTCTGTTTTCATGAAGCCGAAGGTCCTGATCATGGTAAAGAGATGGCGAAGATACAAACTTGTCCGGTATCACCTGGTGAGAGTTAGCACCTCCAAATCTGAGGCCATGGTTCTCTGCTGGAAACCGGTGGATTGCTCCCTCCAGGTCGGGACAAAATGCCTACCCCAAGCGAAGGAGTTCAAGTATCTCGGGGTCTTGTTCACGAGTGAGGGTAAGGTGGAGCGGGAGATCGACAGGCGGATCGGTGCGGCTGCAGCAGTAAAACAGGCGCTGTACCAGGCCGTCTTGGTGAGTTGAGCCGCTGCTCCTTCGTGTCGAAAGGAGTCAGCTGAGGTGGTTCAGCATCTAATCAGGATGCCTCCTGGGCGCCTCCCATTAGAGGTTTTCCAGGCACGTCCAACTGGTAGGAGGCCCCGGGGAAGACCCAGGACACGCTGGAGGGATTATATCTCCTGGCTGGCCTTGGAACGCCTTGGGATCCCCCAGAATGAGCTGGAAAGTGTTGCGGGTGAGAGGGAAGCCTGGGTCGGCCTGCTGCCACCGCAACCCGACCCCGGATAAGCGGCTGATAATGGACGGATGGAGTTTCACTGTTTGGAGCCGATCAAACTGGTCGTTGCTCCTCTTCATGGTCATCTACTTTGTCTTCATCTGGATCGATGTCATGCAGATTTTAGGGAACGGCCAGGAAGAGTGTGGCTGCAAAAGCGACACGAGAGACGGTTCTCTTCCTCCAAGACTCTCTTCCACAACGCCAACGTTTTTGCTGCCCCTTTTTATTTGTGTTGCCACGCAGGGTTTTGATCACATCGTCATCAAAAAGTAGTTTTCCGATCTCCAGGGGGGGAATGGGATGAAAAAACTGACTGAGTTTCCTGGAAAGGTTGCTTGATTTAATATCATCTCCATCCTTTCGTCCCGCGTCCTTTATTTCCGCACAGTGCCGTGAGCAGCGTGTCTTTGCCCTGTTAGCTCAAAAGAGGCCGATCACTGGTGACTCCATCAAACGTTAACTCCGAACCCTCTGACCGCTTCACTCGTGCCCTGCAGCAGATATGCTAATGCTAGCTCCCACAGTCCCCTCAACAGTACTGGTTGATCTGCTTGTGTGCATCGTCCTCTGTCGCTCTTCTCTTCTTCTTCATGCAATTCAACCCCGTGCACCTTTTTCCTTCTGTCCTTTCCTACCTCTGTCCAGGTTTCATCCCTCCTCCTTTGCTGTATATCGAGTGGCACTTCCCTCTTCTTACCTCTTTTTAATCGTAACTTTTCATTTCCCCCCCTCTCTCTCTTCCCGTCTGCCTCACTCTCTGCTTGAGGCTTCTCTCTCCGACACAAGTCACCTTCCCTGTCAGGAGGCCGTGCGAGTGTATGTGTGTAATAAACCCACTTACACACCTTAGCATTGTTATCGGACAAGTGGCAGCTCTAATTCTGTCTTCTCTCTGTTTCACACACACACACACGCACACAAAGGACAGACCGACTAGCCACAGTGAGAGTTGAGAACAATTCATTGCTGTCTCATTCTATCAAGTCCTCTATCTGTGACCGGGCAGGCTCCAGGGTGTGTGTGTGTATATATATAGATGCATGATGTGTGTGTGTGTGTGTGTTCTCTGGTGCAAAGCTCTTAAATTGCCATCTGAAAGGTGACCTCCCCTGCAGACACAAGATGTAACACTAAACTCTAAAGTACTGCAAACTGGACACGAGAGGATGTGTGTGTGTGTGTGTGTGTGTGTGTGTGTGTGTGTGTGATTGGTTGTTTTACCCTTCTGAACATTATTATACCATGCATTAGGATTATTACTCACTTAGTAAATACTGTAGCATTGATGGTCAGCAGTGTGCCTGGTTGATAAAGAACGCTGGTCTGAATGATTGGATCATAAAGTCAGCTGTGACATTGTCAAAAAAGGACATGAATAATTTCTGCAGCATCAGATTAAAACTGTCATCTTCGACACGCAAACCCAGGGACAACAAAGAGCTGTTTTGCCTCTTGCGTGTCTTGAAGCCGTCTCACGTACGTACGCTACCTAATCAACTACAAATAGTAGTATAAATAGTTAATTTCCAACTGTTCTGCTTCTCATTCTGTTCACCAGGGTTCACGTGAAACCAAACGATGCCAAACAGCTAATGTGAAACACAAGCGTCCTTCAGTTTGGACCCTCCAGTTCTCCGTCCTCCCAAAGGTCAGCTCTGTCAAGACGATCTGCAACGCAAATTCATGCATCAAAGCCTGCATATTTACCTCCATAAACAAATCCACTGTCTGAAGCGATTCCACTGACATGAAATAATATTTATAATCAAAAAAAGAAAGCCGTAGGGTTACAGGAGAGTTGGGGCTCATAGCTTCATAAACATGTTGTATTACCTGTTAACCAAGTTCAGCCAATAACATATATCACACAGCAACCAATATCAAATTGGCTCAGTTGCTCTGAATGTACAGCTAAATGCAGAAATGTATGGAGTTACCAGCGGCATAGAAACTGGAAATCAGCAAATACCACAACATCGCCGGCGAGGAAAATGGCAACAAAGCCAACGATAGCGTCAGCAGCTCATCGATGTTGATTTGGTCCAAAGTCACCACTGAGCACCACTGAGCCAGAGAGGGCGTGGTCATTCCATGTGTTTCTGCATCATGCCCAGCTGTTAAACAGCTGATGAGACTATGACTCAGACAGCAGTGACGTGCAGGTAGAAAATCGACAGCCCGCCACTGATATATACAGGGCTCTCAAGTGTCACGCATTGAGCGTGACTGTCACGCATTTCGGTCTTAAGTCACGCCCTCCCGCCATACATCGTATTTCTCACGCTGAAAAAAAACTCTAGGCTATTTAATGTGCCGCAGCGCGCAAACATGACCTGGTCGCGCTGCCCTCACCATGGAGGAATCAAGCACGTCTCCCCCGAATCCTCTGGACTCATCAGCCAATCAAAAAAAAGAAATGGGCTACACGAATAGCCAATCAGAAAAACGGATCTGTTGTATCTGGGTGAAATGTAATCCAGCAACCAGCAACCAATGAAAATGAAGCTAATAATAATATGGGGGGAGGGTGGCTGGTCTGTGGGCATGCGGAGGCGCGGTCGGGGGGGAAGGAGGAGGAGGAGGAGGATATGTCACTCTTACCTGTCTTAAAAACTTGAGAGCCCTGTGAAAGCATTTACTATTTCCGCCATTCAGCATTGAAATAACCACTAGTTCTGCTTTATACTTGTTGAGGAAGTCCCACACACGTCGGGACATCAACCGCCCCGTGTCTGGGTTCATAACATTATCCGTAGTCGCACACAGCTCAACTCCTCCAGGACGAGTGTCTGAATGAAGCCGCTTCCAGCGCTCCTTCAGCGGGCCAGCAGTTTCATTCAGTAACGGCGGTGATGCCGGGTGGAGCTTCTCAACGCTGATTGGCTTTCGCAACTCCGCGTCGGGCGAATTATTCGCTGGAGGTGAAATATTTCAACGCCGGCGAAAAAGCGAAAAAGCGGAGTTGCGAATATTCGTTTTGCCTCTATCGCGACACCCGGCGAAAAATCCGCTTTTTCGCAACCTGACGCGTCTGTGCATTGATTTAACATGTAATCTGGTCGTGCCGCAAATTCGCGCCGCGTTCGGTGTGAACACGGCATTAGCCAATCATGGCTGTCACCACGACAACCGGTGACACAAACGCAGGAGGAGCCAACTGACGTTGGTCAGCTGACATCCACAGTCTTAAGACGCTCATATTTTAAACTCTACAAAAAACGTTTCACACACACATCATACATTGTTAGACTTAGACACACAGACACACAAACAATGCTCCTGGGGGAGAGACAAGTGAATTTAATGCCAGCAGGAAATTACGTTATGTTACACGAAATGGCTGACTGTGTGTGCGCCCGGGTGTGTGTGCGCCCGCGTGTGTAATTACGGTCTCGTTAACATAGTGGAGAAACAGAGAAGTGAATTTGATTGCTAGCATGAAGCTAGCTAACACAGTTAGCATTGTGTTAGACAAAGCGTGTCTATGTGCGTGCGCGCGAACGAGCTCGCGTGCACGTGTTAATACGGTCGCGTGCACGTTCGTGTGTGTTTGCGCGTGTGTGTGTCACTTTGAATCAGGACTAACAGCTCCACTGACGCTCACGTTCACATTATTAAGTCCATAACAATATTCAAGCATATCAATGTGTTCGGTTGCTTGTTTCCTCTCTGGTGAATGTACTATATTGGAGATTTGAGCATGTTTTTGGCTCGAAATCTGGGCTTTACCAGATGGTTTGGTAGAACATCTGCACACATATATGACTTGGAGATATTCAGTCAAAGGCATTGTAACGTCTCCTGTCTGTCTACCTGTCTGTCCATTAATTAACTGTATCTTAGCATAAAGCGCAAATGAGGATTATTGTATTAAATAGAAAATAAATACACAATTGTACACAATATTTGTTGATCACGTGATATGTTGCAACAAAGTGTTGACCCATTCATATTTACACCATCAAGCCCTCACAGCTAATGTTGGCATATATACATATATATATCCAATCCACTCGCGCGTGCACGTGGTAATACGGTCGCGTGTGTAGTGTTTTTTTAAGCTTAGTTTGTCACATGTGACTTGCACATCTATATAAAATGAGTTGTTTGTGTGTACGTTACAATGCATGAAATATGATAATTAATAAGGGATATTATTATGAGGGATTTGTAATTGTATGCATATGAAGGTCACTTTTATTACTCTAGAATGATTGATGTGTGAATGAATGTTAGACAAATACTGCACGCTGCATGATATATTGACTAGTGCTTTAAGGAGTGTAGTTCTCTTGTTCGCCTGAGGGGGCGGAGCCGAATATTGACTTTTTAGACAATGGACACTACCCTTTCTGGAGAAGAAGACGGAAGACGAAAGAAGGAATTTATTTCCGCCCCCAACGCCATGGCCAGTAATATGTTTAGAAAAGTAATAAAACAATTAAACCAACAGGAAGGACCTTAAGTCCCACGAATGAGTTGAAAACTAACTGCTGCGCGAGCGCGCGGTCTCTTCTTCTTCCGCTCAGTGAACTGATCATGTGCTCCGTGGATTTAAAAGGGCCCGCGCGGGAGCATAAGCTGTCTATCATTTTTTTTTAAAATATACTTATACTATAACTTTTTGGATTCCGGACCTCATTTCCCACCACCTCCCAGGATCTGAACATATTTCTCACAATTTTGGTGACCCTGACGTGATTCTGTGGAGGTTCTGGTCCGGGATTAGAGTTTTTGGAAGGCCGCGCCGTGCCGGGTCGGCCTCTCCCTTCTCACGAGGAGATCTCACGAAAAAAGGTATTTAATAAGGACCTGTTTAATCGAACCTTGTTTAGGTAGAAATAGGAACATCAGTAGTGAGCGGAGACAGGCCGGTCTGACGTGGATTTAAATTATTAGCGTGAAAACACGACATAGAGTAAAGTTAATTGTTGGGAGGGGGGGGGGAGTGATAGACAGTTTATGTTTGTATGTTAAATGTGTATGTAAGCTAGCAGTGTGTGAGAGTTTTGTTGTACTTATATGTTGAATGAGGTAGCGTGCGTGAGTGGCGTTGTTTGGTTTTAAAGGAGAAAGAAGCGTGTTTGAGAAACTAGAGGAGACACGTGGTCTGAACAATGGCGCCGATGCATTGTGAATAAGTTTTTTCTTTTCCTTTTTCTTTTAGAATAAGTAATGCACAATTATTCTCAAAACAAATGAACTAACTGCAATAGTTATATTACGCACTATAGTATCATGTGTATAGTTGCTTAGTTGCAGTAAGTGCCAAGATTGTTCAGGCTCAAAGACCCGGCGTGGCCTGTATGCAGATATCATGCAGTAAGGATTTAGGACCGGACGTAGTATAGAGGTTCGTTTTGGGCTGGCAATTGTTTCGATACCCCGTGAATAATCCTTAAGAAAATGAACATATGCATATAAATTGTAAATCTGGAAAAGACGTTGCATAATCCTGGCCGTCGAGTGGATAAAGAAGATCCACACTTTGCTACGCTTATCAAGGAGTTAGCACGGCACACAGAGTTTACAGTGTTAGGCGCAGGATTAGGGCTAGAAATCAAAATTAAATAAGATGACGTTTGCGTCGAGGACCAGCAGGATAGCTGCCTGCGGCAAGATAACTAGAAAACGAGATTATAACTAATCAGAGCACCTATATATATATATATATATATATATATATATATATATATATATATATATATATAGATATATAGATATCTATGTATAGATATCTATATATATATATAGATATAGATATCTATACATAGATATCTATATCTATATATATCTATACATAGAGAAGTTAAATTGTGATACATTATTCTGGGGGAAGGGGGGATGGTAAAAACGTGGCTAAAGGGATAGTAGAGAAGGAGGGTACTTGATCTTAAACAAGATAGGCGCCTCTAGAGGTTCGAAGAATATTGCACTGAAGAGAGTAACCATTTAGCACCATCAAGTGGCAAAGTTGGGGTATTACTGTAAAAGGCACAGAGGTTAGAAGGGGTACTGCAACAACAAAGACTGCTTAAATAGTTTACACATAAACAGCTTACACATACTTTAAACAGTATAGAGAGTGAGATTAAAACATTTTACACAAAGAATAGACTGAATATTAATTATAGTCGTATATTAATAACATTTTTGATAAATGAAGAGTTTTTTAAACAGAAGTTTTTATAACTTTGCATGCATGAACATCCAGTTGCAGTGTGATATTGTGTTCCCTTTTCCAGGTTGCTTGCAGTGTGATATTGTTTTTCCCTTTGCCAGGTTGATCGGAGTGTGAGATTTTTATTTTTTCCCTTCATCTAGGTCGGTTGCAGTGGATTTGTTGTATAAAGTATTTTCTCCCCATAACCTTAACCAACTGTATTCTTCCAAATACACCACATTTGCACGTTAGACACAGATTGTTTATTATTTTATTTCTACATTCACATTTCCTTATATAAGCCAAAGTCAGCACCTGATCTTTCAAGATGTCTGGGCCAATGAATACCCCATCATGGGTTAATGATGCCTGTGATGCAGCCCTGACCATGACGGACGTAAAAAAAAAGGGATAAGGCAGACAGAAACCTGAAAGCCGTCCAAACATGGACACCTGATGCAGAAGAAGCTTTCACAAAGACAAAACAAGAACTTGGCCAGGCGTCCAAACTCGCTACACCTGATTATACCGCACCCTTCCACTTGGATGTTTCTGAATCAAATGGGATGGTGTATTGTTTCAGAAAAAGGAGGGAGGTAGAAGACCATTGATGTATTACAGCTCAAAACTGGACCACATAGAGAAGGGCCAGACAGGTTGTACAAGACACTTGGCGGCCCTGAAGAGGGCAATCGAAAAGACCGCTCATGTGGTAATGTGTCATGAACTTAAGGTCAACACAGAGCATGGCGTTCTCGCCTACCTGACCTCAAGTGCATTCACCATGACAGCAACAAGACAAAGTAAGATTTCAAAAGTCTTACAACAGCCGCACATCAGATTTTCGTATGAGCCCACCAACATGGCCGATGGACTACGTGTGAACCTGCAGAAGCCCCATAACTGTGAAGAAATTGCAAGAACATATCTCAAAATCAGGACTGATCTAGAAGCAGAACCTCTGGACAACCCTGAACTAACACTGTTCGCAGATGGAAGCTGCCACAAAGGTGAAGAAGGGAATGTAGCGGCCTATTCGGTAATGCAGCAGGAAGGGAAAAAACACACAACCATTGCAGCAGGAATCATTCAACAGCCAGCTTCTGCGCAACTTTCAGAAGTGTTTGCACTGACTATTGCAATGGAACATGCCCAAGGGCAATCTGTGAACATTTATACCGACTCAGCTTATGCACATGGAGCTGTGCATGTCGATGGGCCCCAGTGGTTGTGAAGAGGATTCCTGACTACAACAAATGTACCTGTAAAGCACAAAGAACAGTTAGAACAACTGCTGAGAGCCGTCTTGTTACCACACAAAGTAGCAGTTATGAAGTGTAGAGGGCACCAGAACGATCAGTCATCAGTGGCGAAAGGAAATGAGGCAGCTGACCTCGCAGCTAAGAAGGCAGGAGGCTATAGGAAGCAAATGACAGCCATAGCTACTCCAGAGCTCCCTAAACTTGGGATGGAAGACATCAAGATCATGCAGGATAATGCAGGAGCATATGAGAAGAACCAGTGGCTACAGAGAGGAGCCAAAGAGAGAGATGGACTCTGGAGGTCACATGATGGACGCCTAGTGGCACCTGCAGGCTTATGTCAAAGACTCATCAAGCAAGCACATGGCCCATCTCACGTGAATCCCAGAAGAACATGTGAAGAAGTCTCCATCCTTTGGTGGCACCCATACATGAAGGAGATGGTAGGGCTCTACCACCACGAATGCCTCACCTGCAATGAATTTGGAGAGAAAAGACCATATAAGAGTCCCCAAGGAGCGTTCCCAGTCCCAGACGCCCTCTTTAAGGAAACATGTATCAACTACACAGACATGAGTGCAGAAAATAAGAAGAAGGGATTCAGATATCTCCTTGTGATGATTGACAGGTACACCAGATGGATTGAAGCAATCCCATGCAGGAAAGAAGACGCAAAGACAGTTGTGAAATGGTTGAAGAATGAGCTGATCCCAAGATATGGCGTTCCAAGAAGGATCAGGTCTGACAACGGCACACATTTTGCAAACAAACACTTACAAGAAGTAGAGAGATATTTAGGTATCACACACTCACACGGAGCAATCTATCATCCGCAATCACAGGGGATAGTCGAGAGAGCGAATCGAACGATTAAGACTAAGATTGCTAAGATATGCCATTGGTGCAGCATTTGTAGCATGCCTGTTAATGTTTCCTTTTATCTGGTGGAAGATCGAGAAAGAGAGGGACATTAGCATTGAATTACAGGACGCTGTGTCTGCAAGTCACAATCACACCGAGACAGACGCCACATCATTTGACACCAGATATCCGTCCCATCCAGTTTCCCGTGTGAAGCGATCAGGGTACAAATTACCGGGGCCCAATTAAGCTCCGTTGTGTAAAAGGTCGTCAATGTGTGGGATTTTTTGACCTGTGCGGTATGGGTGGTTGTCCACAAGGCAGCGTTGGATCAATAGATACAGTAATATGGTCTAACTCACTCAATCACAAATATTTATGCACAGATAGTTGCCATTGGACCGATGTTTTTTCAAGTACTAACCCTGACGGCTATTATAATCGGGAACATAAAAGACATGGGGTAATCTCGATAACAGGTAAAATCAACCAATGTCCAAACAAGAAGAAGTCTAGATATCATTGCAACATAGTCACGATAGCTGTAAACGACCCGCAAATAGACATCTCAGGTGATTACAAATTGGGGATAGAAGGCACATCAGGGGACTATTATACAATTAATATAGAAATAGTAGAGCCAACTGACGAGTCTTCAAAGACGAGTGCACAGGTAGGGGCTGACCCAGACTCAGTTGTAAAATACCTTAATATATCAAGGGTAAAACAAACTATCGAAAACTGAGACAGGCTTTAGTAAGTCCAACACCTGGCTTAACTGGCTTTTATATACTGCCAGAGAGCTCAAACAACCAGATTGTTTGGTGTGTGCGAGGGGACGGCCACAGTTGGCAACAGTGCCATTCACACTGAAAATGATCCTGTGGGGTTCAAATGCATGCTTGGATTGTTTAAGAACAAAGTTGGACCAAATTGTAACACACTTGCTTTGTTGTTTCCAGCAGTTCCTCCAGTGCATCCTCCAGTGTTTACATATTCCAAAGGCAACTACACTTGCCTTCACAGTTCGCGAGGTTCAGTCCGGGTGGGAAACCTGAGCCACTGCCACACTATCATTAATGTTACTGCAGAAGAGCATCAGCAGTGGTATGGTAGGTGACCATATGGTGGCCAGAGCAGATGTGTGGTGGTACTGTGGTGATAAGGTGCTCAGAGACTATCTCCCTAGGGATTGGACAGGAACCTGTGCGTTAGTTAGACTAATTATGCCAGTAACAATGATCCCATTAAAAGGAGATTCTTTGCATCTGCTTGGCTCAGCGTCATCCAGCAGAGGTAAACTGCACAGAAGACGTAGAAATATCATGTCCGCCTCATTTGATAGTCATGTTTACTTGGACAGCATCGGAGTACCCAGAGGAGTGCCGGATGAGTTCAAGGCTCGGAATCAAATAGCTGCTGGATTTGAATCTATTTTCATATGGCCCACAATGAACAAAAACGTAGATTGGATCAATTACATTCATTATAATCAGCATAGATTTGTTAATTACAGCAGGGATGCAATCAAGGGGATACTAGAACAATTAGACAAAACGTCTCTTATGACTTTTCAAAATAGAATGGCTTTGGACATGTTGCTTGCTGAGAAGGGTGGGGTGTGTAAAATGTTCGGGTTAATGTGTTGCACGTTCATTCCAAACAACACTGCCCCCGATGGTTCAGTGTCCAGGGCATTAGCAGGGCTTACCTCACTGAGCAAAGAACTGGCTGAGAACTCCGGAGTGGACAACGAGTTCACAGGCTTCATAGAAAGATGGTTCGGTAAGTATAAACAATTATTCCTTTCAGTTATTACTGCAGTGTGTATTATGATAGCCATTTTGGTACTCTGTGGATGTTGCTGTGTCCAATGCTTGAGAACTTTAATAACCCGTTTGATCTCCACAGCTCTGACCAGGGAGGACCAGCGGTTGATGATGCCGCTGATGGTTCCTGAGATGGAAGTGGAGGAGCAGAGATCAGGTGTTACCTTGTTCCACTCAGCCCCACCCCCAGAGTATTATAAAATGATACCCTGTGAAGCGAAGCCCAGCTCGGAGACCTCTCCGTGCGTCTAAGTTCTTTCCACAGCCACACCCGTCACTTCATCACCGACCTCCATTACGAGAAGGCCTCACCATCAGACCAGACTCCAGGTGTCACATCAGAGAGCTGCAACCCACTGGAAGCAGGTAGTATGAGGAAGTATCGTAATAGAACAACACACTGAG
This sequence comes from Taurulus bubalis, assembly GCF_910589615.1. Classification (NCBI taxonomy): domain Eukaryota; kingdom Metazoa; phylum Chordata; class Actinopteri; order Perciformes; family Cottidae; genus Taurulus; species Taurulus bubalis. The sequence goes on along the minus strand of NC_136598.1, from coordinate 1,018,769 downwards.
GTTTGAGTTTAAATGATCATGATGCAGTGTTTGAACCTGTTGTTCTGATCTGTTTTCGAGATAACTGGAGATGGAGACTGCCGGAGCTGGAGATGGTGGGAGCAAGAAACATGGAGTCAGATGAACGAGTCAACAGAGACCGGAGGGAGACGATGGAGAAGTGCGAGTGTGACCGGCTGTAAGGAGGGACTAAAATTGGAGATGTCTGAAGAGGAGCGAAGGGTTTCAGGGCTTACATGACATGCACAGTGAGACATGCATCAACACCCCCGAGAACATTAGACAAACCGTCAGATCGATACACGTACACGTGTACACACACACACACACAGAGGGGCTGTCATGGCTGCAGAATGCTGATGCAGCTCAGTGCAGGGCTCTCAAGTTTTTAAGACAGGTTAAAGTGACATATCCCCCCCGCCTCCCCGCAGGGACCTCTTTTCCAGATTTTTCTCAGCAGTCGAGCCGCCATTTTCTCATCTGAAGGTGACTTGGATAAGTCTAATGCTAAATTTGGTTTTGGATGCACACATGTAATATGTCAGATATAAAAATGGTCCACTTGAATTGGTTAAATTTTTTTAGCAATAAGTATTAAGTTACTAGCTTAAGTATTTGGTTAACTGATTGAACCTAACCACCTATCGTCATGCTAGCGTTAGCCATTTTTACATTAACATCTATAAAGCATTTTACTCGTTTTTGGGAAAACAATTGTAAAACCTATCATAACATTAATAGCTTTGAGATACTTTCACCAGCAAATACCTAGCTATTCAAATTGTTATATTTCCCTGCTGCAATGGCAGTTATACTGCTAGCAAGCCTGTCACATGAACTAGCTAGCGGTTAGCTAACTAGCAGGTGGTAGCTCGCTAGCAGATCATAGGTTTATGTAGGTGGGACTCATGGTTGAAATTGCGTAGTCATGTTGTGTACTGGTGTAGCTGCTTCTTGGCACATTAGCGTAGCAATACTGAGCTGGGTAATGCCGTGTTCACACCAAAACAGTTGCGAAATATTCGCGCGTCCAGATTACATGTTAAGTCAATGCACAGCCGCGTTAGGTTGCGAAAAAGCGGATTTTTCGCCGGGCGTCGCGATAGAGGCGAAACGGCTTTGCGAATATTCGCAACTCCGCTTTTTCGCCGCCGTTCAAATATTTCAACTCCAGCGAATAATTCGCTTGACCGGAGTTGCGAAAGCCAATCAGCGTTGAGAAGCTCCGCCCGGCATCACCGCCGTTACTGAATCAAACTGTTGGTTTGCTGAAGGAGCGCTGGAAGCGGCTTCATTCACACACTCGTCCTGGAGGAGTTGGAGCTGTGTGTGACTACGGATATTATGAACCCAGAGACGGGGCGGTTGATGTTCCGACGTGTGTGGGACTTCCTCAACAAGTATAAAGCAGAACTAGTGGTTATTTACCTGGTGGATGAAGGAAATAGTAAATGTTTTCAAGACACAGAGATAAGCCCCGCCCCCTTTCCCCAGCGATGGTTGCGAAAAAACGGATTAACCACATAGTGCGAATTTTTCACCTGCGGCGCGATATAGGTGAAGTGCCGTTGCGAAAATTCGCAACTGTTTTGATGTGAACACGGCATAAGGCTTACATTATTGCTATATTGCCCTGCTGCAATGGCAGTTAGCATACTGCTAGCGAGCCTGTCACATTAACTAGCTTGCGGTTAGCTAAATATCATAGCACGTGGTAGCTCGCTGGCAGACCATAGGTTTATGTGGGTGGGACTCATGGTTCAAGTTGCGTAGTCGTGTACTGGTGTAGCTGCTTCTCGGCACATTAGCGCAGCAATACTGAGCTGGGTTAGGCTTACATTAGCTTGCCACCAAGCTAATTATAGGGACCGCGCCCGCAGACTACTTCGGCGTGTGTCGTTAACGCATTGTTGCACACAGTTATCGACACGCGCGGTCACACTTTTTGGCCTACACCAAAACCTCACGGTGATGTGGAAGCTTGTTGTGTCTTAAGCTGCTTCAGAAAGCCTGCATGTACCGCCGCCACCTGCGTTGTTTCCAATGTAGCTAAATAACGTGCCTCTTTTGTGTGTTTACCAACCAAAAAACACCAAACTTGGCTGTGTGGGCGATGCAGTGCACAACGTGGTGTGCTGGCTAAGCTTCGGTTACAGGGCTGCCTTCGTATTTACATGGAAATGAGGTAGGCGACAGTAATAAATACTCGGTGTGAAAGGGACATATCGCGGCTATGGCTAACGTTAAGGTGCGCGATACCCAGCTCATTATTGCTGTGCGCTAATTAGCTGGGGTTAGCTGCTGTTTTGTCTTCTCACTGGGTCCTAATTAAACTAGTACGGTGGGGGTAAGGATCAATACCATGTAACTGTACACAAGAGAAATGTCCTCCCCTTAATATTAATGCTTCTTTTTTTTCATGACTGGTGGGTGACTTCAGACCTAAACACACCTCATTGGACTATCTAAGGTAAGGTATACTCTTAAAATAAAGTGCTATTGACAAGGGAGTAATGTGTCTCCTATGTAATTTCAACAGTTACAGTAAAGGTGATTGTGAAAGGCTATTTTAACCTCAGCTTCAACACAACGTTGGTTAATGTACTAATAGTTTAGCAAAAAATGTATCTTAAAACACACATTTGTAACCCATGCCAGCTTGAACTGCCTTTAGTCGGACAAATTTATTTTATAAAGCACAAGGCCTTGGCATGTGAGCTGTCCTGAAAAAGAAGCCTCAATCAGAAAACATGTAAAAACAAGGCACCCAGATAGCAAACTGACTCCGTTCCGGATCCGCCCAGGAGGTACCATAGGCTCCGGAACGGATCCGCAAAACGGGTCCGGATCGGAGGCTAGATGCCCAGCGGGACGGATCCGGAACAGATGCACGTCGAAGATCCGGACCAGATCAGGCACAGATCCGGCCAGATCCGGAACGGCTACGGGTCAAAGATCCGGCCCGTATCCGGAACGGCTAAGGTCCGAAGATCCAGACCAGATCCGGAACATCTACGGGTCAAAGATCCGGCCCGTACACACAAACACAGATACACATCTCATTGTATATATATATATTGTGTTTATAAATATGTATTTTATATAAATACTATGTGTAATATGTGTATCTATATAATAATATAGATACACATATAATTGTAGATATAATATGTTTATAAAGGTGTTATATATATATACTTATATATTTATATAGATACACATATAATTGTATATCTTATATGTGTATAAATATGTATTATATATACCTCTATATACACATATAATTGCAAACAATTCGGTCAAAAGTAATAAGACACCGCTGTAGTTCAAAGTAAAAATTAAATTAAAATCTTAAGTTATAAATCTTAACCTTTCCCTCAGTCAAACTGATTTAATGTGACTGTGCATAAATAATAATGATTGCTTGTTAAATCCTCGAAACAGAATTATATCTCATGTTTAATCGATACGGAGACATCGGAGCCAGCGGATCATTTCAAAAAATCCAGCCGAGATCAGGCTGCTCTCGGCGGGCAGCAGAGCGCTGACGGCCCGGTGCTGCGGGACTCTCGGTCCTGCGAGCAGGACCTCAACTCGTCGGCGTATCTTTTTAAGTCGGCCGATTCTTGAGAAAGTGACCACAGATTTGATGCTTAAACAACTAACTTCTCGCCTGAAACCATCCTAAAATTAAATTTTGTGACTCAACAACGGTAGTATTCAGAGAATGTCAACTTTCAGTTATGAGTTTTCTCATCCGTCATTGTTCCCCGTTTGCTGGCCCGAAATGCATTCTGGGATATTGGCTCTCAAGTACGCTCAAGTCTGCTCTGATGCATCCCCGGTAAAATGGGAGGATCAAGTCACATCCGGGCATTTTCACCGTTCTTGGCGAGAAGCGGACTTTTGAATTGGAACAGTACTTGGGCCGCGACTGATGACGTTTCACGAGTCCAGAGAACACAAGTACAGAGAAGAACGCTGATTGAGAAAAAAAAAAAAAAAAGGAGACTGTGACGTGTGTGTTCCAAAACTGTAACTATAAAACCAACATCAAAGAGAACTTCAAAAGTCATAAATACAGAAAACACTCTGGTGCAGTGAATATCTTTAAGTCTGGGATAAATTATCTTGAAGAATCTTCTGCCAATGTTTCCAGTGATATTTCTGATGGAGAAAGTATAGAGAGCAATTCCATTTTAAATTCTGCTTTTGACAATGGGGGTTCTCAAAACTTGGAGAAGGATATTGAGGTTAAACTTGCTTCAGTCCTGCTTAAGTTAGAAAACATCTTTCTTGTGTCTAGTGCAGCTGTAGATGAGCTTTCGCAGGAGTTAAGCTATTTGATTGGTTCGCTGTCTGTGCCGATTACTCAAAAGACTATTAGCCGAGTATTGCAAGATAATGGATGCCAGTTTGACCAGTCAGTTGTTGAAAAACTAGCCAATGCACTCTGTGAGACAAACCCTGTTATAAAAGCAATTGGTGATAAAGGTCCACTTTCCAGTGCTTGGAGGCGAAAGGTCTACTATAAGAGCCACTTTAATGTAGTGGAACCCGTAGAATATATACTTGACTGAAAGAATAGTAAGTCATTCCAATTTATTTCAATTGTAAAGTCTTTGCAGCAAATTATTGACTGCCAGACAATCTTGGATGAGGCTAGTAATTTGAGAACTGTAGATAAGCAGCCACAGATAACTGGTGTGCCCATATATAAATATTTCTTTGATGGTGCCTTCTTCAAAGAAAATGGACTGTTGTCTCAGCAGGAAAGCATTTCATTGATATTATACATTGACGAATTTGAAATATGTAATCCCCTTGGTACATCCAGGAGGAAGCATAACATTTGTGGTTTGTATTGGATTCTGGGTAATTTGCCACCAGGCTGTCACTCAGCTTTGTCCACCATTTATTTGGCTGCTTTAATCAAAAGTAATGATCTGAAGTGCTATGGGTATGATAAAGTGTTTGAACCTGTAATTAATGAGCTTGTTATTTTGGAACAGAGTGGGATATTTTTGACAAAGTTGGGCAGACAAGTTAAAGGCACAGTTCAGTGTGTGGTCGCTGACAACCTTGGTGCACACAGTATAGCTGGATTTGTTGAAAGTTTCTCAGGGTCATACGTATGTAGATTTTGCACTGCAGAGAGATCAGAGTTCCAGACTAAAGAAGTTAGAAGTGGAGTATTTACCTTGAGAACCAAAGACATTCATCAAGATCATTTAAGAATTCTTGAGCAAAACGAATTGGCCAATTGTTATGGTGTGAAATCTAATTGTATTTTATCAAAACACCTCTCATATTTTGATGTTACCACTGGGTTTCCTCCAAATATTGTGCATGATCTTTTTGAAGGAATTGTTTCTTTTGAAATTGCACTTTGCCTCAGTGTATTCATCAATACTTTACATTATTTACATTGAATGAAGCAATATCGTCTTTCAACTTTAAGTGGGCTGACAAAACTATTTTTTATTGTTGATCTTGTTGTCAGTCCTGTTCATACTGAGGACTCTATTGCATATCTTGATTTTAAGATATCTGAGCACAGAATTCGATTTCAAGAGGTTTTCCCAGACTGTAACCTTAAACCAAAACACCATTTCTTGGAACATTATCCATACTTGATCCGTCAGTTTGGTCCACTAGTTGCCCTATGGACGATGCGTTTTGAAGCAAAGCATAGCTTTTTTAAAAGGGTGGCCAGGAATATAAGGTGCTTCAAAAATGTGCTGCTTTCCCTTTCTGAGAGACATCAGTTTCAGATTGCGCATCATTTACATGCATGTAGCTTTCCCAGACCTCCATTGGAAATGACAAATGTTTCCACTGTTCACATCGATGTTCTTAACAAGGACATCTCAAATGCTCTCAGACAGAAGTCTTCAACTATGCCCACAGCGTGCTTGGCCAAAAGTGTGTCCTATAATAGAATAAACTACAAGTGTGGGATTATCTTGATCCATGGCTCACTGGGAGGACTGCCGGAGTTTAGTGAAATTATCCAAATGGTGATCCTGCAAGATGAGTTAATCTTCGTTGTGAAGAAGCTCAGTTGGTGGTATATTGAACACTATAGAGCGTATGATCTCCAAACATCGCCAGCCAAGGAAGTGGAACTTATTGAGCCAAAAGAACTACATGATGCATACCCACTGGCAGACTACAAAACTGCAAGGATGCGTCTTGTCACATTGAAAAGATATATCCATGTTTAAAGGGTGAGGCTGCATTCTAATACAACAGCCCATACCTACAACTAATTCTCCCTCATATTATCCTACTTCAGGGAGGTAGACACCCCAATCAGAAATTGGTCAATGATCCTCTTAGAGGGGACTTGCCTCACATTCTGAACTTTACTAATTGCTTGTGATCTCTTTTCAGACTGCCAATGACTGAAAGACTCAAGGTGATTTTGGGGTAGAGCAACACTGAAAAACTGACTCTTCCAAATGGCATACCAGAGTCACTAGATGACCTTCACAGCAAGATAAAGACTACATTTGGATTAAAAGGCAACCTCAGACTCAGACTTCAATCTGAATTCTACCACTGAACTTCAGGATTTGGGGACAATCAAGGTGATCCACCAGCAAACAAATCCACCTTTGATCAGTGCCACTGAGAGCACACCATCTAATTATTTTTCACTTGAGTCCGATGATGGTGTTTCCTTGGCATCAAATGACACGATAATACTCTCATCTCCCGAGTCTGTGTCATCTCGAACAAAACAGTGGCCACTAGCCTTTCCAATTCCCAGATTCGCATATGACACAGAGCTGCAGCTAGCAAAAGGGAATTCTGAATGCGACTTGAGCCACAAGATGTTGACAGTCAGCTCCCGAATTAAGTCTGATATCCTGAACAGACTGGCAGAAGAAATGTTTCAATACAAGGCCTACCCAGAGGATGGACATTTCTGCACAGTTGCAGAGGCCCTCATCAAAAAGCACCCTTGTTTGAAAGAACCTGGCTCATTCAATGACTACTACGGTTGGAAACAGCGACTGAAGTACAAGATGGGAAACTACAGGACTCAGCTCAAATTGCAGGGGTGTCCAGAGCTGTCTGTAAACTCCCTGAAATCTAAAGCTCCTAGAATAGAATATAATAGAATACTTTAATGTCATTGTCAAAAACAACGAAAAACAGTTTAGCAGCTCTTACAGTAAAGACAAACATTAAAAACAACCATAGAAACATCCACAACACAAGTTGACAGATAAATAAGTGGATCATCATAAAGTAGTCAGTGCTAGTGTCCTCAGGTTTTGGGTGGGGGTTCTATACATTTGACAGCCTGTGGATAAAAGTTGTTTTTTAGTCTGTTTGTGCGTGTTTTAATTGTCCTGTATCTCCTTCCAGATGAAAGGGGAGCAAACAGTGCATGTCCAGGGTGGGTGGGGTCCCTGGAGATACAGCTGGCTTTTTTACAGAGCCGGCCAGCGTATAGGTCACTGAGGGGGGGTAAAATGGTCCCAATCACTCTTTTTTGCCATCCTCACCACATGCTGCAGATCCCTCCTGTCCTCCACTGTGCAGCTAGCAAACCACACAGTGCAGCAGTAGGTCAGGAGGCTCTCAATGGTCGCCCGGTAGAAGTTTATCAGCAGGTGTTGCGGAAGGTGAGCCTGTTTCAGCTTCCTGAGGAAGTAGAGCCTCTGCTGGGCCTTCCCCACCTGATGGGAGATGTTTTTGGACCAGGTGAGGTCTGCTGAAATGTGGACTCCGAGGTATGTGAAGCAGTCCACCCTCTCCATCTCCTCTCCACGTACAGAGGGCAGCATGCTCCACCTGCCTAGCTCTCCTGAAGTCTATTATCATTTCTTTTGTTTTTGTTGTGTTTAACTCCAGGTTGTTATGTGAACACCATTGTGTCAGATGTTGGATCTCCTCTCTGTAGGCTGTCTCGTTGTTGTTGAATATCAGTCCTACTACAGCAGTGTCGTCTGCAAATTTGACCATGGTGTTAGTGGGGTGAATAGCTGTGCAGTCATATGTGAAGAGGGAATAGAGAAAAGGACTGAGGACGCACCCCTGTGGTGTTCCAGTGCTCAGGGTCAGTGGTTGAGGTGTGGTCCCCCATCTGGATACACTGGGGTCTGTTCCTGAGGAAGTCCAGCACCCATTTGCTCAGTGAACTGCCCAAGCCCAAGTTGCTCAATTTTTTAACCAGTTTGTGTGGAATTATTGTGTTAAAGGCAGAACTGAAATCAACAAACAGCATCCTTACATATGTGTTGTTGTGATCCAGGTGTGTAAGGGCTGAATGAAGAGCTGTTGTGATTGCATCATCTGTTGATCTGTTTGTCCGATTAGCAAACTGGTGTTGGTCAAGATCGGCAGGGATGACAGATTTAATGTGGGAGAGAACTAGTCTCTCGAAACATTTTGTGATTATGGGCAACTGGCCGATAGTCATTCAAGCATTTCACTTTGGTTTTCTTGGGTACAGGGACGATGGTGGTTGTCTTAAGGCATGTGGGAACAACAGACTGTTCAAGTGAGAGGTTGAAGATGGTGGTAAATACCCCTGTTAGCTCGTCTGCACAGGCCTTAATGATTTTTCCGGAGACCCCATCCGGTCCTGTCACTTTCCTGGTGTTGACTCGGCGTAGGACGGATCTAATCTGGTGGTGTTGGAGCGTTATCAGTTGGTCCTTCTCTGGTAGAACAGGCTGGATGTTGGTTTCCTTGTTTTCCCTATCGAACCGAGCGAAGAAGTGATTCAGGGTATCAGGAAGAGTGTTGTCTGTGGGGCTTAAGGCTGTGCAGTTGGTTTTTTTGTAGCCAGTGATGGTTTTTATCCCCTGCCACATGCACTTGAAGTCGTTGTTCTTAAAGTGCTCCTCTATGTGCTGCTTATATCTGCGTTTGGCATCCCTGATCCCCCTCCTCAGTCTTTTTTGCGCCTCTTTGTATTCCTGCGACGTCCCAGATTTAAAGGCAGAGTCCCGTGCTCTGAGAAGGGTCCGCACCTTGCCGTTGAGCCACGGTTTCTGATTTGGAAAGACTTTGATGGTTTTTGTCCCAGCTACACCTTCAGCACAAAAGTTTATGTACGAGAGGACAGCCGTTGTGTGTCCCTCCAGATCTGTCTCTTCAGCAAATATTTCCCAGTCTGTGGCATCAAATCAGTCCTGTAGGGCTGAGGTGGCTTCCTCAGTCCACACCTGGACTGTTTTAATGGATGGTTTCTGTCTACAGATCAGGGGTCTATATGCTGGAGTCAGAGACAGGGACAGATGGTCTGATAGTCCAAGATGTGGGAGTGGAGTGGCTCTGTAGGCATCTGGAATGCTGGTATAGACCTGGTCCAGTGTGTTTTTCTCTCTTGTAGGGAAGTTTACATTTTTGAAGAACTTCGGCATGACAGATTTTAAGTTGGCATGGTTGAAGTCTCCTGCTGCAATAACAAGGCTGTCTGGTTGTGCTAACATGTAGTTGTTAATGGCACTCTGTAGCTGCTCCAAGGCTAGCTTAGCATTAGCACGTTGGTGGTATATAGACATCTGTTATCATTACAGATGTAAACTCGCTGGGCAAGTAAAAAGGTGTACAGCTCAGCATCAGGTATTCTATCTCCGGGGAACAGTGTGTTTCAATAACCCTGGCGTCAGTACGCCAGCTGTTGTTGACGTAAATACAAAGTCCTCCACCCCTGCTTTTTCCGGAGTTGATGGTACGGTCCGAATGAGTGAGTATAAGTATAACACTATGCTTACTGACAGAATTTACATTTTCAATTTCCATATTTGTAATACCTTTTTTGTGGATTGACATTTTGAACATTGTATAGCTATCCTTCAGTGGTTATTTGATTAAAACTGAAATTGTATACAGGCCAAGGCCAAGTTGCATATCATCATCATCAACAGTGAGAACGTCTGTCTTCAGAGATTTGTGAAAATATAATTAATCAAAGATTATGTTGTCCCAGACTGAGGACATTCATCTTCGCTGGGAGTGTGTCCTGAAAGCCCTCATCATCTTCCTGGGAGAAGATGCAGTTGATCTGATCAAGGAATATCTTGTAAGTTTCCAAATAAATTTGCCATCCATGCGCGTCTGGAGAAGGCTGACTGCGACCACTCTGACTTCTTGCTACACACTGATGTGTCCTCAAAGCTGCAGCGCCATGATTTGAGGAACTTCCAAAACCTGGCGTCAGAGCTGGAGACGCAATGGAAGGCGTGTGCGCAACTTGACAGAGCAGCTTGACAAGTGTCTGTCAGAGTTTATTCATGTGAGTCAGCCTTTTCCCACAGGAAAAATGTTAAGTCCAAACAGCGTTCCACCATGACTGATGACCATTTGGTCTGTCTAAAGGCTGGCTACTAGCAGCTACTGTCCTGACTATGCAACCCTGCTGGTTCCATTCAGTGAAGTCATCAGATTCAAACGTAATGACCAAAAATGTACAGAATTGTATTGTGTCATATGGGTTCATGCAGTTATGCAAGGTACGTCAATATTGTAAATATAAAGTATACTTGGTATGCTATAACTATATATATATACATATATATGTATATATATAAATATTATTTATTCACCCTGGAGCTGATTGGAACACAGCTGTCCTCACAGAAGCTGATGTATGAAGTTGGAGCCTCTGTGTACTCATCTAGACTGTTAGCAGCAGTCCTGAATACATCCCAGTCTGTACAGTCCAGACACGCCCGAAGATCCTCCAGAGCCTCACTGGTCCACTTCTTGAATTTCCTCACCACAGGTTTGCAGAGCTTTAATTTCTGCATGTATGAGGGAATCAGGTGAACCATGGCGTGGTCAGAGTTTCCCAGAGCAGAACGAGGAACGGCGTGATAAGCCCCACTGATTGTGGTGTAGCAGTGGTCCAGAATGCTCTTCTCTCTAGTAGGGCATTTAATAAACTGTCTGTATTTAGTGAGTTCATGGCTGAGGTTACCTTTGTTAAAGTCCCCAAGGACAATAACTAAAGAGTCCGGGTAGGGCCGCTCCACACACCGTATCTGCTTGGCGAGTGTCCGCTGTGCGTCCTGCGCGTTGGCCTGCGGCGCAATGTAAACACCGACCAGGATGAATGAAGCGAACTCACGTGGGGAATAGAAGGGTTTGCAGTGAATGATAAGGGATTCAAGGTCCGACGAACAGTGCTGTAGAATCACTGTCACGTCGTTACACCAGCCATTGTTGAGGTAGAAGCAGATTCCTCCACCCTTTCCGGTATCGATCCACAGAGCCAGGTCTCCGTGAAGCATAAAACGGAGGAAGAAGAAAAGTCTCTGTCTCTCCCAGCGAGGAGCTGGAGTTCGTCCATTTTTTTGCACAATTAGCGGACGTTGGAAAGAAATTTTCCCGTCATCGCTGTACAAGATCCTTGTTTACGGAGACGGACTAGCGCGCCGGCACGTTTCCCTCTCCTACGGCGTTTTTCTGCGTGAGCCAAGGTGAGTGCACCTTTCACAAGAATGTCCAGTAATTCCACAGAAGTTAAAAAAGTTGGAAATAAGTCCGCTGGAGTTGTTCCCCTGATGTTCATGAGCTCATCTCTGGTGAAAGAGCTCCGGGAATCGCAGCAGAAAGCAGCATTTAACACAAAACAACAAGAAACAATGAGCACCAATATACCGAGGCAGCCATCTGCGGTGCCTTCTTGTATTGATGGGATGTTTCCCCTTCTATATTAGAAGGGGGAATTATATTGTTGCAGTGGAATGGAAATGCGCCTTTATGGGTCTCATAATTAGGTGATTTCCTGCTATTTCCCTCTTAATAATAACACTGCCTTTTGAATGCAAAACTCTAATTTTACAGCCCAGACCAAAACCAGAATTATATATACATATATATATATATATATATATATATATATATATATATATATATATATATAATATTTTGGATGAGTAGAAGCTCAAATCTTGCACATGAATCTATCTTCTTTCATTTTGTTCTATTGCCATGTAATTCCATTCTATGGTGTTTGTAGTTCATATGTGTTGTGCATGAGTATGGACATCGATGACCAATGGGAGAACTGGCAAGAAGATGATCTAATAGTTCATTGTGGGTGTGAGAGGTGGGATCTTTTGATTATTATATTCTGAAGGCTAAACTGTTCGTTACAGATCTAGAGTGTGGTAAATATAAGGCACAGGGTCTCCAGCATCGTCTTGCCTTCTGGCAGGGGATTTGCATGTCCACCACGACAAAGGATCCGATTTTTTTACCTTCAACTGGAACTTGTTTCCGTGGTGTCGGCACAAAATCCGCCTGTGCATTAAGAGGTCACAGTCATTTTGATGTATCTCTGTGAAATGAAGCTGTGTGACTAATAGTCACGTTCTCTGAGTAGCAAAGTGGAGATGATGTGCTGCTGTTGCACTGCAGACTGAAATCTCGGGTTAAATTGAACATTGAGTTTGCAAAGTGTGTGTCTTCGATGCAGCTTCCTTCTAACCATGAAGGCAATCGATCTCAAATAGGAAAGCAGCATTAATTAATGTGTTGTTCTTCTACTTTTCTTCTCCATCAAGTATTAGCAAACAGTTGCTTGGTATCCATTTGGAGTTATCTTTCCAGTGTCGGGTTAAGCAGTCGGAGCTGGTATGAAGACAGATAGCTGCTGCTGCTGCTGGGCACAGAGTGCTGGGATTGAACTAAAACAGGCTGTAAATGGTAGATGGTAAAATGCTCTGTAAAGCTGAAGGGAACTGCAGATTGGATGATAATGTTTCATGGGTTCGTCACCAGAAGTGACCCATTGTACATTTCACATAGCTATTTGATCCATCGCTGATCAGCTCATGTATTTGTCCAGCTTGAACCAAGTATTTTTTGATCCCTATTAATGAGATTCCAATGATACTGATGTGAAAAACACATATTACTTTATTTTTGTCCCTTTTGAAAAAGCACTGAAAGACCAAACCACCCGTTCCGTCTAAACGTGTATGAGAACGACTCATTGCAAAGTTCTCAACACTAATCTACGAAGTAGACACATATACAAATCCCCCAGAACCTAGTACACACTGTATCTTATATTAAGCTACAGGCAAGCCGAGGCCCATCTCTCTCCTGGGGTCGAAGGCTGACACGGGTCTCGACCCCTTCTTCATTGGCTGGAGAAGAATGTTTTAATGAGCTCGCATTCCGGAGGAAGACGGGGATAAATTCACACAGTATGAGGCGAGAAAAGTTTTAATAACCTGCGCTGCTGAGTTGTTTTAAGAACAACGATGTGTGTGTGTGTGTCCGTCATGAGGTCCCTACAGATGTGAAGTTTGAAAAGAAGCATGCATGGTACAACCTACATGGTGAACAGCTGGCTTCGTCCATCCTTTGGATGGTCCCGTACTTGTATCGATTTTTTCTAGTCTTCCGACCACTCAAAGCGCTTTAACACTACATGACATCATTCACCCATTCACACACTGATGAGAGGAGCTACCATGAAGGTGCCACATCAGATTATTAACCATTCATACACTGTAGAACAGCTACGGAGACATTTAGGGTTAAATGTCTTGCTCAAGGACACATTGACATGGGCTAGCGAAGCCGGCGATCGAACCGCCGATCCTCTGATTGAAGTACAACCCTGCTCCCCACTGAGCCACAGTCGCCCACACTTTCATTTCGTCTCCTCTGCTTACTGGTCACCCGTCCCGCCCATTGTAGAACAGAAGCAGCAATGGGAGCGGGGGTGAATTGTGGGTAAAAACTCCTCAGACCAATATTAAAATATCCACAACAACAAGCGCACCTCAAGAGGCCTCCGAAAGAGCGAAGGACGGGAAATTGAGAGGAGATTAGAGATGGAGAAGGAGGAGGAGGATGAGGGTAGAGGCAGGGCGGGGCGATCAAAGAAGAGGGAGAAGCTCGGGGAACAGAGAGAGGAAATCAAGTGTGCAGATGGTGGAACAGTTGTTGTCAAACTCTGCGAAAACGGCGAGATGTGCTTCACAGGACAAGCTTCTTTTCCTCCTCCCCCGTCTTCTACCTCGCCTCCTTCCCATGCTCTTCATCTCATCTCTCCCTTGAAACCCCTCCATCTCTCTCTCGCCCCGTCCACCCTGCGCTCCTCGTGTCCCCCACTGAGTTCTTTGAGGCGAGCCCCGTTAACTTTGTGTGCGAGGAAAATGCAAATGAGCGTCGTGCCGAGCTGCTGGAGTGGAAACGCCTCGCGTTCCATATGAAGCTCTGCTCGGGGAGAGGAGCACACACAGTATTGATTTGTTTGATTATTATCGTTGTAAGGGGACCGACTTAAGATTGATCAGTGTCGAACGTGAAGTTCTTACATCTTGTTTTTATCCGAAAATGATGCTTTTGCAAAATCTCACAGATTCAGTTGGAGTATATATACATATATGTTTATATTAAGACATGGTTGTTGTTATACAATATTTAGATTTTTTTAATGTATTTCTCTTTAAAAAAGAAAAAACAAGATTATTGGGCTCTTTAGGCCAGTGTGAGCCAGCGAGTGTGGACTTAAGATGTTGTAGTTGGTCTAATGGACAGAATGAAAGTGGCGCGAGCGTGTTGCAACTACATCGTGTTGCAACCACAGCGTATTGCAGCCACAGCGTGTTGCAGCCACAGCGCGTTGCAGCCACAGTGTGTTGCAACCACAGCGTGTTGCTGCCACAGTGTGTTGCAGTCACAGCGTGTTGCAGCCACATCGTGTTGCAGCCACAGTGTGTTGCAGCCGCAGCGCGTTGCAACCAGAGCCACAGCGTGTTGCAACCACAGCGTGTTGCTGTCACAGCGTGTTGCAACCTCAGCGTGTTGCAGCCACAGCGTGTTGCAGCCACAGTGTGTTGCAACCACAGCGTGTTGCTGCCAGAGCATGTTGCAGCTAGAGTGTGTTGCAACCACAGCGTGTTGCAGCCACAGCGTGTTGCAGCCACAGCGTGTTGCAGCCACAGCGCTTTGCAGCCACAGTGTGTTGCAACCACAGCGTGTTGCTGCCAGAGCATGTTGCAGCTAGAGTGTGTTGCAACCACAGCGTGTTGCAGTCACAGCGTGTTGCAACCACAGCGTGTTGCAGCCACAGTGTGTTGCAGCCACAGCGCGTTGCAGCCACAGCGTGTTGCAGCCACAGCGCGTTGCAGCACAGAGCCACAGCGTGTTGCAGCCACAGCGTGTTGCAGCCACAGTGTGTTGCAGCCGCAGCGCGTTGCAACCAGAGCCACAGCGTGTTGCAACCACAGCGTGTTGCTGTCACAGCGTGTTGCAACCACAGTGTGTTGCAGCCACAGCGTGTTGCAACCACAGTGTGTTGCAGCCACAGCGCGTTGCAACCACAGCGTGTTGCAGCCACAGTGTGTTGCAGCCACAGCGCGTTGCAACCACAGCGTGTTGCAGCCACAGCGCGTTGCAACCACAGCGTGTTACAGCCACAGCGCGTTGCAGCCACAGCGTGTTGCAACCACAGTGTGTTGCAGCCACAGCGCGTTGCAACCACAGCGTGTTGCAGCCACAGCGTGTTGCAGCCACAGCGTGTTGCAACCACAGTGTGTTGCAGCCACAGCGTGTTGCAGCCACAGCGTGTTGCAACCACAGTGTGTTGCAGCCACAGCGCGTTGCAAGTTTTGTTTTTTTGCAGTTGAATCTCAGTTCATAACATCGTTCAGGGGCTGTATCCACTGTTTTCTAGCAATGGAGATTCAATAGACGCAACAATATTATCTCCATTTCAAATTCAACAAAGTCAATGGACGACAGGATGAGAATCTCAACACTGATAGGCCTTTGTGGAGAAGCCTCACTCAAAATTCCCCCGATAACTAAATATTGCTCGAGCTGAACACAAACTTGCACAATTCCGTCAATAGTTATTTTGCGCATTGTGAACAAGTCTGCTTCGTGTTTGGTCTGATGGGGAAACACGAATCACGGAAGCCATGCACACCCACCCACGCTGCATATCTCTATTTGTATGCAATCAGTCTTTTTTTATTCTCTCTGCGGCCAGGTGGCACTCCCAACAGGTAAAGAAATACATACCTCCTACCTCATTGTACCGCAACCTCGCAGGTTTCTTTTGCAACTGACATTAAAATATGTCACTTAAATCCATGTGTACCCTGTTCAGTTCCACTTAATACGCATTAGCTGGAATACGCATCCCCTTCCTAACCAACTGCATTATCACTCGGCAAAACACATCCGCACGTTACAAACCCCCGCTGCATCATGCAATTCAGCCGCATTTTATTGTGCAGTGGACGAGAGCCACACTTCCTCTGTTCCTCTTTCTGCACTTTCTCAGCGAGGCGCTCGTCAGTAGCAGCCTTTGCAATTACAGAGGAACGAAGCACTCGCACTGCCTCTTCTTGCGTAACACTCCGTGCTTCTTTGTAATAGCAGGAACAGAGTCACTATGAACAGAGTCACTAAACGCTCCACGCCGGCCATCAAGGTCTGAACAGAACGCTCTGAGAAGAAAAGAGGAAAAACAACTTAATCGTCTTTGTTTGAACAAGAACTTTTGCAATTATTAATGAATCAATCAAGTTAGATATGGCATCAAAATGGGAGCTGACCGGCCTCCTCGCAGAAAGTCGCACCATTTGACCTATTCAGACATGGCCAGGGTGGCAGTAGCCGGGTTGTGCTAATCAGGGAAGTGGATATGATAGGGATGCTGCACAAAGTCAGTGTGAGGGGTGTGTGTCGCTCTCAACTGCACATAAACCCACGCAGCGACGGCAGAGGCATTTTCATCCAGACTCGCCCCCCCTTGATATCTCCAATTATTTTCTGGTCCGGCTATGATAGCACGTCTGTGACTACACGCGTCTGGAAAAGCAGCGTCATCAAATCACAGCCAAACCAGTGATGCACATGTGTATCCAGGCCTCCGTTTACGCCACGAGAGGTTGGAGAGGTTGGAGAGGTGAAGAATCCAGTGAAATAAAATCACAAAAGGCTCTGGAATCCGGGGCAGCGCCTCGCTTCCACTTTCACATTCCCAACATCACCTGCAGGCGTGTTGAGCTGCGGCGCACTCCGTGTGCTCCAGAGGCAGGAAATGATGCCAGTCTTATGACGATGTGTGTCGGGCTGCAGGGTAAAGATGTGTTCCGATACGGGGCAACGCTAATACATTCGAGTGGGGTACAAAACCTGTAGAACAGAAAAAGAGACAGGACACCAGGACTTTTTTGTTTGCATCACAGAGAAACGAGGTCCTTCTGTCAGAGGAATATCATATCTAGAAGGCGCTCCTTGATAATCTTCACTTTTTAATATATAATCATGTGTTGCACACTTGGACACAGGAGATCCAGGTGTGCATGGTTTTTGTATGAATTGCTTTACTCAACAGCACTGAAAGTACACAAACACACTCTGAAAGTACAGAAAGTTGCTGATCAGCCGCACTGCATACTACAGGCTATTTTAGTCCACTACTGAATCAAACGTTTTCTTATACATATATACACATATCAGCTTATATTATCACAAACAACTTCATTCACACTGGCGACATTCTGCACATTCACACAGCTCTCAATCTCACAGGCTACATATGGGCGACTGTGGCTCAGTGGTGAGCAGGGTCGTCATTCAATCAGAGGATCGGAGGTTCGATCCCCGGCTCCGCTAGCCCATGTCCATGTGTCCTTGAGCAAGACACTTAACCCTAAATGTCTCCGATAGCTGTTCTACGGTGTATGAATGGTTGCTAATCAGATGTGGCACCTTCATGGTAGCTCCTATCATCAGTGTATGAATGGGTGAATGATGTCAAGTAGTGTTAAAGTGCTTTGAGTGGTTGGAAGACTAGAAAGGCGCTATACAAGTACGGGTCCATTTACTAAAGGTGGTTACTAGTGTTTTCTCGGGCGCTAGCTAAATGATTCATTATATTCCAGACACGTCACGACGTTCAACTTCCAAACTGACATACAGGCCGTTTCTCAATCCTCAAGTACACAAGTATGGACTTGTGAACTTTTGGAGTCCAGACTTCAGAAGTACGGTGAATTGGAACGGAAGCTTACTTGATGACGTCGTCACGTTGGTAGCTCTTTCTTCACGCACGTATATTTAAAGAGCCAGTGGCGGGAAAAGGTATAGAAGATTGCTGTGGATACAACGTTATAATAGATTTGTTAGATATTAGATATTAATGTATAAGATATTAATACATATTAGATACAATATATATTAGATATTAGATATAATATATTAGATATATTATTAGAAGATATTAGTTATAATGCCGTTATAATAAAGCTGCTTCTGATTATTATTGTGTATATATATATTATTATAGATTTATTACACATCTATATATTATAGATATATTATATATACTAATAATGGATCGGACCCCGAGGATTGCGGTTGCGGTCGGCCATCTCTATCAAGAAGCCGAAGAGGAGGCGAATCCTTCAAAGAATAGCCGTGATGCAGCGGAGGACGGACAGGAGACGAGCCTTAACAGCATCTTTATTGCTTTGTAAGTCTGTCTTAACGTTATGCTTTTTTAAAACCAGGCGACCCATTGTTCTTCTTTGTAACCTGTCCTCCCAATTAACTTGACAGTTTACTTCATACACCAAAAGAAAAATTTAGATTTAATGTTTTAGTGACGTGATCATTTAGTTTAATGTAGTTTCTGCTGCTGTTGTACTCTACTGGTTGTACTGGGAGGTGTATCTAACATCTATTCTCTTTCATATTAGATGAAGGAAATACCTCAAACTAGATTACATAGAAAATACCTTTACATTAGAACATTGCTCATGTTAACATGTATTGCACGGCTGTTGTAATATTAATATATAATTTATCCAGGCCTAATAAGATGGCAGGTATAGAGGAGGTTTCATACAGTAACATTATATCAGTAGTTAAATATTACATCCATTAGACTATATTCCACATACACCACCATTGAGAGCATCCTGACCAACTGCATCACTGTGTGGGGCGAAAGCTGCACAGACTACAGCAGGAAAGCCCTGCAGCGCATAGTGAATGCAGCTGGAAGAATCATTGGTACCTCACCACTCCCACATCTAGACTCATGTCTGCTGCTAAACTGTCTGACCGCTGCTATAACGCACACTTAAATAGTTTCCTAATGTATGTTGTTTATATGCTATATGTTGTTCATATGTTGTCTAACTGTTTTTACTTTTTTAACTGTTTTTGCACTATGCTTATATGTTTTTGCACGATGTTTATATGTTGTTAAAATGTTATATGTTGTCTATTTTTTTAACTTTTTAACTTTTTTAACTGTTTTGTACTATTACACTTTATGTCAGCCAGTAGATAAACATAATTTCAGGTCTTCTGTATGTTTGCACAAATGGAAGAAGTGACGATAAAACTGACTTTGCCTGTCGAGCAGTAAAATAAATAGAAACCTTCTGAAGCATATTCAAGCACTTGACCACACAGGTCAGATATTAACACTGGTAGACTTCAACAATTCATATTTAGAAATCATTATTTATCAATATTAAATAGTCAAAACACAAACAAATATACTACATACATTAATGTTACAACAATCAATAAACAATGTTTCAAAATAATATCCTGTTTTTGTTTTTTTAACAGGACCAAAGTCCTGTTCAACGATATGCGCAACTGAAGGACCATGTCCCGATTCTTTTCGTGTTCTGGTCTGAAGCTGACCTGAGACCAGCCTTCAGGCTCTCCACCAACAGCATCAACATGCTGGTCCAGGTGCTGCCCGGCAAAACAAACATGGATGGAGCTATGAGCTTGAGCTGCTGGTGACGGTGTACCGGCTGCTGGTGGAGTCTCCTCCTACAGGGTCACCTCAGACATCTCTGCCATGCCACAGTCCACCGTGTGCAGGACCGCCCACAACGTGGTGGAGGAAATGTGACTATCCTCCATAGAGTGGTGCATTTCCCCAAAGCAGAGGAGATGGAGGAGGTGGGGCCTTGCCGGCCATGAGGCATTCCACTGTGCTGCCGGTGCCATCGATGGGTGTCACGTCCGGATTCTTCCTCCTGCAGAGAACAAGAAGGCATTATATATATATATATGTGTATATATATATATATATATATATATATATATATATATATATATATATATATATATATATCTCTCTCAACAGAAAACGGAGCGGGATCAGAGGAAGGCTTGCTGCCCAGAAGGACTGCCTGCATGTCTGGGTCAACATGACTACTTGTAGATACTAAACCTCCCCAGATGAAGTTATGTCCACTGGAAGAAAATAGTTATTTTGCAATGTTCTTCTTCTTGTTCTGTCTAAATGAAATGTAACTGCCTGACTGTAAATAACTATCTGTAAACAATAGGACTTTGTAATTGTTTGTTGTTGTAAATATACACAATTGCTTTCAAAAATGAATATCCTGGGTTGAAATTCAAACATTACATTTATTTACAGTTTATTCACAAGCTTCTCATTCTATATGGGCCCAGGTTTTCTCAGATGTCCCTTAATTTAAATTGTAGGTTATAATGCACATTGATAGAGAGCTTAATCAGTCTGTATAATATGGATAGAGAGGAGCTAACAAGTCGGTCTTTAGGTCAACGTCAAAGTTAAATTAAAATGTAAATGTAGTAATAAAACGGATTTAACGTTACCAGTAAACAAACAATAGACTATTGAGACCAAAAGATTGTTCGTTAGATTCCACCAAACCGAATTATAGCGCATGTTTAACCGTACAACAGAGACGTCAATACCACCGGCAAATTTCAAACAGACTGGCCGAGAGCAGGCTGTTCTAGCCGGGCCCCGTGAGCGCTGAGCCCCCGGTGCTGGTTTACTGAAGGTCCCGCTAAATTTTTTAATTTGCTGAATCTCGACAAACCGAAGACCAATTCGATTCTTAAACAACTAACTTATCGCCTAAAGACATTCTAAAATTAGTTTGCGTGACTTAACAGCAGTAGTATTTAGAAAGTTTCAACTTACAGTTGTGTGTCATTTCCTCCGCCATTTCTTCATTTGCTGGAGTAGCGCGAGCGTAGCTTTTTCCCTCGCTTTCTCCCAAAGGACCCCTGAGCTGACCCAAGTCTCTGCCTGAACTTTAATCCTCGTAACCAACATTAACCTCTCAAATCTTTCAAACCTCCCTTGCAGATAAGCCAACAGATGCCAGGCGAACAAACAAAACAATTAACAATCAATGAAAATAATAAACAAATGAGAATATCTGCTTCTAACATTCATTTCTGTGCTTTAGGAGTGAACCTATCTTGGCCAGGAATCATACACCAACAAATACATGAAACATAAATAGATCCCTTTTGACTTAAAAATAGAGTCACTGGATTTAAAGTGACAGTAGTGTGTTCATGCGTGCGAGGCGTTTGCGTTGATGTGAACAGATGCACGAGTGTGAGTCAGAGTGGTGAAGCAGAGCAATCAAAGGTGTGTATGACGCGAGCGTGAAGAAGATGTGTGTGAAACAATACAATTTTTTATGGTTCTGGTTAAAAAGCTCGTTCAGCTCTTGATGCATGATCAAAGTTAACTATTTCCTATTTTTAAGGTGTTTCCATTTCCCTCTTTGAAATGATTTTGAGCCATGACATGTCTACCAATGGAAAGCCGGCCTTAAACAACAGAGTTGGCTCAATGGTAAATTAACTTATATATGTTTGTTTTTCTTTTCTATTCTTACGCCACCCAAAGGGATTTGGTGTTAATTATTGCCCCCAAGGACACATCGACATGGAGCTGGGGATTGAACCTTCGGTTGAAGGACGAACCGCTCCACACCCGGGCCACAGACCGTGGTATGGCAAGACGGCGGGGACACAGAGGGAAATAGAAAAGGGAGAATTGGGGAACAAACACCGTTTTTTGCACTTGCCACCAAAGTTGAAAACTCAAAAAGTCAAAACATTTCTGCCTCATTGTGACAGCTGGGAAATAACAAAAGGAAAAACCTCAGACCTAGAACTGTTCAATTCAAATTGATTTTTCTTGAATTATTTATTTTGCACAGCAACAGATTGAATTACTCAATAAAGTCTGGAAGAATAAAGCCTGGAAGACTATGTTGATATCAACTTTGTGTATCAAAATGCAACGAGACCAACCACCGCTGTGAAAGCAAAGTAGTTGCATATGACTGGGGACTGGCTACAAGCTTCCCCTGGAAATAATATTTATAAATTCAGAATTAAGACTCTAAGGATGGATCGTTTCTTTTGTTGTACAGACTTGACAATGCAGTTCAGTTTTTTAAAAGAGCATCTGTTTTGTGTTATTCATTTAACAGTTTGAAGAGGATGCTTTTATTCTGAAAGTCTTCTGGGGTTAATTTTAGTTTGACTCAATGTTAGTGTGAGTTGTTCATTGTCCCTAGAGGGATACCCACCACCCCTGACTGCCAAGACATTTAGCATTTTTTCTCAAATTTCTCAAATTTTTTTCATCTCCATGGATACCCTCTCACTCACATAAACATTTTTGCCAGGAGCCTCCCCGAACTGCTCTGACTGCCATGAGCCGCCTTTTAAAATTCCTCTCTCTTTTTTTGCAAACCGCGTACGCCATTGACTCATTCCTCATTTGAGTCATCAGGGCCTTATTTGCAGTTTGGAGCTGGTAATCGTGTTTCATGCTAATTTGGATCTGATTGGATGAACAGAGATGCCTCTAATTTGCCTGTTATTCCACATTTTGTGGGACTGTCATCTTAGGTGAGAGGTGCTGTGTGCTGAAGGGGCTTACATACGCAAACATATTGACGAAGGCACGCTCGCACAGAGGAAGCCTTTTGAGTTGTTTGTCTTCCATCATTACTCCCCCTGATAGAACAAAAAGCGATGACAGCTGCACAGCCTGACGGAGTTATATTTTTAGTCTGGTTTTCGGAGCTCAAAGCGCAGCAGTTAAACCCCCCCCCCCTCCCCCAGCGAACATCGTCACCACTGTTTCTGCAAAGTGCTTCCATCCAGCAGCGATGACCAACATTACTCCGGCCTCGTTGCTGAGCTGCCACGCCGCCTTCCTCCCCATCCAGCTGACGCCGATGTGCTCCTTCCTCGTTGCCTCAGAAAGGGGGTGGGGCCTGTTGTTTGGAGAGGAGGTCGTACGCCACCGGGAGCTTAATCAAATGAAGAGTTGGTGTTTGTTAAAGACATGTCTGTTAAACTATAACGAGCTTCAGTTAGAGAATGTGAATATTCTAAGGTAAAAAAAAGAGTATCCGGTGTGTCGTTGCGCAGCAAGGCTCTAGAGCAGGGGTGTCAAACTCATTTTAGTTAAGGGGCCACATGCTGCCCATTTTGATCTGAAGTGGGCCGGACCAGTAAAATCACAGCATAATAACGCATACATAACGACAATATTTCTTTATGTTTAAATCTTTTTTTAAAATTCTTTTTGGATGATAAACCCTATTTTAAGGTCTTTCTACAATAAACTAGAAACATAAAGCTCAAAAAGGCAGACATCAGCCCACTGTTTATCTGCCTGGGCTCTCCTCTGGAGATTCCCTCACAGTTGGGCAATATGTTTAGTAAAGTCAGTGCTAAACTCAATTGTAACTGTGGTGCAATGGTTAGCATGCCTGTATTACAATCAAAGGATCAGTGGTTTGAGCCCCAGCTCACCTAGTTATTTTTCTTTTTTTAATTTTTTCTTTTTCCTGCAATTTTTTCATATGTTTGACACCCCTGCTCTAGAGAGTCTTGTGCAGAAAGCACACTGCATGTACTCCTGCTGGCTTAATAATAATAATAATAATATAATCAAAGTCCCGCAGAAAACTTTGGACCGTATCTCCTCCCGCAGCGTTGCCAGGACATGTGTGTGTATGTCTCTTTAAATACAGAGATGAGAGGAGCAACAGCTCCACAGTCACTCACAGTCACATTTTTAGTTCCACAAACATAACAAGCATATCAGCGCGTTCAGCTGAGTCTTTCATCTCTGTTGACTCATTTCCACTGCTACGCCGACGACACACAGCTCTACATCTCCACCAAATCCATCACACCCACTACCTACTCCACCATTAGTTCGGGGGGGCAGCTGTTAAACTAAACAGACAGAGCATGCACAGATACCAAATCCACGGCCCGCCGCTGCCTTGGTGTCATCTTTGATCCAACCCTCTGCTTTGAATGCCACGTCAAGCACATCACAAAGACCTGCTTTCTTTCATCTAAAAAACATTGCCCGTCTACCCCCTCTCTCTCCTCTCTGCCGCAGAAACACTCATCCACGCCTTCATCACCTCTCGACTGGACCACTGCAACAGCATCCTGTACGGCACATCCACCAAAATCAGCAACAAACTACACTACATCCAGAATTCAGCTGCCCGTCTGCTCCCCCACACCCGCACCAGAGACCACATCACCCAGTCCTCCAGAACCTCCCCTGGCTCCCCATACAGCACACACTCCAGTTCAAGATTCTCCTCATCAACATGTATAAATGAACTCTTTAGTTATTTATTTTTTTTTAATGACTCTTTAGTTTTTGTGTATATACATATTTTTTACACACATATATAGAAATACTTTAATGTACATCAATAACCTCAATATCTTACTACTGGTATCTGGTTATCTTGTATTATTGTTGCTTCTATTGTTTGACTGTACCATGTAAAGTACCTTGAGTACCTTTTAAAATGTTATACAAATAAAGTCTATTATTAATATTAATATTAGCCACACCATTAACATTTCTTACGGAATTTTCTAGTTATTTTTATTTACCTTTATTCAACCAGGTGAATCAAATGAGAACCAGTTCTCATTTCCAATAACGACATGGCCAAGATGGCAGAAATAAAACATATAGATGCATCTCAAACAATCTTGTGCAAAAATGACAACGTCACGATATGCATGATATATGAAACAACAGCGTTGTAAATACTGTATATGTAATATATATTTTTCCTGAACAAATTGAACAGACTTTTAATACGTTTTCACGTCACAAATAAAGACATCCACCAAACCCCTTGTGCTGAACAGATTGAGTTGCTCTTTTTATTTTTCAGCACTACATCCATTTCTTACCTTCACAATAAAACCCTTGACATTTAATATACGCAAGAGAGTAATTCAAATTTTGATGTCGTTTGTTTGTCAGGCCCACACCAAAGTAGAGTAAAAACAAAAAGGTGTAGGGAGAGAGGAGAGGAGAAGTAGGGTGTATGAAGTGCTGTGTGTTGTTTGAGTAGGATGGAAATTGTTAAGGAGAGGCAATGAGGAAGGAGAGCAGATGATGGATGTTTGTGCTGTTTCAAGAAGAATGAGAGGATGTGGAGTGTAAATAGAGTTAGTGAAGGTGTGTGTGTGTGTGTGTGTGTGTGTGTGTGTGTGTGTGTGTGTGTGTGTGTGTGTGTGTGTGTGTGTCAAACAGAGAGAAGACAGAATTAGAGCTGCCACTTGTGTACACTTGTACAGTTATCTTAGAGAGGACTGATTTGATGATATTTTTGGAAAGTGAGGACATTTTGGCCAGTCTGGTCCTGCCTCTGTTTGAAGGGTTCAGGACAGAATCAGGTTTTGGTTCTATATTATTATATTATTCTATATACTTTTGGTATACTATTAGGACATTATAAATATAATAATATTGTGTACCCTAAATGCTGAATGAACTTCCCAGATAGTAATCAAAATTACTTTATTACATTGAACTATAAATGGTACACCAACAACACAATAAAACTTAAAAAACAACAACATAGAAACAGGCTCCATTCATGTATATCGCCTTTGATTGAACTGCTCATTATTGCATTTACGCCTTATGATGGCTCGCACATTCGAGGCACTGGTCAGGGGAAATTCTTTTATAACAGCATCTGTTTAGAGAAGAGATGATGTCACACAGCATATTCTTATATTTTGACTACACGGGAAATCTGGTTGATCCTGATTATTTTTTGCACTCAAGACATGACCTACCTGTTATGGCCTGCACTTTTGCTACATCAAGTTGGTTTTTAGGAGGTCCCCCTTTCCCAGACTTTCCAGTCAGGGTAGACGTAGCGAGGACCTCCTTGGAAAACACCAGGGCAGCCAGCTCATGGCAAAAAAGGGTCGTTTGTGACCTATTAAGCCGCAGGAAGGCCCTCTTCGAAACCGTCACATTGCTGCCCTCCAAGGCGTGCTGTATGAGAGATTTAATGGAACACATTAATATACAGTTGGAAGATCTCTACCTACCTATTAGGAATTAATATGAGTCATTCACATATGAATACAATGTGCTTTATTATTTAAAACACTGATAGTAGTCTGCACATCCCTCTATGGAGCGGTACCACCAGTGGCGTGGAGGTTCCCTCTCTACTAATTCACATGACTGATGTGTGACACATGAAACCTATAAAGGAACATTAAAAGAATATCTAAATGAGATAAAACAGATAAAAGTAAATACAAGTTGACTTGATTTGAGTCGTTCTCTATGATTCCATTTATGATATGAAGTAGTGGAAACAGCAGTTGCAGCAATTGGACGTCTTGTGCACTTTTCTAAAACTTTACTTGACACATTCTGTAATATTATCCAGTAATACACAAGATATGAAATCTCCTTTTCGGCTGGGGTCTTAGTAAATTCTTTAAGGGAGACTCCTCGGTGTTTCTGATAAACCTCATTTAAAAACCTGACTTTGAGGAAGACGTAGGTCTGACATCAACCCCGAAAACGGCAAGTACAATCAAAATGGAGCCTTGAATGATGGTTATCAGTGACCGATCGATCCTACACCGAACTGAGGAAAACTTAATAGTGTTTCAGTCGGACCATAACTCACCCTCACCTGTAGACTCTAATGTAATGTTGTCACTAATACAACATTTAAATTATTATCGGGAAGGTTTTTGCCACTTTAACACAACATATAAACCCAAACATTTTCCATTTTGTGAAATACTAGTCCTATGATAGTAACACGTCAGTTATCTGTATATATCTGTTGTACAAGGACATATGGTTTAAAGTAACTAATAAAAAAATGTATCCTTTGTGTTTTGTATTCCATTTTTTCTAGTATCAACAGATGGATGTCAACAACAGCATGGAGGACATCATGGCATCCCTTCGTGGTAGGTGTTCAGATGGGAATTGGAGGGGTAGACATTTCATAAGAAAAATATTATATAATGTATAATGTTCTAAAAGTATACTTTTGGTATACTATTAGCACATTGTAATTATATTAAATGTGTAATGTTCACATATTTCAAATCTACTTAAAACACATTTTAAATATACTTAAAACACATTTTAAATATACTTAAAACACATTTTAAGTGATCTATCGGCATGTATATTAGCATATACACAGAAATATACTTAAGTATGTACTAAGTATACTTGAACTTGTTCCAATTTAGCACACAAAAATATACTTAATATACTAAAAGTTGTACTTAAATACTATTTATGTACAACTTAAATATATTTAGTACAAAAGAAAAATAACAAAATAACACACTTTAAGTATACTTATGATTAGTATACTGAAGTATACTGAAGTTGGCTGTGGTGGAGGCCTCGCAGCCCACTAGGTGGGCCGGCCCATTTGGCATTTGGCAGAATAGCCAGATCACCGGTCGGAGCATGGTCGTGCAACAATCTGACAAAAAGTAATTGAGATATTTCAAAGGGTCCAACTGACCCTTTGAAATAAAAGGGGCCACTGGACCCCTTTTGGTGATCCATCGATGCATTTTAGGATCATTATCTGAATATCAAAGCGGAAATTTTAGCACCTCATAGTCACTGTTTCATTTCAAGAGCAGTGTGTTGAGCTGAGAGTCAAAACAGTAAAGAATTACAGGGTTCATTGACTTCAAATATGAAACCACACTTAGTTAAACTACTCGAGTGTGTCCGTATAACATATCAAATCTGCTACATTTCTGTGAGGTATGAACGCTTCAATGGGTCCGCACGGACAAGCAAAGCCAATTTGTTACTTTTCTTCCATTAAAAACACACACACACACACACACTCTCTCTCTCTCTCTCTCTCCGGACACACACACTCATGCACCCACTCCTTACGGCTTAAATTTGTTTTTGCGCTTTGCGATGAGAAGGCCCGAACGATGCGGCTGGATGGGCGGCGGCGGACGGAGAGCGAAGGCAAGAAAGAAAGGGAGGAGAGGAACGGGTTGACGATTCAGCGTATACATTATTCATGCGGGCATAGATGCTTCGTTGGTAACCGCGGTGACATCAGCATCCATCAGCTCGCCTGCACATAAATCAGCGTGTGTGTGTGTGTGTGTGTGTGTGTGTGTGTGTGTGTGCATCTGTTTGTTCTAATTTGGCTCCATCAATTGCATTTTTTTTTCCTGGACCAATTTTCTTTTTCTTTGTTTTTTAATAACCACTTTCCCTCCATTATGGTTTCTCTTCGTTCTTCCAGTTATACAATTACACAGTAGTCCGAGGGGTTGTTTATTATATATATATATATATATATATATATATATATATATATATATATATATATATATATATATATATATATATATATATTTATATATTTTTGACTACTTTACTTTTGTACTTGACAATCCTTTGTTCTTTTCTTCAGTTATTAACAAGTTACCAAATCATCCATTACATCCCATCCATCCCTCCAAAAGTTTTTCATTTATGAGATTTAATTTTTCCTCATTTCCTTACTTCTACCATTTGGCAATCCGCGACAACCATGACACCCGCTTTCCATTCTTCTAGTTAGCTTATCGGACTGTTCTATGTTTTACATTCCACAATTACTTTCTATCTTTCTCCTCTCCATCATGGCAACCTTTATTTAAATGTGTACATGCCGACGTCCCTATACGCGTATTATGCTCATCTTCATATTCCTTCTATGTTCCCCCTCAATCATGATCATAATTTCAGGACTGTGATGATGATTGGTTAATTTACGAGGACTCATTTGTCCGTGACACTCTTTATCCATACCTCCTGTGCAGCCATTCCTTTTAAATCACTTTTTTCCCCCCCACCTCAATCTCTTTCTTCCCCTCCCCTCTCCGTCATGGTGATCAGTAGTTGGTACAGTTACTAAACAATGACGAATGGCCTCCAACACACCCTTCGTTTTTACTGCACTTCTTTTTCTTTCTGGCAACCACCATTTTTCTTCTGTCTCATCTCCATCATGGTAACTGGTACGCAGTCATTGGTTCAGGTAATATACGGTGATCAAAGTTCCGCAATCACACCAACAATTCAATTTCTCTACGTTTTTATTTTATTGTTTAAACGTTTTTTTTACATTTTGATCCCCCCTTCCATTTCTTCATTCTTTTTGGGCCACCTTACTTTTTCCATCCAACCAACGTGGTCTCCCTCGTGGCATCCAGTAATTATTTAACTGATCACATGGTGCCCCCTCCATCGCTCCTTTGTCTGTCATCACTATCGTCTCACGCAGCCAATGGCCTGAAATAACAGTAATCGTGATGCCATTACAAAATATGAAAAAGTTATCTTATTTCAAGAAGATACAATTGCAACTAAATACATGTTTTAGTTTAGTTATATGTATGTTACATTCAATAAAGTATTATATTTATAATCAGACCTGCATCTATTTTGAGAAGCTGTTAAGTCACTAAGACTATTGCACATTCACACGTTACATTTAGCTTTTTCTCACTTAAGCTTACATTACAACAAAATAACTGGAGACTGGTTCCGTGGTAACTTACTCCGTGGTGAGGGAGGTGGGAAGCAGACCCTGCCGGAGGAGTACCAGGGACAGGTATCACTCTGAGCCCGTATTCATAAATAAACTTGAGGCTGGAACCTGACGGCTTGCTGTTCCACTCACATGGAGCCACAAGCAATGTCACCTTCTGGCATGCTTGTTGTTGCTCTGCGTGATGGTATTTGGTCTAAATATTGCCATTGTAATGATTGTAGTGACTGATCTCCGTCTAGTAGTCACTTGACTGGGCGCGGGAGAAGTCCTGTTTCTTACTCGCTTTCGGGTGAGAGTCCAGGCCGTTTGTATCTTTGGGTGATGTTCCCATTTAATTATATTGCAGGTTTATACAATTTATACATTTTTGGTCACCTGTGTTGTTTGCGGTAAAAGACGTGCGATCTCCCCGTCACCCATGCACAATTACCCACCTGGCTGTTTCACCTGTGCGCCATATATAAACTATCATAATAAAATACACAGACATAACTAATGGCTCCTACACACCAGCCCTAAATTGGGATGTTACGTCCCCTTTTCCGTCTAGGGGATAAGGGGGGAACGAACACAGGTCAGCCAACGAATAAGGGAAAGAAAGTCAGAAAATAGGAGCAACGTTTGGAAACTATTTATTTGCCGCTGGCAGTTAACAACACAAAAGAAAGGTTCTCTATCAAGTGGGAGAGATTGGGGACAGTTTGTGGTGGTGGCAAACAAATAGAAATCAAGAAAACAAAACTAGGCCTAGCTCTCTACCTCAGGAAGTAAATAAACAAAATGGCTTCTCTAAAAAAAGATTGACCAAAACAGATACAGAGGGAGCACCGACCAATAACCTAGTGTTTCTAGACACAAAGTATCTACGTCTCTGCACAAGTGTACAGGGTACCCCAAACTTACCTTCTGCCCTCAACCTCTCACCACAAACCTTCAACCTAACAGTGTCACTGTGCATCAGGAAAGACCACCCTGAACTCTTCTGACTTCCTCCTTTTAAAATGGCCGACAGCAACCAATTAGCCGATTGGATCCTGTAGGGGAAAAACAAGAGGGGAGGGGAGAGCACAACACTGAGACGTAACAGGAAGGTATGCATAATTACATTAATCTAAAAGGAGTCATAAATACAAAAACAAAGTCTGATTTTGTTTCTTCTTTCTTCGTCAGGTGTTATCAACGCGCGACCCAATGTTAGGTCATGACCTAAATCTTGGATATCGGCCGCTCCAATTGTCCTGTCTTTGTCTTTAACTGTACTACACGTACAAGTCCCTTTTTGTCTGGGTATGTCTTGGTCACCCTTCCCATGATCCATGATCCACGGGGAGCAGTTGGATCCATGACAATGACAATGTCCCCCGATACGAAACTTCTCCACGGTTTTGTCAACTTTTACAGCTAGCACAGCAGCGGTAAGTTCAAGGCGAGGAATTGTTGTCTGTTTTAATGGCGCAACTCTGGCTTTGCCCAACATGAATGCAAGATGTACATTCCTATACTGGTT
This sequence comes from Taurulus bubalis, assembly GCF_910589615.1. Taxonomy (NCBI): domain Eukaryota; kingdom Metazoa; phylum Chordata; class Actinopteri; order Perciformes; family Cottidae; genus Taurulus; species Taurulus bubalis. The sequence goes on along the minus strand of NC_136598.1, from coordinate 987,551 downwards.
CTCCAACCTTAAATATGACACTGTGCCATAGCCATGGTCACTGGCGTCTGCAAAGTTATGCAGCTCTGCATGTATGGTTCCTCTGAAGTCCTTTGGTTTGATGCAGCGGGCTACTTAAAGTTCAGTCACTTTCACGCTTGAAAGAATACCACGTCTTGTATGTGGTCGTGTCTCCACTGCAGGCTTGAATGTGAAAGTGTCACTTTGAGCCACCAATTAAATCCAAGAGCCATCTCTACAGGCAGGTTTTCTTGTTCCAAGTGCAGCTGCCTGGTTGTTTTGGACCGCTTTGCTTCGGGAATAGATGACAATACAGCCCGACTATTGCTTGTCCATTTTAACAGCTGAAATCCCCCCTTTGAGCATATGTTAGTAAGGTCCATTACGAACTTTCTTTGTGGGCAAATATTTTAGACAGTCATCCTTATTGTCCACTGCAGTCCTCTTTAAAGCGTAGTTGGCACAGCTCGGTGATGAAACTGCTCCAAAGATGTGTACCCTCATCCTGTGCTCAATTGGATTCTGTGACGTGTCTCCCATGGGCCACCATAGATAACGTAGAAAATCCATGTGCTTTTCTGACACCTTTACTTGGTGAAACATAGCCTGGATGTCGGTCATCAGAGCAACATTTTCCTGCCTAAACCTTGTTTACACTCTGGGGTCTGTGGTCATTTTCTCGTTTTACATCATTGTTAAATTTCCCTTTTTAAAGTTACTTGCATATGATACATACTCATGTGTTGTATGTCAAAAATTACAGAACAATCTCAGTCATCTATATAATGAGGCACCATTGTCCCAAGGCACAAGTGTAAAGAGAAAATATGACTAAAGCTGAAAAATGTAATCTTGATTTTGAAAATCGTTCATATTTGTTGTAAAAACATAACTTTACTCATGTGTTATATCGGTTTTGGTGATGGAAATTGGTTTACCAAAGGTCTTATGTTCAGAAACGCAGTGGAATATATGAATAAAATGGTAGACACATGTAAATAAATGTCTAAAATCAAATTTATTATTATATGGTGGGGATGATGAGCTGTGGCTGGCTTTGTGGCCTGCTAGGTGATGTGTTGGCAGGCAGACGGACAGGGAGACTGCTGCAGCGACGCTGCATGTTGTCCTCTGGACCCTCACAGCTCTGAATCCACTGTAAAATACATTAATACTAGTCAGTATGAGTTCACTGATAAAAAGTAATGATTAGACACTGACACGTGAGGAAGATCCAACAATGACTATGCTCAGACACTGCATGAGCAAGCTACGTGCAAACATTGCTAAAGCTAACAGATCCAACTATGCTCAGGCCATGAGCTAAAAATGCACAACATTAGTTACAACCTTACAAACACGTAACTGAGATCCAACACTACTAATCATACTAAGTTCACTGTAAGAAAGTTAACGGTGTTAGGGACGTGGTAAGGCAGGACCCAAATAAAGGGGCAGAGCCTTTAAAAAGAGGGTGGGAATCTCACCTGCACCTTTCTGCCTAACGACACACACCTGAGAGCAGCTGATGTACTAATCTGAGTGACCGGAGCGACCACTGTTTTTCTCAGGCCTTTTACATTTTACATCTGTGCTGAAGAGAGGGACACAGGGATAGAGCAGTCATATATATTTTGCATGGGCATTTTATTATTGTGTTATTTTATTTGGTTTGCTGTGAATAAGTATATTTAATTTGGTTTGTGTGATTATTTACTGTTTTTATTTAGCTCTATACTGGCCTCCCTGACTGTGCAGTTTTAGTCCCACGTGATCTACTTTCTTGTTTGTGCACTTTTGATTTAGTTATAGTTTACGTCAATTTGTCAATAAGGTCTTATGTTTGGTACGTAGTCTCTGGCTCCAGTTTACTCTGGGCGTTGTGCGGGGTTTATCGGCGGGTCACAATTGGCGTTGTCGGCAGGATCTCAAATATAGACAGAGACTACTTGCCATCAGTTTATTTTTCTTGTATTTGGCCCTGGGTTGTATATTGATAGACAGTTGAGTTTAGTGGGAACAACAGTGGTGGTATCTACAATCAAGATCAACGGGGATTGGCTGTAGCGACTTCAGGACGCTTCAAGGCCTCTACGGTGAACATTAGTCTGTGGTATGGAGGACATTCAAGCCATCATGGATCAAGTGCGGCAGCTTCAGGCTGCAAACGAACAATTGAAGTTGCAGGTGGACAACCAAAGCACCGTTTCACCTCAAGCAGGCCCATCTAATGACTCCTCCTCAGCAAGTGTCAGCATACATATCCTTGCTGCTGCTCCAGTACAAACTCAATGTGTGTACGTTCCAAAGAGCGAAAGTGTCCAAAGTTTTCTGGTAAATTGTCTGTTGATTTGCTAACTGTTGAGAAATGGATTGAAGAGGCTCATAAATGCCTGGCAGTTCGACAAATGTCCCAAGATGAACAGATTCTTTTTCTGTGTGATCATTTAGATGGGGGGGCTGAAGCAGAACTTGAATTTCATTGTCCGACAGACAAAAACAGCTCAGAAAAGATATTTTCTATACTTGCTGAAAATTATAGTTGCTCCCAGTCTTATGTTGCAGCACAGCTTCAGTTTTTCAAGCGCAGTCAGAGGGAAGGAGAATCTCTCAGACTATTCTCATGTGTTAAAGTCACTTATGGATGTGGTCATTCGTAAAACACCCGGTGGCATTCCTACCTCTGACCAGCTTTTGCGTGATCAGTTCACATAACATGTACATGACGATATGTTGCGGAGGGAACTTAAACGCAGCGTAAAATCAAGACTCTACTATGTCATTTACTATGCTCCTTAGTGTTGCCATCAGGTGTGCGGAAGAGGTAAGAAAGGAGAGTAAGCAAAGGGCTTGTGCTTTTTCTTGCAATACATATACCAATTCAGGGGACATCAATGTAGTTGAGTCCAATGCTATAAATGTGCCACCTTGTAGAGATCTAGCTGAGCTTAAAGAGTGTCTTAGGAACCAGCAGGTCACTTGCTTACTGGACACTGGGTCTATGGTCTCCACTATTACAGAAGAATTCTTCAAAGAACATTTCCAGTCACAAGGCGAAGACACGTTGCGACAGTCACCTGGCTGCAGTTGAAGGCAGCAAATGGATTGGGAATCCCCTACATAGGTTACTTGGAACTTGATGTCAATGTCCTGAGTAAGACCCTTCCCAGGATGGAGGTATTGGTCATGAAGAGCCCAGAATACCCTCGCCTTAAGGAGCAAAAAGGATCTGTACCCGGTTTGCTCGGCATGAATATCATTCGACGTTGCTACCATGAGCTGTTTATTCAGTGCCACTCCATTGAGTTACTAAATGAACAGGGGTACTTGGGGAAGGCTAAGGTCAAAGGTCAACCTGTACGTATTCCAGCAGGCTCTATGAAATTCATCTCTATTGTCTGCCCAAGTTCTGCTACCACCACTCTTCCCTCAGTTTTACTGGAACCCCTCGAAGATGGAAGCTGTCTGCCTGCAGGTGTGCTGATTTCCAAGGCCTTGTTGACCTAGGTTGTGCCACCTTGATGGAGCATGAGGTTCCTGTGACGTATGCAGACATGAAAATCCCTCACCTTTTGGCGAAATTCGCCGTTTTGAAACCAAAATAGGTAACCTACGTGAATCGTGTAGATCCGAAGAGTTTTTGTTTTTGGGAGGGGGGGGGGGGGTCAACTGTCCGCCATTTCTGAGATTGGAGTGGGACACGGAAAAAAACTGAGGTTGCGATCATCTTAGCAATAGAAGATCTTTGACGTGTCGAGTCTTGGCCAATCAGCGTTAAGATGTCTACAGCGGCTTCATTTCCCTCCCACCAGTTTTTTAATGGCAAGCTAGTCAGCTTGCTAACACGTTAGCTAACGTTGTTGGAGAGACAGCGAGTGAGATTACTGGCAGTGGAGAGTCCGTGGCAGCGTGTGGCGTCAGACAGGAGAGCGGCAAGTCAGCGGCACTGGCGGTTCTACCTAGCAACACCTCACTACATATAAGGAGAGGACAAGTGGAGATTTTATCCAACTTTTATTTTAATAAAAAAAACAAAATAAGTTTATACGTGATCACGGGTCTGTCGGAAGGGCAGCTCGCTCTATTCCTCGACAGACTGTCTCTTTAGGAGAGTTCAAAGCGTTATATAGTCTTTAAGAGCATTTGTGATTGGACAGGACTAAGATGGGAGAGTCTCCTGGTTTAGACTTTGATATCTCCTTGGTGGAGCACAGGGTTGGATACAGCCAAGCGTGAATGTGTGTGCATAAAATGTAACGATGTCGGTGAAGCATTATTGTGTGTGCGCTAACTGTATCTTGTCAGCGAAGCATTCAGCGAAGCATTAGTGTGTGCGTGCTAACTGTATCTTGTCTGAACTGCCTAGCGAGGCCAAGTTCCTATCTAACAAACTGTATCTCATCAAAACCGTCAAGCGAGGTCAAAGTATTATTCTACCAAACTGTAGCTCATCTAAACTGTCAAGCAAAGTTGAATTATTAATTCTAGCAAAACTGTATCTTATCTAAAACTGTCGAGCGAAGCCTCGGCACCTGGCGTTCCCTCATTTCTAGGTCTAATGATTTGGGTAAATAACCTTGAGTTGTTGACTTCTCGGTGCTTACTTCTACAATTGTAGTTTTCTCACTCTTTGAGCTAACTTGTTGTTTTCACCTCAAATAACCTTGCCTCATGGCTTGTTGTATGAATGGACCTCAAATAACCCGGCCTCCTAGCTTGACTGGGTACAATAGATGCTTCTAACAATGTTGTACAAAATGAATGCTTTAATAAGATGGATATCCTCAACAGTGTGCATGTTCAGGTTTACTGGTGGAAACATTATTCAGTGTTCTAGACTAACAGTGACGTCTCGTCTCCTCAAAGTAAAGTGGTATAACAGTATGACATAATGTGGTCAAATAAAAAGGCTGGTACATTAAACATATTATGGCATATAAGTGTAATATGTAAAACGTCTGGTTTTTAATGAAATATCTACATAGGTGTATAGAGGCCTATTTCCAGCAACTATCACTCCAGTGTTCTAATGGTACATTGTGTTTGCTCATTGCATAGAAGACTAATGGATGATTAGAAAACCCTTGTGCAATTATGTTAGCACAACTTAAAACAGTTATGCTGTCACCTTTTTCACCCTTCATGAGTTTGCAGGTCTGACTGTAAATGTTAGACCCAGTGACAGGCTGACATGAAATGGCTTGCATAATACTTAGTAAGGAGGCCATGATAATGTTTGACTTATGGCTGAAGTTAAGTTTCTCCAGCTCTCCCCAGGTTGGCAAAAAAAGCATCTCAAAATGCATCAGGTTGATACTTTAAAATATGGAATATTTACATTTTCTTACGGGGGAGCATGCCCCCGGACTCCTCTAGAGGGGTAATATCCTTCTCACCTTTTTCACCCCTGACCCGTTTTCATGCCTGCGGATGACATCCCCGTTCGCCAGCGCTATTGGCGGCTACCCCCCTCGCAGTATGAGCAAGTCAAGGCTCACATTCAGGAGCTGTTATGTAGTGGTGTCATTCGGCTGAGCTGCAGCCCTTATGCCTCCCCCATAGTCATTGTCCAAAAGAAGGATGGAAGCATACGGCTGTGTGTGGACTATAGGCTCCTGAATGCAAAGACAAGGAAAGATGCATTCCCACTGCCACGGATAGAGGAGTCACTGGATGCCTTGGGCGGGGCAAAATGGTTTTCCACACTTGATACAACGAGGTGGCCATGGCTGAAAAAGACAAGGCCAAGACAGCATTCTGCACCCCATTTGGACTTTTCGAGTTCAATCGAATGCCCTCTGGTCTGTGCAATGCGCCCAGTACCTTCCAGCGACTAATGGAGCGCTTTTTCGGTGATCAGTCTCTCCAGTCACTTTTGCTATATCTTGATGACATTGTTGTTTTCTCATCAACCTTTGAAGATCATCTACAGCGCTTGGAATTGGTCATGGCTCGCTTGCAAGGACACAACCTGAAGTTGAATCAATTTTTTCAACAAGAGGTTCAGTACCTGGGGCACATTGTGTCAGCAGCTGGGGTTGCTACTGACCCAGACAAGATCATTGTTGTGTCACAATGGAAACAACCCACTACTGCCAGAGAGCTTCGGTCATTTCTTGGTTTTGCTTCTTATTACCGCCGCTTTGTGGAGAGGTTTTCAAAGCTGGCAGCACCCGTACACCGCCTGGTGGTAGATGTAATTGGAAGCAAACATAAGCCCAAGGGTCATGACAAGTGCTCCATCATGGAGAAGTGGAATGAAGAATGTGAACAGGGGTTCCAGTCCTTGAAGGAGCGACTAGTCAGTGCCCCAGTTCTGGGCTGTGCTGACTTTACCAAACCCTTTATTCTTGAAATTGATGCAAGTCATGCTGGACTAGGTGCAGTGCTGTCTCAAGATCAGGAAGGCCAACGGAGACCTATTGCTTTTGCTAGCAGGGGCCTTAAATGCTCAGAACGTAATATGTCTAACTACAGCTCCAGGAAGCTAGAGCTTTTGGCCCTTAAATGGGCAGTGACCGATAAGTTCAGGGAGTACTTGCTGGGGAATAAGTCCACCACTGATAATAATCCCCTGAGCTACCTAAGAACAGCCAAGCTCGGGGCGGCGGAACAGCGCTGGGTTTCAGAGCTGGCTGCATTTGACTTTGAGGTCAAATATCGCCCAGGCACTGCAAATAGGAATGCAGATGCACTCTCTCGACAGCCCACCGGGGACTCAATATCTTCAGTAACCCCTGGCATCCAAGTACCCGATTGGATCCGTGAACAACAGCATGGACCACAGATTCCAACTCAGGATCTTGTCACTACTTCGGTGATTCAAGCTCTACCAATGCGAGAAAAGGCAGATTTACAAGGACTCCAAGAAGCAGATCAATTGATTGGGGCATTTACGTTTTACTGGCAGCGTGCGACACGCTTTTGGCCTAACATGTGGCCAGTTATTGAGAAATACTGCCACCATTGTAATCGTTGCCTGGTAGCTAAAGCTAACCAACCCAAAGTCAGAACATTCCCTGGTAACATAATGGCATCAGCACCCTTAGAGATTCTGGCCATTGACTTCACCTGGAGAAAGCTACCAATGGACGAGGGAATGTCCTGGTTATCACGGATATTTTCTCTAAATTTACCCAAGCGTATCCAACCTCGGATCAGAAAGCTGGCATTGTAGCTCGGATTCTGACAGAAAAATGGTTTTACATGCATCCCCAAGCGTATCCACAGTAACCAAGGCAGGAATTTTGAAGGAGAACTGTTAAAACAGTTGTGCAAAATATATGGCATTGAAAAGAGCCGCACCACACCCTACCACCCTGAGGGTATTGGGCAGTGCGAGAGATTCAACCGCACCTTACATGACTTACTCCGTAGCCTTCCATCTGAAAAGAAAATGGCCACAGTACCTGCTGCAGATCCTTTTTGCATACAACACAACAGAACATGCTTCTACCAGCTACTCTCCATATGAGTTAATGTGTGGGCAAAAAGCCAAGCTACCTGTTGATTTTTTGCTGGCCACCACAGACAATAATTTGGCTCCAGGCTTCACCCAGGGCTGGGTAGTTGAGCATCAAAAAAGGCTAAAGACTGCATATCACCATACTATGGAGCAGCTCAGATTAGCAGCTGAACGTAGGAACAGGCAACTGACCCCAAATGTAACAGGAATGCTGGCACCAGGCACCCTCGTCTTCTGAAATAATCATCCACTAGGACGCAACAAAATCCAGGATGTCTGGGATCATATAATCTATGAGATTGTGCGCTGTTTGGATGACATGGGAAGGGTTTACAAAATCAGACGAAGGGACGGAGCTGGGCTGGAGAAAAATATCAACAGGACGGAGCTTAAAGTTCTTCCTTGGACTGCAACTGTTGACACTCCTGACTCTCCTCCACCTGAACTGCACGGTCTGTCTCAAGAAGAAGAAGAAACTGACAATGATATGCCTGAAGGAGAAAGTGAAATGGGCAGTGTAATAATGGTCAACATGCAGCCTCTAACTCCGGGGTACTTCCAATTGCCAGCTGTATCGCATAATGTGTTACCTGATGATCCACCAGCTACGATACACCCAGATCCCCAACTAAGCTGCCTAGCAGACACATTACATGAGCCTTCCACTAACTCCCCTGTTCCAGCGAGACGGTCCCATAGGACTACAGCAGGCAACCACACCAATCCCTTTAATCTACCACAATCTGTATGCAGGCCAGTTGAAAATAGGTAACCATGAAAATAGCCTTAACACATCCAGTAAACCGGTCTATGCAGTCTCCAGACCATGGGTCTAAAACCCATGTAAGAAAATATTTTTTTCAATTCAGTTTGTTTTATATAGCCCAACATCACAAATACAAGTTTGCCAAGTTTTTGTCACCGGGATGATGACCTTTCAAAATGGGGGTAGATGTGGTAAGGCAGGTCACAGGCAGCTTGCAATTAAGGACCCAGGTAAAGGGGCAGAGCCTTTAAAAAGAGGGTGGGAAGCTCACCTGCGCAATTCTGCCTAACGACACACACACACACACCTGAGAGCAGCTGAGGCCAGCCAAGTTGAGGGACTAATCTGAGTCCTTGCCGGAGCGACCCCTGTTTTTCCCAGGCCTTTTACATTTACATGTCCCTTTTTTAAAGTCATCAATTACATGTGCCTTTTTAAGTTTGATTTTAGCTTGTGAGGTTTTGTGCTGAAGAGAGGGACACAGGGATAGAGCAGCCATATATATTTTTGCATGGACATTTTTTTATTGTGTTATTTGGTTTGCTGTGAATAAGTATATTTAATTTGGTTTGTGTGATTATTTACTGTTTTTATTTAGCTCTATACTGGCCTCCCTGACTGTGCAGTTTTAGTCTCACATGATCTACTTTCTTGTTTGTGCACTTTTGATTTAGTTATAGTTTACGTCAATTTGTCAATAAAGTCTTTTGTTTGATACGTAGTATCTGGCTCCAGTTTACTCTGGGCGTTGTGCGGGGTTTATCACCGGGTCACAGGGACAACAATTGATTACACACTGTTCAGTCTCACAGAAACGCTGTAGCCAGCTATCTGGCCCGTAGCTCCGGCTAGCTCCTTGTTAGCGAATCCTTCAGGCACTGAAACTGCGCCGTCTGTCCATCCTCTCCAAGATAGCTTTGATCAGGACTCTTTGCTTGGCATCTTCGGACTCACACTGAAGCTTTGCACGCGTCATACGACATTGTCCATGTTTAGATGCTCAGACGCGGAAGTGGAAACCATATCCGCCAGATTTGAAACCATATCTCTGTGACGTATTATTGTGAAGATAGGATTTTATTAAAAACTTAAACATCTGCCCCCGCTTCGAAGCGGGCCCCGCCCCCAAAGGGTTAAGACACCAAAGAGAAAGTTGGTAATGTACCTGGACCTTGTAAAAGTTGAGAGTTCAAGGAGGTTCCTTTAAACCCTGCTCCAGTCAAAAAACACTCTCAGGGTTTTCTTCTTTGGGTGATACACTCTGTGATGCAGAAGATACCACACACTGCCATTTTTACAGTGCAACTCGTCCTTAGGTACCACTTCTGCATATCTACGAATGCTGTATACTCCTCCTGATAGGACTTATTCTTTTCAAACTTTATTTTAAGGCTTTGAATGCGCTGTTCAACTATGCACCTGTTGTTTGGCATGGTGATGTCATCCACTTTGAAGGGCAAGTCCATGCAGTAATGACCTTCCCGCATACAAGTAGATTTCTCCAATAACCTTAGGCCCTCCATTGACATCTCCTGCTTCTCCTCCAGTAATTTTTCATTGAAGTCCTGATTGTACTGGGAGATCAACTGCTCTTCCAGTCTGACAATGGATATCCTATTGCCGTATATGGTCGAGCAGCCTTTTTTACAACAACCACTATTACCCTTCAAAAGTCCGTTGACAACCCACCCAATCGGGTCCTCACGGCATAAGGTCCATCGCCTTGGCTGTTGATTATTTTCCAGGGTTCCATTAGTTTGGGTGCATTAGTCCCGATCAAGATTTCAACATTAGCGTTCAATTCTGGGATACGGATTTCTTTCAGATATTCCCACCTTTCAATGTCTCGTTGAGTAGGGATGTTGCCTTTTGAGACTGGGATCGATTCCTGTGTAAATGTTTCTGGGAGCTCAAAGAATTGATTATTATCCAACCTTGACACCTCCAGTCCCGTCAGTATTTGGCTTTCCACAACCTTTTCTTGGCCCATAGTGCGTAACATAATGCTGGTCTTTGTACCCTGTAGATTCAGCTTCTTCATGAAACGGTTAGTACAGAAAGTTGCTGTACTTCCAGGGTCCAGGAAGGCATAGGTCTGCAGTACCTTGTCTCCTTTCTTAGATTTCAACTGCACTGGTACAATGGAATGGGTACAGTCTTGGTCTCCGGCCCCTGTACAACCACATGCCTGAAGAGATACAAGTGCACTATTTACTGAGGTTTCCTGTGGTTTGTTAATTTTGTCTTTGTCCTGGATATGTAAAATAGTTGGGTGTTTTAGGTTGCACTGTTCACAGGTCAGACGACTGTTGCATTCCTTGCTCATGTGGCTGGCCTTCAAACATCCAAAACAGATTCCTTTCCTTTTTATGAAATTCAATTTTCTCCCATTGAGAAACTTTGTTCAGCTTTAAACACCTGGATAGTAGGTGTGACTCTTCACAATAAAGGCAGGATTCTGAGGATGACTCCTTGGCTGTTACAGGCGGCTTTGGCGTCTCGTGCACTGTGGTGATAGTTGCAAAGCTACTTCCTCTGTTATTCCTGGGTAGCGGTTTGCTCCCATTTATAGCCATCATTAAGGGGTTTGGTTGTGCATCAGAGATATCGGCAACAAGTGGATGAGACAATATTTTGACTTGCTTTTCCAGAAAGTTCACCAGGTCTGGGAACAGGGCCCTGTGACCCCGCCGCTCTTCTACCTTACAAGCTGCAGACTTCCATCTTTCCCGCAACTTATATGGTCACTTCATTATGACATGCCTCATATTTGATGGAATGTTCATCTCCTCCATGTATTTTATTTCTGTCATAGCGTTGCAAGCACCCTCTTAGAAACAGAGCAAATTCTTGCAGTGCCTGAACATCCTCGGTCTTAACAACAGGCCATCCAAATGCTTTATCCATATATGCTGTTGCTATTTGGTGTTCACTGCCAAAGTGTTCTTTCAAAAGTCCTTTTGCTCTTTGATATCCGTGTTGTGATGTCATATGTAGGCAGCTTCGTACCAGCTCTCTAGGCTGTCCCCTGGTGTATTGCTCAAGAAAGTACACACAATCTTGATAACTGCTGGTTCTTTCTTCAATACAATGTTCAAAAGTTCTATTGAAGGAAATATACTTCAATGGATCACCGTCGAATGGGATTATGTCTCTTTGTGGTAAAGAAGCTGACTGTTGCACAAGCATTGTGGTGATTGCATTCTGCCTTTGCATGATTTCACAAATTGCATCCTGGTCAACTGCATGTTGCACTGGTGAAGTGTTCTGTGCAGATTGAAGCCTGTGTAGATGTTGTTCTTTCATAGCTACTGTCTTGAGTGATGCAGCTCTTTTGAGCCTTGATCTGAGGTCAGAGTATTTATTGGCACAAATGTATTTGCCTTTGGGTAGACTTCAAGTCCTTGCTCTTTAAGTCCTTTGCTCACATAGGAACTCATTCCAATTGAATGGGCCTTTGCTCCAACATCACTGCCTTCCAACAAAGAAAGTCTTTCTGCAGTGACGGCTATCTGTGTATCAAGCTCCAGTTGTTCCTTAATTTTCCTCAGTTGGTCATTTTCCAGCCTGAGTTTCTCCTCTTGTGCCTCTAGGTCAGGCCTGGCCAACCTGCGGCTTCCGAGCCGCATGCGGCTCTTTACCTGGTTTCATGCGGCTCTTACGTTCATATCAAAGTTTTTTTTTTTTTTAAATCTTTTTATTGATTTTGCAAATACTTTAGACCACTGGTTTCAAACTCAAGGCGCGATGGCTTGAAAGCCATGAAATCGCGGAGCCGTTTTCAGTCATTCGGGGACCCGTTTTCAGTCTTTCGCGGAGTCGTTTTCAGTCCGTCACGGGCTTTTGCATGGGCAAAAAAAAATAATCCTGTGCTTTTATTTAGATTTTTTTTTTAATGCAGCAGAGTGGAATATATTCAATTTCAGTCATATTGATGTAATGTGTTATAACTATGTTACGTTGTTCATTCTGGTCACATGACATCTATTGCTTCTGTCCTCTGTTGCTCTCCTGAAGGCTTCTTCCTGTTTTCCCGGTGAAAGGGTTTTTACTATCTTTATTTGGGGAGTTTTTCCTGATCTGATGTGAGGCCCCGGGATAGGATGTTATGTGTACAGATTGCACATTTTTATTTGTGATTGTGGGCTATATAAAATAAACTGAATTGAATATTCACACACTCCTCAATGCTGCGTTCACAACACACTTTACTTGCGTGAGTTTACAAATTGGACTATTTGTGGTAGTTCGCTTCATTCCCAACCTTTTTTTTATGTTATGTTAAAAAAGGCTGAAGTTATAACATTGTTATGTGTGTTGTATTACCTTGTGTCCTTAAGATGCACTTTGGGGTTTTTAATTGTGTGTGAAAGGGAATATTTCTGTGTTTGGCATGCTGTGATACAATCTCAGGTTCAAACGGCACCATATTTTCATTAAATCAAATTCCATCCATCCATTATCAGCCGCTTATCCGGGGTCGGGTCGCGGTGGCAGCAGGTTCAGCAGGCCGACCCAGGCTTCCCTCTCACCCGCAACACTTTCCAGCTCATTCTGGGGGATCCCGAGGCGTTCCAAGGCCAGCCGGGAGATATAATCCCTCCAGCGTGTCCTCGGTCTTCCCCGGGGTCTCCTACCAGTTGGACATGCCTGGAAAACCTCTAATGGGAGGCGTCCAGGTAATCAAATTGAGAAGTTGAAAATGTTCCTCGCTTTGTTCGCAGCTTGTCATTCCGGGTGATGGTGGGTCCTGCAGCCACACCAGTTGAACCACTGCCCCAGACCGCATGCATGTTCTTATTAGAGTTTTGTCATTCTCAACTGTGACAAAAAAGCTTTGAACAAAGTTAATATAATAACGTGCGTTTAATCTTTGTCTTTGTTATTTTCATCTGTTTTAAGTTTGATCTTTGATAGAGTAATGTGGGTTTCTTAACCCTAAATTAAATGGATTTATGTCATAGTAACAGAGATATTTACATTTTTGGCACACGGGGCTGTTGAGATGCTGTTGGACAATAGAGGCATTTTCCTTAGAAGCCAAGAGTGCTGTGATTTTGGTCTTTATTTTGCTTGCTTCTCCAAAATTGCATTTCCTTTCCTTCTGAAGCCGCTCCATTACCATTGAGATTCCTTTCACTGTGAACTTTCTTGTCCTTTTTTCCTTGGCATCACATTTTATTTCTGTGGGTTCTGTTTCAACGGTATCGTGATGCACATCATTCATTTTTAGCAAATTGTTTTCAGAGAGGCGGTATGTTGAGGGCATGGCACAGCCTGTGCACTTTGCTAGTCCACTCAACACACTCGTGATCACATGACAAGACATCAGCGCAGCCTGCTGCCGCATGTACAGCGCAATGCCGCTTCTTTCAAACAAATAACGTCAATCATACCGGAGTATTAAGCGGGGATCTCCTTCGCCCAGTGTCCGCGATCCTTCCCTCCTGCCTGCGGGGATGATCGATCCGCCCTCGCTCGGAAGTCAAGCGGACAGCCCCTGCAGCGCTTCCCTCCAGGTATGCCTGCTCCAAAATTATCTTTATTCTCCAGGTGAGATCGTGTTTTTACTGTTGTAGTGACTGATCTCTGTCTAGTAGTCACTCGGCTGGGCGCGGGGGAAGTCCTGTTTCGTACTCTCTTTCAGGTGAGAGTCCAGGCCGTGAATGTGCTGTAACTTCGTTACGTTGTTCATTCTGGTCACATGACATCTATTGCTTCTGTCCATCCGGGAGAGGTATCCTCTTCTGTTGCTCTCCTGAATGGTTCTTCAGTCGGCAGCAGTCGGGATCTGGACTGGCAGCGGCGCACAGGCGGAGGCCCACTTTGGGAGCGGCGTGGAGGCGGCAGCGGAGGCAGCAGCCAGGACACGATGCCGACCTCGACGATCTCCAGAGGTTCGGGCCTCAGGACCAGGAACCCTGGCGGCAGGAGTCTTGCCCCTCAGGCTATGGGACCCACCCTGAGCCAGCCGGGAACTGTTAATGCATGCTAATTATTGGATGCCCGGTGTAGAAGAAAAGGACCAATGGACTTCTCAGGAGAAAAATTCAACTAAATTCAACAAAGCAGCCCTTGCAGTACGTTCAACATAGACATACAACATTTGATGGGCGTATATACCACACATCAACTTACAAATAAGTCTCTAGGGACCATGCTCTAAACCGTACCAGAAGCCGGCCAATTTAATTTTCGTCCTTCATTTCTAGTTCAAATTGCCATAGTTTACCAGTAGCTTTGATTATGAGTTAATATTGACATGCAGAAGTCTTCAAGCCATGCCTCTCATAAAGCATGTTAACTTTGGAACAGTTGTGAGAAAGTATAGTTGAGTTACAACAGCTTGCTGTATGATCACAAACCATATGAAATAGTCGTCACACCACTTCCACGCCGTTCCATGAAACCTCAAGCTTTTGATCACTTTTAATACATATTTTTATCTTTTATATATATTTATATACATATTTACATGTATAAAATATATATACATATATTCCATTTTCCAGAGGTCAACCTTTCTGCGAAAAAGAGGAAATATGTGTCTATCATCACATCAAATGACAGAACTCAGTCTGCGCTTCCCAGATCTTTCTGCCATTGAGAAATAATTCAAGCTGTTCTCGACTCCCTTCTTGATGATGCAGAAGAAGTGAAGAGAGTCTGAACTAGAACTGATGGAGATGCAGTGATGAATCTCTGAAGAACCAGCTTCAGTTTCTTTCCCTACTGACTTCTACTGGAGCTTGGAAAAGGCCAAATTTCCTCTGATGTGATTCAAATATATATATATATATATATATATATATATATGTGTATATATATATATATATATATATATATATATATATATATATATATATATATATATTTGGCCCTATACCTCACCTGAGTAGCCCACACTTTCATATATTTTTCTGTTTGTGGCCCTCGGTGAAAAAAAGCTTTGACACCCCTGATATATATGTGTGTGTATATATCCCTCTAAATTAAAGCTGCTCGCAGCTGTGACTAGGCCCGCGCTTCAAGCACGTCGGGGTAAGCCGAAGAGTCGCCGGCTCGTCCGTCCGAGAACGTTCGCCTGCCAGGCGGATGTTCGAGGCTGGGAGAGCCGGCGACCCGCCGGCGTCCCCGACGTGCTTGAAGCGAGGGCCCAGTCACATCTGCGAGCAGCTTTAATTATTATAATTTTTAATTTCATAAATAATTTTGGCGATGGGTGCCCCTTTTTTTTGGTTTGAGCACCTGTACCCCAAAATGTCTGTGCATGTGCCTGGGTTTATACAATGTATACATTCTTGGTCACCTGTGTTGTCTGTGGTAAAAACCGTGCGATCTCCCCGTCACCCATGCATAATTACCCACCTGGCTGTTTCACCTGTGCCCATATATAAACTATCATCATAAAATACACACTACCAAAATAAAATACACAGAAATAACTAATGGCTCCTACAATGATATTCATCATTAAAAAACATATGGGTATTAGCATGAACAACATTATATGGCACACCCATAATCACTATTTTGTTTTTTTCCTCAACCCAACGTCACTTCAGCTATGACCAAGTCATTTGTAACACCCCTCCATCCCGGTATCCCTCTCTGAACTCCTCATGGAGAAAGTCCATCTGTTCTTGCGCCAAGCTCTTGTAAATTTGATTAAAGATACTCCATCTTGTCAAGGCTTCCTTCCTTCCATATGGCCCGCTCATCTTCCCATCCATCCATCCATCCAATGATCTAGTCTAAATCTACTCCATCACTGCTCTCCTCATCGTAGAATTAATTCTCCCTCAACAACACTCGTCTTCTCCTTCTCCGCCTTTTCTCCTTTTCTCTCTCCCTCTCTCTCCCCGTCCCTCTTTATTTCTCCATTTTTTCTCCACTTTATGTGTCTATTTCTTTCACCTCTGGCTATTGCACGGTGTAATGTTGCCTTGGCGTCGTATTGGCAGCAATCTTTTTTCTTTTCTTTTCTTCTCTGTATAGATCTTGCAGTCCGGCGATGCAGTATGTTGGAAGTATTGATATTCCTTCCCTGAACCGTCCTACACGTCTCTTTGTGGAAGATGTAGCGTTGCCTCGGGCTGTGTGGTCGCCGATGGATCAGGTTTTAAGAAGCACCTGGCGCTATTTCCCTAAATATCTGTTCTCCGAGTGGATTATCCGTATCTCTCGCCCCTGTAAAAGCTCCAGTGTGTAGTGTGGTGGTGGAACAAATGTGTGCCTGAAACAGTCAACAAGAAAACATTGATCACAGAGGAGAAGCACTGTTGCAGCTTTAGAAGGGGTTCACACCTGCGGGCCATGTTTTTTTTTCTTCTTCTTAAAAATCCTTTATTTCCCAGTTCTCACATCCTGCACTCCTTTTACAGTAGCCATGGGTCAAGTGACAGATGACAGGATGAAACGGGTAGAATGGAGAGGAAGAAGAAGAAAAAAGGTGCCGGCTCCATCGCTGAACTTCGGGCCTCTGCATGAGCCAGGCCTTCGCAGGAGATGCTTGTATGTGGTCTCTGTAGTCGTAGTGGAACGTAGCAAGATCTAAAGCGCGACGAGGCTTTTGTAGATAAAGGGCGGCCTAACGAGCCCAGCCTGTTCACATGAGTATGTTTGAAAAGCAGATTTTTGGTCAAGTCATCGTCCTAAATGAGATAATGCGATGAAAAGATGTGGCAGCCATAGGTTCAGTATTAATTCAAAGCAAATTCCGTACAACATCTGCTTATGAATTAAAATAAATTTGGTCTTTTTTCAATGTTTCTATGTAGTGTTTAATCACCCTTTAGTGGCTAAAGTCCCTGTCGTACTGGAGCGCATTCATGCTTTTGTTCGTTTACACTTTCTTGGTGGACTTCACAGTAGTTGTGCAGAACAAAATAAGCATTAATGAGAGAGGAAACATCCTCCGTTGTGTCCATCGCCCTCCTCAGTACCGCAAACCGTGACGAAGCAACTGGACACGCCGCTAGCTAATCGCTCCAATAATAGCTTGCTTCGTCCGTATGTCGGCCATGTTAGTGTTACACACGGCACCAGAGTCTTCATTTAGTGTGTTCCATATTTATTTATTGTGCTCATTTCTCATTGTCTCCTCTGTAAAAACACTAATAGACTCCAAATGAATGTCTACTAGTTGCTGGACGTCTCTCTTTCCCTGCTCTAACTTGTTGGTTTTAGACACAGAGTTACATTAACTGTGAACACATAACCTCAAAAATATATATATAACCTAACACAGTGCTGTGGTATATCTGTCACGGGACTGATGCTGAACTGACACTCTCGCGAAACTACTAGCGCGTGATTAGCATCCGTGGCTAATAGTAGTTAGCTGTCTCCCGTTTCAGTACTAAAACACTTACTAAACCACAAAAACAATTACTAAACATCAAAACATGGCACTGCAAAAGTGACCGAACTCAACACACATATACATGGCACTTGTGTACCTTGTCTCACCTGTAAAAACACAATAATTGAGCCCAAATCAATGTCTGCTAGTTGCTGGACGTCACGCTTTCCCTGCTCTAACTTGTTGGTTTTAGACACAAGATTTACAGCGCAGTCATGTCAAACACCCGCTACTGCCACCTATTGGTGAAAACAAGTATTGTCCTGCAGCCACTGCAGATGAAAGCAGGCGAGCAAGTTACACAAACCATTTTAAATTATAATAACCAAAGATTAATGCTGTCAAGGGGCAAGGTACTAACACAATATAATACAACAACACTTCTGAAACAATGTTAGCCCTTAAAATGTCCAGGGTGCCACATTAGCATTATAAATTACTGAATTTAACTGCACAACATCTGCTAGTATAAACAACAATGTTATCCATGTTGAATGAACCCACTGGTATTTGATCGATAATCAAGACTGTTGTTGTTATTTCTCTTCCTATGGTAAATAAGGGAAGGACACACCGTGACTGATGAGACCAAAAAAAGTCGCGAATATTCCACGTCATTGTTTTCAAAAGGTGTCCATCTCTGCCCATCCACACTGTCACACAACCCCGGAGTTGTCGGACGATCTCGCCGTGTTCAACTCCCTCCATTTCTTTTCTCTTTTTTTTACTCAGTAGTGTGAACGCTCACCGTGAACGTAGCAAAAGATATGCATTTTTAAATGGAAACGCAGTACTCCGTTTCTACTTCACGTCACTGCTAAGCTCCTCCAACATTCTGACAAAAGTAGATTCTTATGAGGTATATCATGACCTTTTCATTGGGGTAAGCTTGCTTCCAACAGAGACTGAAAACTAATCTGCTGAAGGGTGAAGACCCTGCTGAGCTCTAGCGCACCTCCCCTTTCCTTTCTCTAATTGCTCTCTCCTCAAAAGAGCAGGTTCTCCGTCTTTCCTCAGCGGCCACTTCTCTTTCCCTGACACTCTTGTCTTATATAATAACTCATAAACGCAGATACATCATTAAGTCATTGTCGAGCTGACATTTTTACTCCTGCAGTACGTGCTGACTTCTACAAAGCATTTGTGCATACCTCATCTCCATCCCACTTACCTATTGTATAGCTGTTCACTGTGGTGGAAATTTGAGATTGCCGCTCCAATCCTGTTGGGAAAAATAATTCCACTCGTAGAGAGAACCATTTGTGATGTGACAGGAACTTGGAAAGGCTGCAACTTGTAGTCTTGCACTTTAGAGCGCTGGACAGGCATGTTCTTTTGTGCTCGTAGTCTTGTAGGTTTGATCTTGTATGTTGTATCAGATTGTATTGATAACTTGGTGTGTTGCACCAGATCATTCAGATAATTCAGTAAACAAGTAATCGGAGAAGAAGTTGAACTTGTAGCTTCGCACTTTAGGAGGGTGCGGGAGAGATGTGTCCTGGTGTACTTGTAGTCTTGTAAGTGATCTTGTGGGTTGCACCAGATCGTTCTGATAATTCAGTAAACAAGTGACTAGAGCAGTAAACAAGAAAGGAACCGGTATTATGCTTGTAGCTTTTTTAGTTTGATTTCGGTGTCTGATTGTGCCGCATCGTTCTGAAAATTCAGTAGACAAGTAACTATAGTGTTTTTTGTCGGAGAAACGGGTAGAAATCAGAGCAAAGTGAAGCCTGTGCAGCCTGTAAAGCCTGTTTACAAAGTATTATCTCCGATAGTACAATATATGTGGAAGAGAGATAAACAAACTGTGGACCAATTGGAAGAATGGGTAAAAATGGGTTTCCCGGAGAAAGGCAGTTTCAGCCTACAGGGAATGGAGCAACTCAGAGCATGTTTGGATCAGAGAGAGAAAGACGAAGCAGTAGAACATGTGGGGAAGTCTGAGAAAGAAAGAAAGAAAGAAAGAAAGAAAGAACTATGAACCGTTTAAAGCGGACTGGAGGGGGTATAGTATGTGGAGAGAGGAAGCAGAGAGTAGGGAAAGAGAAAGTTTAAGGAATGAGTGTTGACGTATTCCAGACATTGGCTACCCCAGAGTGAAGGGATGGGCCTCTTCTGGTGCAGTTTTAATCATGATGTATGGAAGAACGAAATAAAAGCAAAGTGCTCTCTTCCATTGTTGGGGGGAATATGTATCTGCAAGTTATTATAAAGATAGATCCATATTTTGTATGGTTATTTTAGTAATGTCACTTTAAAAGACAGCAAAATAGTAGCACAGTGAGTAAGAAGAGGAAATACTTTGGTAACTGTTCAATGCAGATTATAATTATTATTGTTCAACATGTCATTGAGATTTAGAGGTGTGATCAAAGCAAATAAAAGCAACATTGAAATACAGATAATATAAACGTTTTTGGTTTCTGTACTTCTGTGCGGTAATACTTGTGTTCCCTATCACCAGTAGGAGCAACTGGGTAACATCAATTATAGTGAACTAGAACCAGCAACCACATCCGTGTTTGTACCGATAGAGCACACATCAGAGGAGTGTGCCAAAGATCAAAAACATTTTAAGACATCGTTCCATTTAATCTGTTTTTCCAACTAATTTGAAGTTAAATTGTTCAAAGATGAAACATTCTGTAAGCATGTTGCGTCATAAAGATTTTCCTCCGACAGACTTTTACGTTCTAAAGAATCTCACTTTCACCGATTGCTTTGAATCAGAGAACACTGGGCACAATTTAGACTTTAAATACAACTTATTTGTGATCTACATGGAACACAACAGTGCTGTAATACATCCCAATAGAGGGCTGAATTTGGCTGATTAGAAATGTGAATGCTCCCAAGGCTGATCCTGCAGCAACACTAGGCCTGACTGTTTCCTCCCAGGGATGAAGGGGGAGGAATATAAAAGTGATTCTTCTGTGTAATAATGCTTATAATCTGTGTTATTACAGTTTTTTCCTAGATGGGGTGTAATAAAGAATAAATAATCCAATCAATGTTTACAGATGGAAAGATCAATTAAATCAACGATTGGTTCCTGATGATTGTTATATAACATAACTATGTGATTGAATAGATTAGTTTAAATTGTTGTGATCATTGCTTGTTCCCTGACATGTTTTAAATCCAGTACCCTGGAGATGGAGGCCGGCTGACTCATCTCCAAAGATCGTGTCAGGGTTTAATTAATATATGTCAGCATTCCTCAGCTTGCTATATATATATATATATATATATATATATATATATATATATATATATATATATATATATATATATATATATAACATAGAGTTGATTACTTCTCACAAAAACAGCTGAAGCTTAACCTTACAGATGATGATGTGCGTAAACCATTTTGGGTCAAATGTATTGATGGGTTGATAAATTGTAATTACTTTTGTGGTCACTTTTGTGACCAAAGTGCAGTGGTGTATAAAGTACCCAAAAGCCGTACTTGAGTAAAGGTAAAGATACCTTAAGGGAAAATTACTCCAGTAAAAGTAAAAGTCACCTATTAAAATACTACTTGAGTAAAAGTCTTAAAGTATCTGATATTTTCTGTACTTAAGTATCAAAAGTATTTTCTCTGATATAAAATGTTAATAAAAAAGCAAAGGGTCAAAAAAGCAAAGGGTCAGAATTTTGAGAATTATGAAGTTTATTCTTTTAAGTGCTGTGGCCACCATGATCAAGGACTAGGAGTTGTGTTGAAAATAACTGAGTTGGCTGTGATCCATCCACATATATTATGTTCAACATAATATATTGTACCTAAGTATACTTATTATCATAATTCTCCGAAAAGCAATATGACACTATGAAGGAGTTGTAACAGTGTGGTTGTAAGTATGCTCATTCCAGCCAGTACCGGGCCGCGGGTCCCTTGGTACCGGGCCGCGGGTCCTTTGGTCCCGGGCCGTGGGTCCCTTGGTACCGGCCGCACAGAAAGAATGAATGAAAAATTAAAATTAAATTCAAAAAATCAAGGCTGGAAAGATGTTTTATTGTGAAAATGACCGGATACATCCGTCTGAGGTTGCCACAGACGGACACATGTCAAGATGTTACGTTACTCTTAAAATGAAACTTAAAAATCAGTTTCAACTCTGCTGGTGTTCTGGATTAAAACCATAGCGCCCCCTTTAGTTGTGAAAGCCCACCCTTTTTGTGAACTATGGCCGATTGACTTGAAATTTGGCACACATGTCCGGTTGGGACTGCTCTACAAAAAAGTAATCCGTGAAATTAAAATGTGCCTAATTCGATTTTCCGCCATTTTGAATTTTGTAGAAAACACATTATTGCCCACTTCTCCTAAATGCTGGGTCCATTTCGTACGAAACTTTCTGTGGATCATCATTGGCTCAATGTGATCAAACGACATTGTCAACCGTGTTGATATCTCATTGCGTTCAGAAGTTATTAACCAATTAACCTCTTAGGGGCGTGGCTCAATATGTCAATACACATAACTTCCAAATTACTTGGCCTATCTTCACAAACCTTGTAGCATTTGTCAACATCGTGTCCCTTAACGCAGTGTTTTTCAACCTTTTTTGAGCCGTGGCACATTTTCTACAATAAAAAAATCCTGCGGCACACCAACAACCCAAAAAGTTACAAAATGTCACATTGTAGCATAATACAGCATATATGGTAGGTAATTATTATTAATGTCCCATTGTAACATAATACTAATAATATTGTAGGTAATTATTGCACTACCTACTGGCATGGAAGAGTATTCAGTGTTTCAAGTAAACCAGATCACTTTGTTAGAAAAATTAAAATAATAACTAATATTTAGTTACTACTAAATAGCGTATTGTGGAAAACAATAAGCTATTTTTTTGCAAAACAGAATGAGTGCAGATGTGTGAGCATCACGTTGTATCAGTATTAGTGGCTGCAGTGAGCTAATTTCCTCTACAACTCTTTTATAAACGAGGTTGTAGATTTGATATGGACTCTCAATTCATGCTCCATGTTGAAAGACACAACAGCAGAAAGCCGACTTCACGGAGATCTCATAAAGATCGGCTTGTGGCGAAATGACAAGAATCGGCGACTCGCGCAAGCGTAACCTATTAACGGCGGACGGTGAACATTTAAAATCAGCATTTCCTCTTGCGCCCCACCTGCAATAAATACCGCCTCAGTTTGATAAATACTGACTTAAAGGAAATATGGTGTTCATTTATTTCAATGACAACCACAAAGTGTGCAGGCTCTGTTACTGCTATGTGTTTTTCGGGCTTTTGAAGGATATTTCCAGAGCCTCTCGATATGCAAAGTCAGAAACGTCATTTATGGAGCTCCTCCAGGCTGCAGGCTGTTGGATGTTTGTCTTGACCTGCAAACACATGAACTGTTGGGCTTTAAAAGTGAGAGCTCATAGCTTAAAATAGTGAAAGCTGCAGCAGCAAATCCCATTGTGAAAAGCAGCTCGCTGCTCTCTCTCGCTCTCTGTGTGCAGCGCATGCAGACACAGAAGAGTTGTAGACGCGACCCAGAAATGACAAGCTGTGTGTAGATAAGATCAATAACATACGGCCGTTTAGTCTGTTTATTAGCAGAACAAGGTGTAGACCTGTTCTATATTACTCTGCCAGCCACTATATTGCAGCTCAGACGCTCAACAATGGAAAATCATTTGCGGCAACTAAATAGTATTTTTTTGGACCAATTAAGTGAAATTGGACATTTTCCTACGGCACACCTGACGATCTCTCACGGCACAGTGGTGTGCCGCGGCACAGTAGTTGACAATCACTGCCTTAACGTACCCAAATTGTTTCATAACATTCAAACACTAGAGGGCGCTGCAGTGAATCGCTCAATTTTGGCATTTTCCTAGTTTTCAGGCGTTGTATTCTGACGAACTCCTTTTAGAGATTAAACACGATTGATTTCACATTCGGGCAATATGATGTTGAGACCTTTGCAGGGAAAAGTTATCAAAGGATTTTAAAAATATCTAACTATGTGAGCGCAGAGCAGCGCCAAAGAGACACCATTTTCCATGAAAATGGAAGTTGCTTTAACTCGGCCGTACATGATGTAATCTGCTCCATATTTCTCATATGCCATGACCTCCTGGCCCTGAAGACATCCATATGATAATTTTTCATCCTAGTCATAGCGCCACCTAGAGGCAACAGGAAGTTACATGTTTTCTACTTGTACACCGTGCTCCTTACAGATTATTCAGATCCCTCTCAAAATGCGTCGGAAGAGACTTAAGACATTGGTAATGCATCACCTTGAAGATTGTAAGGATCCGTTGAACGGCGTAGCGTCGGAGCATCGCGGAAGTTTGATCCTTCGCCATGACCGAATAAACCGATGTAATTCGACTCCACATAATAAGATCCTTTCCAGATTTCACAGGTTTGGTGAGACTCTAGGCCTGAAGACATGTGCAGTCTAATTTTGAATTAGAGTCATAGCGCCACCTAATGGCAACAGGAATTAAAACATTGTCTACTTTGGCTTGCTTCTCTTAGTAGGTCAATTAGATCGACATCCAATTACTTCTATACAAACATATGAATGTCATGATGCCATCCCCCAAAGCTTTTGATGTTTCGTGAAACGCTGTTGCCGTTGCGATCCATCCTTCGCGGTCAACAACAAAAGTACTTTTGAGGGACTAAGCATGATCGCAACGTAACTAAACTTGGCAAACACATTTAAAGGCAAAGATGTAGTTGCCTGATATGACTTGAAATGACTCAAAATGTAACTTTGGCTTGATAGCGCCCCCTACAAATATTCAATTAAGCAGCACCAGCGCTACGGTTGTTTTTTTGACAACCAATGAGTTGTGAAAGGCCACAGTTTTTGCCCCTATCACCAATTGGCCTTAAATTTGGCACACATGTCCGGGTGGTTCTGCTCTATCAAAAGCCCCGGGAAAACATTTAGCTCCGCCTACTTAGAATTTCTGCCATTTTGAATTTTGTGAAAAACATTTTTCCCTCAAATCTTCCTAAACGCTGGGTTCGATTTTTACGAAATTCTCTATGGATAATTAAAAGTCCAATTTCATCACAATTTATCAAAAGCTTGTTTGTATCTCATTGCGTTCAGAAGAAAAGGACCAATGAACATCTAAAGGAGAAAATTCAACTAAATTCAACAAAGCAGCCCACATTCAACATAGATATGCAACATTTGATAGGCGTATGTACCACTTAAAAATAACTCTCTTGGGACCATGCTCTAAACCATACTGGAAGTCGGCCAATTCCATTTTCTTCGTTCATTTCTAGTTCAAATTACCATAGTTTACCAGTAGGTGGCGCTTTGACTATAAGTTAATATTAGCATTCAGAATTTTTCAAGCCATGACTCTCATAAAGCATGTTAATTTTGGAACAGTTGTGAGAAAGTATAGTTGAGTTACAACAGCTTGCTGTATGATCAAAAACCATATGAATAGTCGTCACACCACTTCCACGCCGTTCCATGAAACCTCAAGCTTTTGATCACTTTTAATACATATTTTTATCTGTATATATATTTATATCGGGGCTCTGAATCAAAAGTAGCCACCTGCAAGGGATGAGGCTTGACGGCTACGTGACAGGATGTGACGCACATTTTAATTAAAGAAATATTTAAACCTTTATTTTTATTTTCAGTGACTCCAAGATAAGAGGAATTCCCGTTGAAAGTTTTTCAACTGGGCAAAAAAAATGTCTTTTTTTTTGTCAAAGCCTCAGGGAGCCAGACTGGCTAAAGAGCCGCATGCGGCTCCCGGGCCGCGGGTTGCCGACCCCTGCACTATGGGAACAATGAGACAGCCAGTCTCTCTATGCTGTCTGGCAGAACTGTGAATATACACACTTGTTGATGCAATAATTACAACTATTTACTATATAGTGAGTTTGATATTTTAAGATCTTTAATCAACACTTTTATCCCAAAACCTGAGCATTAATATGTCATATTAAAATCAACATGAAACAATCAATTTTATTCCAAAACCTGATTATTAATAGGTCGTATTAAAATCAACATTAAATTTTATTCCAAAACCTGAGCATTAATAGGTCGTTATTAAAATCAACATTAAACTTCGACAGTTGATTTTGTGGCACTTCCCAAACACCTCTGCTGATATTGATTTCACAACCTCGCCCGTCTGGATCCTCTGCACCACCAGTCCACGTCGACATATTTTAACTTCCTTTCAGCTCCTATACTGAACATACTGCAGGATCTCTCTGACCGTCATCTGCCCCCTCTTCCCCCTAAGATGGTTCTGCTTTCCTAGGTGGGCCTCATCCGTACTTCGCTTTTTCTATGTAAAGATCTTTTGCTGACTTGACTGTAACCTATGGTGTTTTTTCCCCTCAGCCCAACAATGGTATTAACTTCCCCTCGTTGAGGCCTTTTCTAGTGACCCTCCAGGATCCCGAGTTGATGAGAGATTCACATAACTTGCAGGTCATCCAACACAGTATACCGTGCAACATTAAAATGTATGTTATTTGTTGTCACAAAGAAATAAATATTCATGATTATTATTAGTATTAATAGGCTGCAAGTAATGAATAATGACTATTAGGTACAAAAGCCCCTTTGTTATGAGGGGCCGTTTAGGCCATGGCTATTGAGACACTCTCACACTCACTACTGGAACACTTAGACATACATACATACTCTGTAAACCTATGCACGCTCATATATAAAACACTATACATACTCGTCTGAAACACTTACGCATACATATGAGAAACACACATGCATACATACACTCACCTAAAGAATTATTAGGAACACCTGTTCAATTTCTCATTAATGCAGTTATCTAATCAACCAATCACATGGCAGTTGCTTCAATGCATTTAGGGGCGTGGTCCTGGCCAAGACAATCTCCTGAACTCCAAACTGAATGTCAGAATGGGAAAGAAATGTGATTTAAGCAATTTTGAACGTGGCATGGTTGTTGGTGCCACACGGGCCGGTCTGAGTATTTCGCAATCTGCTCAGTTACTGGGATTTTCACGCACAACCATTTCTAGGGTTTACAAAGAATGGTGTGAAAAGGGAAAAACATCCAGTATGCAGCAGTCTTGTGGGCGAAAATGCCTTGTTGATGCTAGAGGTCAGAGGAGAATGGGCCGACTGATTCAAGCTGATAGAAGAGCAACTTTGACTGAAATAACCACTCGTTACAACCGAGGTATGCAGCAAAGCATTTGTGAAGCCACAACACGCACAACCTTGAGGCGGATGGGCTACAACAGCAGAAGACCCCACCGGGTACCACTCATCTCCACTACAAATAGGAAAAACAGGCTACAATTTGCAAGAGCTCACCAAAATTGGACAGTTGAAGACTGGAAAAATGTTGCCTGGTCTGATGAGTCTCGATTTCTGTTGAGACATTCAGATGGTAGAGTCAGAATTTGGCGTAAACAGAATGAGAACATGGATCCATCATGCCTTGTTACCACTGTGCAGGCTGGTGGTGGTGGTGTAATGGTGTGAGGGATGTTTTCTTGGCACACTTTAGGCCCATTAGTGCCAATTGGGCATCGTTTAAATGCCACGGCCTACCTGAGCATTGTTTCTGACTATGTCCATCCCTTTATGGCCACCATGTGCCCATCCTCTGATGGCTAAACGTCCTTGTTAAAGGTCCGTTGGTACAGCGTTTTCTGTCTGACTCTGTAAAAAAAGAACACGTCAGACAAGTGAAAAGTATTCTTTAAATCCCGGGTGATCATGGGAAGTAATAGTCCGGAATGCGATGAGGTGTAATTAAAAAGTATTTAATAAAAGGTTGATCACAAAAACAGCTTATGCATTCTCGCTTGAGGCCCCCTCTTGCTCACAGATTCACAGTCTGTCATCCAGTTACCTGCCGCCTCTGTCCTTCAAGAGAGCCCCTTCCAGTCTCGCGTGTTAGTTTATACACATATTATTATTATTCACATAGCTACATAAGGCCCTTCCATTGGTTAGTTCTATTATTTCACACCTTTTCGTGCCTTTTTACTCATTCATTCGCCTGCAGCTTCAGGGGCGCCGCTATTCTTCTTCTTCTCTAGAAAAGGGTAGATTCTATCATCTCAAAAATCAATGTTCAGCGAAAAAACAAAACTGAAACATGCACATTGTGTAAACATTGTAAATAGTTTGTTTTTCTATAGAACATATTTTGACTCAAACACTGCTTCCTAGTGAACTTTCCAAGTACTCAATGTAAAAACTTAGAGTTATAACAAAACATTACAAAACAATAAACAAAACTGCGGCACTAAAACACCACCCCTCTCTGCAGCCGAAGAAGCAGCTCAACTCCCTGTTGTTCTCCCTGCGCCGTCTCTCAGCCAGCCACCTCCCTTGGCTCTCTGCTGGCGGCATGGAAAACATTACATTTAGCTGAAGCTTTTATCCAAAGCGACTTACAGGTCTGGCAGTGAGCGCACTCCCAACACCTCCACACCGCGAGCTAGCTTAGCTCTGTGGGGGTGGGAGCCAGCAGAGCCAAGCCGGGTGAAGCCCCCCCTCCCCCTTCCCACAAAAAGCATAAAAAGCAGTTCACTCACCCGATACTGTTCACTTAATAAAGAAAAAGTCCATCCGCCTCTCTTTGTTAACACAGTTCAATGACGTGGTTCAGTTCATCGGTGTACTTCAGTGAGGATTGTCAATGCCAAACATGCCCATAACCCTCCATGAGAAAGGCATTAAGTAAATCCGCCACCAAGACCATTTCTCCTCCTCCTTCAGCCATTAATTGTTAAAACAAGCAAAACACTAAACATGTCATAACTTCTCTCGTTTCAGCCTGAATTATTCTAGCTCCTACTGAGCTCTGCTGCAACCTAGCTTTCTGTTGACACACTGACCAATCACAGCGCATGTTAATGGTCACGCTGGGCCACTGACCAATCACACGTCCACGCCATTTCGCGAGCGCTGCAAATCAAGTGCAGGTTTACCCCAGAGAGGGGGATGACGAATTGCGTCATTTGAACATGACCTGGTTCCTGTTGATCTACACATTGACCCTTCTCTCTGTACGTGTACTGTTCTGTACCTCTGGCTATTGACATGTATGGAACCACATCACAGGGAGGAGGGGAGGGCTTATGAGAGTATATTAAAGCTACAGCTATACTGTAAAACTTTGTCAGAACCAGTGTTGCCAACTTGGAGACTTTTTTTGTGAAAAGCGACTAGCGACAAATCTAGAGACTTTTTTGTGTGTTATTGGAGACTTCCTGGTGTCTTGGAGACTGAGTTCTGCAGTTACTGTCCTCAGCGAGCAGCAGGTGCTGCCGTGAGCCCCGCCCCCTCTGTTGTGAGCCCCGCCCCCTCTGTTGTGAGCCCCGCCCCCTCCGCCGTCCCAAAGCACTCACAGGTGGCCTCACAGGAGCCGAGCGAGTCGCGCAGCAGTAGCGGCAGGGAGGAGAGACCCACACGTCTCCGCGTCCAGACTAAAAATTAATCGCGCATGCGCAAAGCCTCCGCTGATCCCGCCCTGGCTTACAGAGCGGAATGTAAATGTTTCTTCACCATTACACTAAAATAAATCACCTCAGTCACCTTGTCCACTTTGTGTGCCTCTCTGTGACATCAGCTAAACATATAGTCATCATGTCTCAGTCTAACTGTGCGCTCAAAAATACAGAAGGAGTGGGAATCAAACCCTGAATTCAAAGGCTGGCTGTAGCCGTTTATTGGAGATGCTACATGGCCATACTGCCTGTACTGTGAAGCAGAATTATGTCAAACTTTGTGTTATAAATAAACACATGACAACTAAAAAACATACTCAAAGGCAAAGCAACCTTATAACAGTTCCACCCAAAGCAAGCTGCCATTAATGAGTAAAACAATTGCTATATCACTGTATTATTATTAGGCGATGACGTAATTTAGCGACTTCTAGCAACTTTTAGGACAGCCAATAGCGATTTTTCTTGCTGAGGAGTTGGCAACACTGGTCAGAATGTCTACCTCCTCAGACACACCAACAACACACAGGTCTTACACACAGGAACCTATAAGACAAAAGCACGTTTCAGAAATACAGCTGTACTACAGAGACGACCAATTCAGTTCAAGTGGCCAGTGCTGAACCCCAGTGATCAAGTTTAATTTGCTATAATTTAATGTACTAGTGTCACTTAAAATGTATCAAATGTCTTGTAAAACCTGCCTATAATAAAATCCTATAATACCCCGTAATGAAAATAAACATAAAATAAATTAAATCCATTTAACACTGATTATGACTAGGGCTCCATGTTTAATGTCTACCATTTATTGAACTCGTGATTTTAAAAACACTATTTTAAACTCCAGTTATTACACCACTTTCATGGGTTTCACATTATGTAATTGACCATATCATCATTTGGATAAAGAGACATAGATGAAGAGAGCTGATTGGTGTGAGGAGAATTTACAGATACAATAAAACAGGTATAGGAGATGAGACAGGAATTAAAACTAGGAGAAACTAAAACAGGGTGAGGGTAGAAATGGAGGAGAGACATGGACAGAACAGAAAAAAGGGAGAGGAAGAGAAGAGGAGAACTGGAGAGTGTTCAGAGCACAAGGAGGCGGTTATCACATGCATTACACCTTTTTTTTTCGTTATTTAAAAAAAGGTGTAGGGTGTGAGGAGAGGAGAGGCAGGGTTTATGAAGTGCTGTGTTTTGTTTTGAGTAGGATGGATATTGTTAAGGAGAGGCAAAGAGAAGGAGAAAAGATGAGGGATGTTTGTGTTGTTTTGAGAAGAATGAGGAGTGTGTGAGTACTTGTACACTTTTGTTGGTGAGGACCAATTTGTGTTTTAACCGATTCCACCTCCCAAGGGAGAAGCCCTTCTAGAGGCCTTAGCGAGGTCTGTTCAAGTCGTCTTATGAACCCCAAATGAGTTCTAATACTTGTGTTATTTTATATAATTTTTTTTCAGAATTTATTTGTGAAAAAAATGTATATTTAAAAAAGAAAAGACTTTTATAACATATTATGATCATAACTATGAACATTCAGCATGATATGAGCAAATTTCCCCAAAATGCCTTTTCGAGCCGCCCCCGGGTTTTTCCAACTCCATGGTTCAAGGCCTAAACAACAACCTATAAAGTTGTACGACCGCTCTTTGTAAAAATAATGACCTAAAGAATGGGAATATACAAGATTCACAATACAAATCACAATAAATCAAAGCCTTGGCCTGTTACAAAGGAGTTTTAGTAAAAAAACTGTGTCGTTCAGTTCAAAAATGGAAAAGTTATAACCTTCATGCCAAAAATGCTTGGATTGGTGCATATGGGTATTATTCTTTGCATAAATTTCTGCTTAAGACGTGGATGCGTTTTAAGAAACCTCCCACATTCACGGAAGCCTGCAGAGTCGTAAAAGTCGAAGGAGAGTAGGGGGTAAAATAACAGTCCGGCCGCATTTGGATCTTTCAGGAACTAATATACTACACACAAGGATCTATCATACTTTATTATATTCATATAAGCGTGTAGGGTTATGAAGAGGTGTCTTTGATTGAAAGCCAACTTTGTAAAGTGTACTTATTAATGATCTAGTAAAGCGTTAAGGCTGCCGCCCGGAAATAACGGCGAGGTTACGGGGTTCATGTAATTACATAAACTTAACGGTAAGTTGAATTTTTTCTTTCCGTCTATAACTCTTCCCACAAGGCTTTACTGTATTTCACGTCAAAACATTCGCATTAGCAGCGATACAATTTTCTACAACTTTGCTTGATGGCTGGGGGGGAAAATGAATTCTATCCAGTCCGTGTGTTATATCACACAACATGTGAGACTGAATACCTGTGCGTTCAGCAACCCCCAGAATCCCTTATCTCACACACGTCTAACCATGACTTTGAGGTTTACCCCAGAGAGGGGGGAAGGAATTGCGTAATTTGAACATAACCTGGCTCCTGTTGATCTACACATTGACCCTTCTCTCTGTACCTGCACTGTTCTGTACCTCTGGATATTGACACGTATGGAACCACATCACAGGGAGGAGGGTATATATATATATATATCATAAGATATGTATATGTGTATATATATATATCTTATGAGAGTGTATTAAAGGTACAGCTATACTGTTAAACTTTGTCAGAACTTCTACCTCCTCACCGTAGGTGGATGGAACCTTCTGAACCATTCAGCTGAATGTGCCATGACTCCTGTCTGCACTTTGGCTCATGTGTGATGACTTGTAGCCTTGTTATATTCTTTTATATCTTACCTTGTAATACATTGTTCGAAGACTAACTTGCTCAAAGTACTGTTGATTTTTCACAAGGAAACTATTAATTTCCACCACAATGGATGCATTCTTATATATATTATAATATTTAAAAAGCCCCCCACACCAATTTAAAGGTCTTTCGGGTGTCAATGAGTGTCAAAGATAGAAGTACAAGGTTGTGTGTGTGTGTGTGTGTTTTGTGCATATGAGAGAAAGTTGAACATGGAGAGAAAAGTGAGTGTGTGTGTGAAGTGTTACTGTTGGGAACAGGTGGGCGATACTTGCATTTTGATGGCGAGATTCTGTTGTTATATGTGACCCCACTGTATGTGTGTGTGTGTGTGTGTGTGTGTGTGTGTGTGTGTGTGTGTGTGTGTGTGTGTGCGTGCTGGTTTATGTTAGTGTGTGACTCATCTCAAAGTGTCACAACAGCATTTTTCCAGGTTTTAACTAGAAATATGTATATTTTTGCTGACCATATTTAAATGCAGTTCTAGAGTTTAAAGTGTTTAAAAAATAATTATTATATTCCAGTCAATAATTATATTAATTATAAACATCAATTACCAGACTATTGAAAATTATTGTGGCATTGTAAATGGGCTGTCCTTGTATAATACGAGGACAAAGCACTTTACAAAGCCTCTCATCCAGACAAGGTGGCAGAGCTGCAGTGCATGATACTGGGTTGTTTGTCAAATCCAGGCGACAACCTTCTGCCGAGAAAGCAGATGCGAAAGGGTCTTAAAACCTGCATTCTCTCTCCTGACCAACAGAGGGCGACTCCTTTGGTTGTACAGCAGTCTATGAGAAAATGACTCAACGGCCCAATCTCAACCTCCCCCCTAAACCCTCAAACCCTGAACCCTCAGGGACTTACTGACGTCACCTCTAAGTGGTTGAGTGCGAGAGGCTGTAAGGACTTGAACTGGCGTAAATATGAATGGGACAGCGCTTTGCTGCAACATATCACATGCTTACATGGAAACATATTGTGTACAATTGTGTATTTATACTTTTTATTCATTGATAAGAACGTCTTCCTCACGAGATGAGAAGTCATTTTAAATGATCTATTTACTCGTTTTTGTCAAAACGAAATGTTTAATGAATAAATATTTATATATATATATATATTTTTTCTGCTTGCATTCCTCTGATTTCATGTGTTTGTATGTTCCATCTTTAACCCGTAATGTTGTAGTGTAAAGGTATTTTATCGGGCTAAACGCCCATGTGTCTCTTTGTTTACCTTTTTTTTTTACGTCTTCATGCTTTCATTGGGAACTGCATGTTTAATATCACATTGCAATGAATTGTGGGTAATTCCCTTAGGCATAGTCTAATGCTGACTTACGGAAAGGGATCATAAAGGGCTGAAAATGTCTGTCAGAGATTCAAGCACTTGACGATTTGACAATGGGACACCCTAAACCCTCACGGACTTCATGGGAGCGCGCCTCAAAGTCTGTGAGTCCGTAAGGGTGGAGATTGAGATTGGGCCTACTTCTCTCTTAATTTAATACCTCAGTAAACATCAATCTCTAGTTTCAAGTCTTCTTTAATACAGCATGATGTTCATTTAGTAAATGATGGTCCATTTAGATTAAAATAGACCATAAAGCAGGGTATGCTTTAGGGCAGGCATACTGCGATTGACAGGTCGCTGCTGTAACCACTCTTGATCACTCCTCCGCATTCCAAATATGGTCACTTCTGTTTATTACTTGCAGGAACAAAAAAACATGGCGACGGCCATAATCCAAGATGGTGACGGCAAAGTCCCCAAACTCGAGGCTTCATAATATGTCCAAAAACCAATGGTTGACTTCACAATGACCCATTTCTTATATACAACCTTTGGTCAAGACTAATTTTAAGTTCTTGCTCAAGCAGAACTGTAGGATTAGTTTCGCATACCCCAAAACCACATTATATGATTCAGTATTCTGAACATCAGACGTGATTTAAATTTTGGCGATGATGCAAAATTGTTGCTTGGTTTATAATAAAGTGGCCATCACCGTGCCCTTGTGTGAGGAGTTTCTCCTCAGTCCAGAGCTTAGGTTAATCGATGACTCTCAAATGCCCCGTAGGTGTGGGTGTGAGCGTGAATGGTTGTCCCTCTTTGTGCGTCAGCTCTGTGATAGTCAGGGTGTGGATAGTCCAGGGTGAACAATGCCTTCACACCCTTCACGCCACTCCTATTATTATTATTCACATTTCTTTCGGAGGTGCGGCCGGGATTACATTTCACCCAGATACAACAGATACGTTTTTCTGATTGGCTATTCGTGTAGCCCATTTCTTTTTATTGATTGGCTGGGGATTCGGGGGAGACGTACTTGATTCCTCCATGGTGAGGGCAGCGCGACCAGGTCATGTTTGCGCGCTGCGGCACATTAAATAGTCTAGAGTTTTTTTTCAGCGTGAGAAATACGATGTGTGGCGGGAGTGATTGATGGAGTGATGGAGGAGCAAAGGATGGACTCAACGATGGCAGTGTAGAACTGCACCATCATTTTCTTTGGCAGGTAGAATTTCCTCAGCTGCCTCAGGAAGAACATCCTCTGCTGGGCCTTTTTTGTGATGGAGCTGATGTTCAGCTCCCACTTGAGGTCCTGGGAAATGGTGGAGCCCAGGAAGCGGAAGGACTCCACCGCGTCGATGGCGGAGTCACACAGGATGAGAGGGGTGGGTGGGGCTGCATTCTTTCTGAAGTCAACAACCATCTCCACTGTCTTCAGAGCGTTGAGCTCCAGGTTGTTTTGGCGGCACCAGGTCTCCAGGTGGTCAGTCTCCCACCTGTAGGCAGACTCGTCCCCACCAGAGATGAGTCCAATGAGGGTGGTGTCATCCGCGAACTTCAGGAGCTTGACGGACTGGTGACTGGAGGTGCAGCTGTTGGTGTACAGGGAGAAGAGCAGCGGGGAAAGAACGCAGCCTTGGGGGGAACCGGTGCTGATGGTCCAAGAGCCTGAGACGTGTTTCCCCAGCTTCACGTGCTGCTTCCTGTCAGTCAGGAAGTCTGTGATCCACCTGCAGGTGGAGTCGGGCACGTGTAGCTGGGAGAGCCTGTCCTGCAGCAGAGACGGGATGATGGTGTTGAAGGCAGAGCTGAAGTCCACGAACAGGATCCTGGCGTAGGTTCCTGGGGAGTCCAGATGCTGGAGGATGTGGTGGAGGGCCATGTTGATAGCATCGTCTACAGACCTGTTGGCCCTGTAGACGAATGCAGAGGGTCCAGGAGTGGGTCAGTCAGGGTTTTGAGGTGGGACAGGACCAGGCGCTCAAAGGACTTCATGACCACAGAGGTCAGGGCGACGGGCCTGCAGTCATTGAGTCCTGTGATCCTGGGTTTCTTGGGGACGGGGATGATGGTGGAGGCCTTGAAGCAGGCTGGTACGTGGCATGTCTCCAGGGAGGTGTTGAAGATCTCAGTGAACACCGGAGACAGCTGATCAGCACAGTGCTTCAGGATGGAGGGGGAGACAGAGTCCGGGCCCGCTGCTTTGCGGGGGTTCTGTTTTTTAAACAGTCTGTTGACATCCCTCTCCAGAATAGTGAGGGTCGTCACTGGGGATGGTGGTGGTAGGGAGGCGTGAGCCCCTGATGGACTGGAGGAGGGATGGATGATGGTTTGTGGCTGGTTGATGGGCCTGTGGGGGATGGCGTCAGGACTGCTCCATTGTCTATCAAAGCGACAGTAGAACTTGTTCAGCTCGTCTGCCAGGCGGAGGTCATTCATGGCGTGGGGGGTTTTCGGCTTGTAGCTGGTGATCTGCCTGAGCCCTCTCCAGACAGAAGCAGAGTCACTTGCTGATAGCTGTTGTTGCAGTTTCTCAGAGTACAGTCGTTTAGCATCTCTCACCGCCTTGCCAAACCTGTATTTTGACTCTGTGTACAAGTCCTTGTCCCCACTCCTGAATGCCTGGTCCTTTTGCAGCCGTAGCTTCCTGAGTTCCGCTGTGAACCAGGGTTTGTCATTGTTATAGCTCACCCTGGAGCTGGTTGGAACACAGCTGTCCTCACAGAAGCTGATGTATGAAGTTATGTAACAGTAGCAGTCCTGAATACATCCCAGTCGGTACAATCCAGGCACTCCCGGAGATCCTCCAGAGCCTCACTGGTCCACTTCTTGAATTTCCTCACCACAGGTTTGCACAGCTTTAGTTTCTGCCTGTATGAGGGAATCAGGTGAACCATGGCGTGGTCAGAGTTTCCCAGAGCAGCGCGTGGAACGGCGTGATAAGCCCCACTGATTGTGGTGTAACAGTGGTCTAGAATGCTCTTCTCTTTAGTAGGGCATTAAATAAACTGTCTGTATTTAGGGAGTTCTCTGTTCTCTGTCTCTCTAGAAAAGTCTCTGTCTCTTCCCACAAGAAGCTGGAGTTCGTCCAGTTTGTTGCACAGTGAGCGGACGTTGGAGAGAAATATTCCCGGCAGCGCTGTATGAGATCCCCGTTTACGGAGACGGATGAGCGCGCCGGCACGTTTCCCTCTCCTGCGGCGTCTCACTGCGTGAGCCAAGGTGAGCGAACCTTTCACAAGAATGTCCAGTAATTCCACAGAAGTTAAAAAAGTTGGAAATAAATCCGCTGGAGTTAATCCCCTGATGTTAATGAGTTCATCTCTGGTGAAAGAGATCCGAGAATCGCAGCAGAAAACAGTATTTAACACAAAAACAACGCAAAACAGAGAGCACCGACGCACCAAGGCAGCCATCTTCGGCGCCATCATATGGAGCCCTCATATGGAGCCCTCATATGGAGCCCTCATATGGAGCCCTCATATTTGGGTTCATAACATCATCCGTAGCCGCAGACAGCTCGGTGAATTTCACCGACTCCTCCAGGAACTGCGTCTCGCGTATCTCCGTAAAACGATACCGATTATGCCATCCACCATGGAAATAACCACCAGTTCTGCTTTATATTTTATGTGTAAATTCCACATATGTTGGAACATCAAACTCCATGGTGTCTGGGTTCATAATATTAGTCCCACAACAGCGTCTCAATGAAGCCGCTGTCAGCGCTGGTTCTTTCGGAGCAGCAGCAGTTTCATTCAGGAACGGCAGGACGGAGGTGATGACGGGCGGAGCTTCTCAACGCTGATTCTCAACGCTGATTCTAAACGCTGATTGGCTGCCGCAACTTTGCGTCACGCGATTTCTCCGCCATTTCCGCTATCGACCATGGAAGATATAACCATTATTTATGCATGATACTTGTTGTGGAAGTCCCAAAAACGTCGGAACATCAAACGCCCTCGAGTTTGGGTTCATAACACCATCCGTAAACGCACACAGCTCGGGGAATTTCACCGACTCCTCCAGGAACTGCATCTGGATGACTGCCGCTTCCAGCGCTACGACCAGTAGCCAGTTTGATGACCAGTTGGCTCGGATCGGTGCCAGGATCTCTCGGTTGGATAACAACTATAGGCGTTCAATCTCAGCTGCGGAGCGCCTGTCCATCTGTCTCCGGTGAGTGGCAGTTTCATAAAATGTATTCATGCTTTGTCTGGTCCGTCCAGAAGACGTCAAGAAAGCCACTTTTACATTTTGTGATTTCTTAATGAAGTTTGGATCCATCAATCTGGTCTCCAACAATACACATACGTATCTACATACTAATTAACTTTATTATCATGTAAACTCACCAGCATTTGTGTTTATTATTCATGATATCATCTGTGAAGCCATATCAATAAAATAAATTACTACTATTAGCACCTACAGTATCATTAATAACATTATAACAGTATCATTAACAACATTGTAACAGTATCATTACTAACATTAAATGTAATGTTTTCTGTGCTGCAGATATCTTGCTACTGGGGACTCATTTAGGACCATTGCCTACAGCTTCCGTGTTGTGGTCTCCACGATCTCTAATATTGTCCCAGATGTTGCCACAGCTATTTGGAACTGCCTTGTGGAGGAGCTGTGCTAACCACAGAGAACTGGAGGTCAATCGCTGTGGGGTTTGAGGAGCGATGGAATTTTCCTCTCTGCTGTGGAGCATTGAATGGAAAGCATGTGGTCCTCAAAGCCCCTGCCAATTCAGGATCCTAGTTATTTAAATACAAGGGAACCTTCTCATTGGTTGTTGATGCGCAATATTGTTTCCAGCTGATTGGTGTTGGGGGCTATGGCAGAACCAGTGATGGTGGGAGTCTGGCCAACTCAGTTTTTGACCAAGCACTGAAATCTGGCACCCTCCAACTGCCTGCTGACATGAGCTGATTTTCACCCGATATAATGTACCTATTTTAAAATACTTATCAAAATATATTAATATACAACAATACAAAGCAAATTGAAGTACTCTTTTATTTGATCCAATATAAATTCTAAAAAAATAAAAAAAAACAGGTATCATGGGGGGACCCTAAAAAAGGCTAAAAATGTTGTAAAAAATTAGGGAATCATTAATGACAAATGTATAACAAATAAATAAATAGAGCGAGGAACTTGTTCTTCGGCCCACCCGTTCCTGGGACATGTGAGCCTTGTCTGGTGAAGGCACAGTCTCCCTGCATCACTGACAACTGTGGGAGAGATAAAGTTGCTTTTTTTGAGAGGGGAAAAATGACGAGCAGACGAAACATATTTTTTTAGCATATGAATTCCCTTGGAAATTACCAGTAAGTTATATTTATTCATGACCATTAACATAAATAAGGATTAAATGCAAATTCCAGCACCACTCTAGTTTACCTTATGCCTTACATACAGTTGGTACAGGCCGGGTAGTAGTGGCGAGGACACACCGGTCGATGGCATGACAGCTGTGTTGTGTCTTCCTGTCCGAGCTTGCAGGGCAGTCAGCACACCTCACTAAGGAACCTCTGCTTTCTGCTGCCACTGGACCTGCCTCGCCTGCAGGAGTGTCAGGGGTAGGGATGTCGCACGCGCTATAAATGAGGACTTTGAGCGGACGTGACAGATTTAAAGAGGGGAGTCTCTGCTCTGCCCATGGCTTGGTGAGTGCCAGTGCCAAAGCCTTCATGTACGGCCCCCTCTTCATCTTGTTGTCACCTCTCTTCATGGCATTCTCCTTGTGAATAATCCACGAGTTTATCACACCAGCGTTCATCATCCTCTTGGTTTTTCGTCCACAGCCGTAGTGAGCAGGTACTTGCTGTGGACATCATTGGCAAGGACAAGCTTGATACCATATTTGTCAGGTTTGTTGGGGATGTACATCCTAAATGGACACCTCCCTCTAAATGCCAGTTGCTGTTCATCCACAGTAATGGTTTCCCTGGGCACATACAACTTTTTACAGTTGTCAATGAATATACCCCATATTTTTCTAATTGGAGCAAATTCGTCCATGGCCTGTCTTCCAAGCCGTGTGTCACGGTCATCAAATCGCAGACAGGCAAGGAGGAACGAAAAGTGACCCTCAGACATAGCAGCACTGTACACAGGTGCACCAGTAACAGGGTTCCACATTTCTTTTGTAGACAGATGGTTGTCCATCTGGCAACCACTAAAGATAAAAAAATCCCCAGCCTTGCACACACCTCTGCTGCTGTTGTTCTCTCAACTGTAGCTGTTCTTTTCCGATATTTTGCAGCTTCAGCATCGATACGGATGTTCGTCCATGTCACAATTTCTTCGATGATTTGGTCCTCAAAAAATAATGTAAAGCACTTCTCAGGGATGTCAGCATTTGCTGCTTCTGGTGTTGGTCCTGGTGTAAAAGCAGACATAATGTTCCGTGCCGCTGTCCTGGTGGTTGCCAATGTCTGAGGCCGAGAACTCCACTGGAATCCAGAAGGACTCCTGTAAGAGCTATTTTTGAATATCACAATAGGGGACACGCCCTCATCCTCAGCTTCATGTCGCTGTCTTCTCCCCCTGCGACCAGCAGGAGGTGTGTCAGGGACAGTAGGACGTGTGTCAGTGACAGTAGGACGTGTGTCCGAGACAGTAGGACGTATGTCAGAGACAGCAGGACGTGTGTTGAAGACATCAAGACATGTACAGAATACAGCAGGATGTGTGTCAGGGAGAGCAGGACGTGTATAGAAGACAGCAGGACGTGTATAGAAGACAGCAGGACGTGTATAGAAGACAGCAGGACGTGTGTCAGGGAGAGCAGGACGTGTAGACCTAGAGGCAACAGTTCCTGGGGTGGCCATTTGTATGGAATCATTACAAGTTTTTTTTTTCTTTCTCTTGCTCTGATGACTTGAAGTGCTAGGCTCAATATCATCACTATCCTAGTTCTCCTCCTCCTTCTCCTCCTCATTATCAACATTCGGTATGTAGTCTTTATCACAGTCACTGTCATACATCACTTCTGCTTCCACATTATCAACATTTTCATCACTGCTTTCCATGAAAAGAAGTGCTTTTATTTGCTTCTGGGACAGGTATTTCACTTGTTTTCTGGACATCTTTTTCTTCTCTATGACAGATAACTTCTCTATGACAGATAAGCTCTCGTATCAAGGAGGAAATCGGCGCAGCTAACAATTGCGATTTTTTACTCACTTCTTGAGAAGGGATCCATCACAAAGCCTGTGACAGGACGAAAGTTGTGCATGAAATGGGGATGGCGGGAAAATAACAAGTTACACTAACACTAACGTCGGGTGAAAATCACCCGAACAGGTCTCTGCTGAAAAAAACAGCGATCGGAGCAGAGAGACACGCCCACCTTCAATAACGTCTGTGAGAAGCCTGAAGCTACAGAAGGCCCCACGCAACTCAGACAAAAGCAACACGATGAAAATAACGTAAACACAATCGCTCGGGTGAAAATCACCTGACGTGAGTGTTCTAGGGTTAATGACGGAATCAGTCACTAAGGTGGTTAATGTTTCGGAAAAGATCATGGTTTGAGTTACAATAAGTACATTCCTCCTCACATGGGGCTTTGTCACTTATTATCCCGTCCCCTGGCTTTCTTTGCTCCCGTCACGATG
Organism: Taurulus bubalis; assembly: GCF_910589615.1. Lineage (NCBI taxonomy): Eukaryota > Metazoa > Chordata > Actinopteri > Perciformes > Cottidae > Taurulus > Taurulus bubalis. Next base: position 946,730 of record NC_136598.1, on the reverse strand, counting down.
ACTGGTCACAAGATGTCGCCGCTTAAAAACAAACGTGTATTAGTTGTGATGAGCTGCTTGCTGCACTGACGACCGATAGGGGAGTTCAGGACGGCAGGAGGTTTTCACGTTGGCAGTCAGTTGTCGTCGAGGGAGACCTCTGTTCAATCTCCTGTGTGTTGATACGGCCTCATTGACAACACAACTCTTCTCATTTCCATTTTTTTTTTCTGTGTTTATGTTGTCAGAACTGAACGAGAATGCAATTGTATCATGCAGTCCTCTGCAAGCTGTTGAGTCGCAGATAAAATCATTAATTTTCCACCATGACACCGACAGGCAAAACAAACAGAAACACAGACTCTGCTGTGACATCATATCTTCTGAGATTTAGAATGAGTGATGACAGAGAAAGTTTGGGAGCAACCAAAAGGCTTTCTTAAACTCCTACAGCAATGTAAAAATGTCTTTCCTTCTCCCTCTTATGGGCTCCGTTTTAGGTTAATTTAATCAGTGCTGCATTCGGAGCCAATCAGCAGCCTGTTGGACAAAGAGCCATCTCATGGCTCTAATACACGAGAGGCCAGAGTTCTGAGGACAGAAGAAAACACCAGTGACTGTACGGAGCCATGACATTCAGATGTCGTCTCCTCGGAAAGCGACCAGCCGTTGTGTCGGTGACATTATTGAGCCGTTTCACAGAGGCAGGCGGCGGGGCCAAAGTTAACACTCTGGGGTCTGGGTCATTTTCTTGATTTTACATAATTTTTAAATTTCCCTTTTTAAAGTCACTTGCATATGATACATTCATACAGAAATTCCAGAATAATCTCAGCTATCTATATAATGAGGCATCATTGTCCCAAGGCACAAGTGTAAAGAAAATATGACTAAAGCTGAAAAAATGAATCTTGATTTTGGTAATGTTTGTTGTGAAAACTCCTCCAATGAATCGCCACCTTAACGTGGTGGAGGAGTTTGAGTGGCTCAGTGATCCTGGGAGCTATGTTGTCCGGGGCGTCAGCCCCTGGTAGGGTCTCCCAAGGCAAACAGGTCTCGGGGGAGAGCCCAGACTAAGAGCGATTCAAAAAACCCTGATGAATTGCAGCCCACGGACTAAAGTTACCTCGCCCGGACAAGGGAAACCGGGGTACCCTCCCGGAGCCAGACCCAGGAGGGGAGCTTGTCGGCGAGCGTCTGGTGGCCGGGCTTTCGCCCATGGGGCCCGGTCGGGCTCAGCCCGAAGAAACAACATGGAGCAGCAGTCACCCCGTGGACCCACCACCCGCGGGGAGAATTATCGGGGTCGGGTGCTATGCAGACCGGGCGGCGGGCCAGGCGGGAGACCTGGGCGAGCCGATCGCCGGCAGCATAGACTAGCTCTAGGGACGTGGAACGTCACCTCGCTAGCGGGGAAAGAGCCGGAGCTGGTGCAGGAGGTGGAGCGGTACCAGCTAGATTTAGTTGGGCTCACCTCCACGCACAGCATGGGCTCTGGAACCAAGCTCCTGGAGAAGGGTTGGACTTTGTCCTTTTCTGGAGTTGCCCAGGGTGAGAGGCGCCGGGCGGGAGTGGGGATACTCACGAGCCCCCGGCTGAGCGCCGCTATGTTGGAGTTTTCCCCGGAGAACGAGAGGGTCGCCTCCCTGCGCCTACGGGTTGCAGGGAGTAAAGCTCTGACTGTTGTTTGTGCTTATGCACCGAACAGCAGTTCAGAGTATCCGGCCTTCTTGGAGTCGGTGGGAGGGGTCCTGGAAAGGGCGCCGCCCGCCGACTCCATAGTTCTCCTGGGAGACTTCAACGCTCACGTGGGCAATGACAGAGAAACCTGGCGGGGCGTGATTGGGAGGAACGGCTTGCCCGATCTGAACCCGAATGGTGTTTTGTTGTTGGACTTCTGTGCTAGCCACAGTTTGTCCATAACGAACACCATGTTCGAGCATAAGGTGGCTCATAAGTGTACCTGGTACCAGAACACCTTAGGCCGGAGATCAATGATCGACTTTGTAGTCGTATCATCTGATCTGCGGCCGTATGTCTTGGACACTCGGGTGAAGAGAGGAGCAGAGCTGTCAACTGATCACTACCTGGTGGTGAGTTGGATCAGATGGCGGGGGAGTCGGCTAGAAAGACCTGGCAAGCCCAAACGTGTAGTGAGGGTGAACTGGGAACGTCTGGCGGAGGACCCTGTCCGGGAGGTCTTCAACTCCCACCTCCGGAAGAACTTCTCACAAATCCCGAGGGAGGCTGGGGACATGGAACCCGAGTGGACCATGTTCAAAGCCTCTATTGTGGACGCGGCTGCTCGGAGCTGTGGCCAGAAGGTCATCTGTCGTGGTGCCTGTCGTGGCGGCAACCCGAGAACCCGGTGGTGGACACCGGGGGTGAGGGAAGCCGTCAAACTGAAGAAGGAGGCCTTTCGGGCCTGGCTGGCCCAGGGGTCTCCTGAAGCAGCTGACGGGTACCGGCAGGCCAGAAGGGCTGCAGCTGCGATGGTCGCGGATGCTAAAACTCGGGCATGGGAGGAGTTCGGGGAGGCCATGGAGAAGGACTTTCGGTTGGCCTCAAGGAAGTTCTGGCAAACCATCCGACGGCTCAGGAAGGGAAAGCAGGGCCTACCCCAGGCTGTTCTCAGCAGGGGGGGGGGGAACTGCTGACCCGGACTGGGGACATCGTCGGGCGGTGGAAAGAGCACTTTGAGGAACTCCTAAACCCGGCTAACATGTCCCCCGGAGAGGGGGCAGCGCCGGAAGACTTTGGGGTGGTTTCTCCCATATCCCTGGCAGAGGTCGCTAAGGTAGTCAAAAAGCTCCTTGGTGGCAAGGCGCCAGGGGTGGATGAGATCCGCCCTGAGATGCTGAAAGCGCTGGACATTGTTGGGCTGTCTTGGTTGACACGCCTTTTCAGTGTCGCATGGGGGTCGGGAACAGTGCCCATGGCTGGCAGACCGGGGTGGTGGTTCCCATCTACAAGAAGGGGGACTGGAGAGTGTGCTCAAACTATCGTGGCATCACACTGCTCAGCCTCCCGGGAAAAGCTTATGCCAGGGTGCTTGAAGGGAGGCTCCGACCGCTTGTCGAACCTCAGATTCAAGACGAGCAGTGCGGATTCCATCCCGGTCGTGGAACAGTGGACCAGCTCTTTACCCTTGCAAGACTACTGGAGGGGTCCTGGGAGTTTGCCCAACCAGTCTACATGTGCTTTGTGGACTTGGAGAAGGCTTTCGACCGGGTCCCTCGGGAGTTTTTGTGGGGGGTGCTGCGGGAGTATGGGGTGCCGGACCCGTTGGCACGGGCTATCTGGTCTTTGTACGCCTGCAGTAGGAGCTGTGTTCGTATCCTCGGTAGTAAGTCAGACACGTTCCCGGTGGGTGTTGGCCTCCGCCAGGGCTGCCCTTTATCACCGGTCCTGTTCGTGACCTTCATGGACAGGATATCTAGGCGCAGCCAGGGGGCGGAGAGGATCCGGTTCGGGAGTCTCGGGATCGCCTCTCTGCTGTTCGCGGATGATGTGGTCCTGTTTGCCTCCTCGGATTGTGACCTCCAGCATTCACTGGGGCGTTTTGCAGCCGAGTGTGAAGCGGCAGGGATGAGAGTTAGCACCTCCAAATCTGAGGCCATGGTGCTCTGCCGGAAACCGGTGGATTGCTCCCTCCAGGTGGGGACAAACTGCCTACCCCAAGCGAAGGAGTTCAAGTATCTCGGGGTCTTGTTCACGAGTGAGGGTAAGGTGGAGCGGGAGATCGACAGACGGATCGGTGCGGCTGCAGCAATAAAACAGGCGCTGTACCGGTCCGTCCTGGTGAAGAGGGAGCTGAGCCGGAAGGCGAAGCTCTCCATTTACTGGTCGGTCTATGTTCCAACCCTCACCTATGGTCACGAACTCTGGGTCGTGACCGAAAGAACGAGATCTCGAATACAAGCGGCCGAAATGAGCTTCCTCCGCAGGGTGGCCGGGCTCACCCTTAGAGATAGGGTAAGGAGCTCGGACATCAGGAGGGAGCTTGGAGTCGAGTCGCTGCTCCTTCGTGTCGAAAGGAGTCAGCTGAGGTGGTTCGGGCATCTAGTCAGGATGCCTCCTGGACGCCTCCCATTAGAGGTTTTCCAGGCACGTCCAACTGGTAGGAGACCCCGGGGAAGACCGAGGACACGCTGGAGGGATTATATCTCCCGGCTGGCCTTGGAACGCCTCGGGATCCCCCAGAATGAGCTGGAAAGTGTTGTGGGTGAGAGGGAAGCCTGGGTCGGCCTGCTGAACATGCTGCCACCGCGACCCGACCCCGGATAAGCGGCTGATAATGGATGGATGGATGGATGTTGTGAAAACATAACTTTACTCATGTGGTATATCGGTTTTGGTGATGGAAATTGGTTTACAAAAGCAGTGGAATATATGAATAAAATGGTAGACACATGTAAATAAAGTACAAAAAATAAATAAAAAAAATAAAAATAAAAAAATAAAAATCAAGTACAATGTTAGTACAAGTCAGTATGAGTTCACTGAAATAAAGTTAATGGTGATAGAGACAACAGTTGATTACCCACCGTTTATAGCTGTAGTCAACTATCTCCGTTAGCTCTCGTTAGCTCTCGTTAGCTCACGCCGTGTTAGCAGCACCTAACGTGACATAAACACTACTGTAGTAACGATTAACGGAGATCCAACACTACTAGACTTACTAAATTCACTGTAAGAAAGTTAACGGTGGTAGAGACAACAGTTGAGTATGCACCGTTCAGTCGTAGACACGTAAGAGACATCCAAAACGGCACTATGTAGTGACGTGCTAACGCTACGAAGCTATCATCAACAAACACACGTTAGTTATGGTCTTACAAACACATAATGGAGGTCCAACACGACTAGTCGTACTAAGTTCACTGTAAGAAAGTTAACGGTGATGGGGGCAACAATTGATTACTCACCGTTCAGTCTCACAGAAACGTTGTAGCCAGCTATCTGGCCCGTTAGCTCCGGCTAGCTCCTTGTTAGCTGCGCCGTCTTTCCCCTCCAATATAGCTTTGCTCAGGACTCTTTGCTTGGCATCTTCTGACAGATGCTCAGACGCAGAAGTGGAAACCATATCCGCCAGATTTGAAACCATATCTCTGTGATGTATTATTGCTAAGATCTCTATCCATCCATTATCAGCCACTTATCCACGGTCAGGTAGCGGTGGCAGCAGGTTCAGCAGGCCTGAAGATATAATCCCTCCAGCGTGTCCTTGGTCTTCCTCGGGGTCTCCTACCAGTTGGACGTGCCTGGAAAACCTCTAATGGGAAAACCTCTAGTTAGGCATCCTGACTAGATGCCCGAACCACCTCAGCTGACTCCTTTCGACACAAAGGAGCAGCGACTCGACTCCTAATGTCCGAGCTCCTTACCCTATCTCTAATGCTGAGCCCGGCCACCCTACGAAGGAAGCTCATTTCGGCAGCTTGTATCCGAGATCTCGTTCTTTCGGTCACGACCCAGAGTTTGTGACCATAGGTGAGGGTTGAAATATAGACCGACCAGTAAATAGAGAGCTTTGCCTTCCGGCTCAGCTCCCTCTTCACCAAGACGGACCGGTACAGCGCCTGTTTTACTGCTGCAGCCGCACCGATCCGTCTGTCGATCTCCCGCTCCACCTTACCCTCACTCGTGAACAAGATCCCGAGATACTTGAACTCCTTCGCTTGGGGTAGGCAGTTTGTCCCCCCCTGGCTGCGCCTAGATATCCTGTCTATAAAGGGTAGCCCTGGCGGAGGCCAACACCCATCGGGAACGTGTCTGACTTACTACCAAGGATTCGAACACAGCTTCTACTGCAGGCGTACAGAGACTGGATGGCCCGTGCCAACGGGTCCGGCACCCCATACTCCCGCAGCACCCCACAAAAACCCCCGAGGGACTCGGTCGAAAGCTTTCTCCAAGTCTACAAAGCACATGTAGACTGGTTGGGAAAACTCCCAGGACCCCTCCAGTAATCTTGCGAGGGTAAAGAGCTGGTCCACTGTTTCAAGACTGGGACGGAATCCGCACTGCTCGTCTTGAATCTGAGGTTCGACAAGCGGTCGGAGCCTCCTTTCCAGCACCCTGGCATAAGCTTTTCCCGGGAGGCTGAGCAGTATGATACCACGATAGTTCGAGCACACTCTCCGGTCCCCCTTCTTGACGATGGGAACCACCACCCCGGTCTGCCAGTCCATGGGCACTGTTCCCGACCCCCATGCGACACTGAAAAGGCGTGTCAACCAAGACAGCCCAACAATGTCCAGCGCTTTCAGCACCTCAGGGCGGATCTCATCCACCACTGGCGTCTTGCCACCAAGGAGCTTTTTGACTACCTTAGCGACTTCTTCCAGGGATATGGGTGAAACCACCCTAAAGTCTTCCGGCGCTGCCCCCTCTCCGTGGGACATGTTGGTCGGGTTTAGAAGTTCCTCAAAGTGCTCTTTCCACCGCCCGACGATGTCCCCTTCCCTCCCCCCGCTGAGAACAGCCTGGGGTAGACCCTGTTTGCCAGAACTTCCTTGAGGCCAACCGAAAGTCCTTCTCCATGGCCTCCCCGAACTCCTCCCATGCCTGAGTTTCAGCATCCGCGACCATCGCAGCTGCAGCCCTTCTGGCCTGCCGGTACCTTCCGACCACAGCTCCGAGCGGCCGCGTCCACAATAGAGGCTTTGAACATGGTCCACTCGGATTTCATGTCCCCAGCCTCCCTCGGGATTTGTGAGAAGTTCTTTCGGTGTTGGGAGTTGAAGACCTCCCGGACAGGATCCTCTGCCAGACGTTCCCAGTTCACCCTCACTACACGTTTGGGCTTGCCAGGTCTTTCTAGCCGACTCCCCCGCCATCTGATCCAACTCACCACCAGGTGGTGATCAGTTGACAGCTCTGCTCCTCTCTTCACCCGAGTGTCCAAGACAAACGGCCGCAGATCAGATGATATGATTACAAAATCGATCATTGATCTCCGGCCTAAGGTGTTCTCCGGCCTTATGAGCCACCTTATGTTCGAACATGGTGTTTGTTTGAGCGGCGCTCAGCCGGGGGCTCGTGAGTACCCCACTCCCGCCCGGCGTCTCTCACCCTGGGCAACTCCAGAAAAGGACAAAAAGTCCAACCCTTCTCCAGGAGCTTGTGTAACCTTTGGGAAATGTCTCCTGATCAAATGCATCTCCTGGAGCTGGGCAGTCTTGTGGTAACGGCAGGTTTATTATATCTCTGCATTCATAACAGAAAAAGACACATATAACGGTCAGCTCCTGTGGACATCTTCAAGGGATCCTCCTAAAAAAAAGCATGAAGAGAACACAAAATACATATATACAGATTTCACACCGTGGACTGCTACACTATTCCAACACACCTCACATTCTACAATAACAACTGTGGAACTGAGGAAAAACATGTAGACTATAAAAGAAACACCTCTGCCCCTGAAGACAACATACTGAAACATACCTGCATTCATAACAGAAAAGGACACATATAACGGTCAGCTCCTGTGGACATCTAGAAAAAGACGGCATCACGTTAATGTTAGCTAGCTACTCTCCTGACATTCCTACTGGCAACAAAACAAAACACAAAACGAATAGTTAACTCAAGGAAAACAAGGCAAATATACTCCCAGACAACAACCCTACAAATAAATAAAGCCAGCTCAACTTTTACATACTTTTACATTTAGTTAACACCGTCTTTTCCACAGACATTCACAGACACGTTACCTTCAAGGAATCCTCCGTTACTCTGAGGATTTCCCAGAGTCCTTTGCGTCCTATATTAAGCGCAGGTACACATCCGCAACAGCAGATGGCATAGGTCTCCCATTTTAGCGGGGTTTAACATGAACCTATTCAACTATGTTACACTTGGTTCCAGAGCCCATGCTGTGCGTGGAGGTGAGCCCAACTATATCTAGCTGGTACTGCTCCAGCTCCGGCTCTTTCCCCGCTAGTGAGGTGACGTTCCACGTCCCTAGAGCTAGTCTATGCTGCCGGTGATCGGCTCGCCCAGGTCTCCTGCCTGGCCCGCCGCCCGGTCTAAATAGCACCCGACCCCGATAATTCTCCCTGCGGGTGGTGGGTCCACAGGGTGACTGCTGCTCCATGATGTTTCTTCGGGCTGAGCCCGAAGAAACATCATGACCCCATAGGCGAAAGCCCGGCCACCAGGCGCTCACCGACAAGCTCCCCTCCTGGGTCTGGCTCCGGGAGGGTGCCCCGGTTTCCCTTGTCCAGGCGAGGTAACTTTAGACCGTGGGCTGCTATTCATCAGGGTTTTTTAACCCGCTCTTAATCTGGGCTCTCCCCCGAGACCTGTTTGCCTTGGGGGCCTTGGGGCTACCAGGGGCTGATGCCCCGGACAACATAGCTCACAGGATCACTGAGCCACTCAAACTCCTCCACCACGTTAAGGTGGCGATTCATTGGAAGAGCTAAGATCTAATTTTATTAAAAACTTAAACACCTGGTTTTACGCATCGCTGCGGGCCCCGCCCCCAAAGGGTTAAAGAATGATCAGGGAGAGCGTCAGATAGAGAGAGATTGTTTTTCATTTGTGTTATTGATTAACTAATCATGCGGCCTGGCCTAATCAGAGCATCATTTCAAAGCCCGTTTGTTCTTGCCGGTTGGAAATCAATAGCACACTGATTCTCTCTCTCTCTCTCTCTCTCTCTCTTTCTCTCTCTCTCATCTATAACAGTGATAATCTAATAATGACTGAGCTTCACCCAGTGAATTATTATCCGTGTTCAATTGTCCTTCCTTCTCTTTACCTTTGTGTATCTGTTATTTCGCTCGCAGGTTATTTGTCATCTCAATCCCTCTTTTATTTTGGACTCTGCTGCAGATTCAGTTTCAGCCACACTGGGGACGGCGATATTTCAATAAACTAACGTTCACATAAAGAGGTGGAGGACATACTCAGATCTGTACTCTCCAGTGGTGGGCTGTCAGGGCCTGCTAAGCCGGTCTAAACAGAATCACAAAGTTATAGCATTATTACATTGTTCAATTTTTATTTAAATTAAATATTTTTAATTAAAAATTATATCTATTTTATAATGTAATTGTTTTTCACAAATACACTACATGTATTATAATTATTTTTCCCTAATAGCTTATTTTCTCATTGATCAGCTCCTCCTGCCTTGTCTGTCAGGGGGCTTTTCAGACAGCTGTTCGCCGCGCCTCGCGCAGGTAGAAAATCCATGGCCTGCCACTGGTACTCTCTACTGCAGTGTAAACTACTCCGGTACAATGCATTCAAAATATTACTCTTGTAAAAGTACAAAAGAATTATATAAGTAAATATTTAATCATTATATAACTCATTATACAGATAGATATATACTATATTATTGGATTGTAATTATTGATTGATAGTGTAATATTAAGCTGAATCTTTAACAATAGCTCAAGCTGTCAGACAAATGTAGTGCGGTAGAAAGTATAAAAGTAGCATGAAATAAAGTACTTCAACATTGTACAATTGCGTAAAAGTGCTTTGTTGCGTTCCACCACTGCCAACTTTAATACATTAAATAATTTTTCAACTTATTCAACAATTAGCACAAATAAACAATACGTTTCAGACCAAACCAAATGTGACGAGCTGAAGAGGAGAACGGGTTGTGCAAACACACAAAATTGTAGTCGATGCTGAGACAAGCTGAAGGCTGGATTATGAATTTGGCAAAGCAGGCAACAGCCCCCGGACCTTCAGGGGGCCGCAAAAGCCTCCATGTTCCCCGTTACAGGCAGCCACCAGCACTGGTTCATCTGGCTGTGACCGAGCCCTCCTTTCTTCACAGATTATGTGTTACTTATTGGTGTGAAGCATTGTAAACTTGTCTGATTGGCTGAGAATGCATCCCCTAATTAGCATAAGCCAATTAATGAGTCTCGTCTTGTACTCTGCTATTGACAAACACAGCATCAATTACGTGCATATGCAATGCTACTTTGTTTTAATGAGCCTTTCTTTATTACATCAAATAATTCAATAAACACTGAGGGTTCTTGTTTGCTCTGGGAGAGGGAAAGCAAATAAATAATTAAATCAAAGAAAGAGAGAGAGAGATCTGCTGCCTTTAAAAACAGAGTTCCATTCATCATTACGGGAGTGCCGCCTTAACATTGTGAAGCATCCATCAGCCTATCAGCAGACGTCTAATGAGCATCAGGCCACTTCATCAGCTTCAACACAATCTGCCCTCTCATTCATCTCAGAGCAGGAGGCCTGTCTGTTAACGTCAGCTCTGATAAACACCACACATCTAAAGACACACACACACGATGATGGACACTTGTACTTGCGCACACTGGAACTCGAACTGACACAGAGTTAATCATGAACACGTATCTCACGTAGCCTCGTCAGTTGATGGAATCGGTGAGAATATCCTGGGGAAAATATTTATATATTCATTAGGCGAATAACAACTAGCAGCTTTGTTATAGTTACTAATTTATAATATATATCACTGTGACACTTCCCCAGTTGATTACTTGCATTCAGGCCATTTTTTTGTGTCACAATCTTTCTGAAATATTATGCTTGAATATGGAAAAGAGGCATTGTCTTGGTTAAATATATAATAATTTGCATCCATCCTGAGAACAGAAATCTTAGCGTTGGTTAACCCTTCGAAATCTGCGACTACAGTTCCGCGGTATACGATGTTTACGTTTTGTAAATATGAATTTCTTTGCGATAATTCTGCACAGAAATATGGTTCATCTTCTCCAAGATTCAGTTTAATTTCCGCTTACGCTGCCTTCTGCCCGCGAGATCGTACGATATTCACCCAGCGAGATATGAGCGTTTTAAACACCAGCGTGTCGTATGATGCGTACACAGATTCACTGTGAGGTAGATAGAAGGTGCCGAGCAGGGAGTTTACTCTGAGCGAAGCTATACTGGAGAGGACGGCGGAGCTTCATAGCCTGAAGGATTCGATTCCTGCGATGAAGAGGACAACGCCAATAAAAGGGATCCATTTGAAGATGGGTATGTGTATTTACTGAACTTTGCAATAGCATATTTATATTAGTACCGGCACCTGTACACCAGCTAGAGCTGCTGCTAACATGGAGCTAGTGGTAGCGAGCTAACGGGGAGATAGATGGCTACAGGGTGTCGATAAGACTGAACGGTGTGTAATCAAATATTGTCACTATCCCCGTTAACTTTCTTTCAGTGAACTTAGTACGCCTTGTAGTGCTGGATCTGATAATCATTAATAATCAGCGTGCTTGAATAATTTTGTGTGATGATAATAAAAGTATTATGAGGTCTGTGTGTGAAGCGAGCACAGCTGTGGGTGTTGTAGTCGTGTATCGTTTATTGGATGCCTGGTAAAGCCTCTGGGAGAATTCAGCAAAACACCTTCTCTCGTTCTGATCATTTATTTACCCTAGTCACAAGAAAGTAAGCAAGCACTGCGATTGCAATAGAAGGAGTGATGCGACCAGTTCTCAGCCTGAGCCAGAAGCACTCATTTTACACAGAAGACATCACGTTTTTATCTCAAAGGTCTTGACGTAATTTATTATTTACAAATCTGATTGTCTCCATCAGCAGGTGGAGTTAGTCTCCGCCCTTCTGACTTCAAGGCACTCTTCACACAAAATCCTTCACCGTGATTTGTCAATTGGTATGTCTGTCGACATTTTGTGAAAAAACTGACCAATGAACACTCAAGAAAATCACAAAGAACAAGCACTCAACTGAGCTCTGCAAACACGCTGGCGTTTATAATTATAAAGGAGAGAGATTATTCAATTCAGTTTATTTTATATAGCCCAACATCACAAATACAAGTTCGCCTCGAAGGGCTTTACAATCTGTACACATAACATCCCTGCCCGGGACCTCACATCGGATCAGGAAAAACTCCCCCAAATAAAGATAGTAAAAACCCTTTTACAGGGATAAAAGGGAAGAAACCTGAGGGAGAGCAACAGAGGAGGATCCCTCTTCCCGAATGGGCAGAAGCAATAGTTGTCATGTGGCCAGAATGAATAACGTAACGGAGTTGCAGCACATTCAATGAATATGACAGAAATTATTCATAGAATGAGTAGTAGGCATGGTCCAGATAACCACGATCCATGAAGCAGAAGGAGGTGTGGGGGGGGGGGGGGGGGGGGGGGATCATCAGTAGGGCCATGGCAGGAGGCAGGACCAGTTCCAGGCCGGTTCTATCAGCAGGGCCATGGCAGCAAGCAGGACCGGTTCCATCAGCAGGGCCATGACAGCAGGCAGGACCAGTTCCAGGCAGCCATGAATCCATGGAAAAAGAAAGTAGAGTTAGAAATGTGCATTGAAGAGACTAATTTATCCAGAAGGAGAGAAAGAAGAGGAGTGAAAGAGGAAGAGAGGAAGAGAAGCTCAGTGTATCCTAAGTTGTCCCCTAGCAGTCTATGCCTATAGCAGCATATCTAGGGGCTGGACCAGGGCAAACCTGAGCCAGCCCTAAGTATAAGTACTATCAAAGAGGAAAGTCTTAAGTCTAGTCTTAAATGAGGTGACCGTGCCTGCCCCCCGGACCGAAAGTGGAAGCTGATCCCACAGAAGAGGAGTCCAATAACTGAAAGCTCTAGCCCCCAACCTACTTTTTAAAGACACTGGGAAGCACAAGTAACCTGATAAGGAGTTACAGTAATCCAGTCTTGAAGTAACAAATGTGTGGATCAATGTTTCTGCATCGCTTTGAGACAGGATGTGCCGGATTTTTGAAATGTTCCATAGGTGAAAAAAGGCAGTCCTTGAGATCTGTTTCACGTGGGAGCCAAAGGACAGGTCCTGGTCAAAAATAACTCAAAGATTCCTTACGGTAGTGGTGGATGCCAGAGTGATGCCATCCAAGGCCATCAGATAGTTGATTTCTGAGGTGTTCTGGTCCGAGTAAAATAACTTCAGTCTTGTCCGAGTTCAGCAGCAGGAAGTTGCAGGTCATCCAGGTTTTGATGGCTTTATGACACGCTTGAAGTTTAGCGACCTGGTGGGTTTCATCTGGCTTGATCGACAGATATAGTTGAGTATCATCGGCATAGCAGTGAAAGTTTATGGAGTTTTTTCTGATAATATTGCCTAAAAGAAGCATATATAAGGTGAATAAAATTGGTCCAAGCACAGAACCTTGTGGAACTCCATGACGAAAGGCGGTGGTCATCGGGGCCTCATAGGTTCCAAATACTTAGCTTAATGCTGTACCTTTAATACCAATCGACTGGTCTAATCTCTGTAATAAGATGTCATGGTCAATGGTGTCAAATGCTGCACTAAGGTCTAACAAGTACAGAGACAAGTCCCCTATCTGATGCAACTAGAAGGTCATTAGTAATTGTCACTAGTGCTGTCTCTGTGCTATGATGCTTTCTAAATCCTGACTGAAACTCCTCAAATAAGTCTGTAGTTAGCCAACACCTCTGGATCGAGAGTGAGCTTCTTAAGAAGAGGTTTAATTACAGCTACTTTAAAAGACTGTGGTACATGACCCATTAGTAAAGACCCATTGATATATAATATCTAGTAGAGAGGTGCTAATTAAAAAGGTAAAACTTCCAGCTTAATCGGAGCTGGGTCCATTAGACAGGTAGAAGATTTAGAAGTAGAAACCATTGAAGACAGTTGGTCGAGGTTGATGGTCAAAAATCTATCCAGACACACAACAGGGCCCACAGCCTCCTCCATGGCCATCCCACCTGAGGATGGACCAGCAGTAGTCGAGGGCAGGAGATCACCGATCCTGTCTCTAATAGTAGTAATGACTTCATGAACTTCTTCAATGGTAAGATTCTGGCAGAGGTCTATAGGAATACACAGATGCACCGAGCTATGACTCTCAGCCAGCCTGGCCACAGTGCTAAAGAGAAACCTAGGGTTATTCTTGTTTTTCTCGATTAGTGATGAGTAGTAGGCTCCTCTGGCATTACAGAGGGCCTTCTTATATGTTCTCAGACTATCCCGCCAAACCAACCTGGACTCCTCCAGACTGTTGGAACGCCATATGCCCTCAAGCTTCCGTGATGCTTGCTTCAATATACGGGTCTGAGGGTTGTACCATGGAGCAAACCTCCTTTCCTTAATGATCCTCTTTTTTAGAGGGGCTATCAAGTCCAGTGTCACTCTCAATGAACTAGTAGCACCATCGACGAACTGATCAATCTGGGATGGAGTACAGTTAACACAGGAGTCCTGTTATATTGAGACATGGTAATGAATCAAATACAGGAGGAATTGCTTCCTTAAATCTAGCAACAGCACCGTCAGTTTGACATCTGATGTAAAAACTCTTGCCTAACGCTGTACAATTCGGTAGTATAAACTCAAAAGTTATAAGGCAATGGTCTGATAAAAGAGGGTTCTGTGGAAACACTACTAAATGCTCAACTTCAATGCCATATGTAAGAACAAGGTCGAGGGTGTGGTTAAAGCAGTGAGTCGGTTCCTGTACTCTGACAGAAGCCAATCGAATTCAACAATGAGATAAATGCAACACTAAGGCTATCATTGCTGACATCCACATGAATATTAAAATCCCCTACAATAATAACCTTATCAGTCTTAAGGACCAAACTTGACAAAAACTGAAATACGTACCTGGTGCCCGGTATACCGCAACAAACAGAATCGGCTGTACCGTTTTCCAGGTTGGATGTGTGGCGAGAACGTACTTCACTACAGAGGAAGCTGTGGCGGCGATTTTGGCGACGAGGACGACAGGAGCGTCAGACCCTGAAGGCTTTGACTCCTGCGACCTAGAGGAATATGCAGACAGAAGGGATCCATTTGAAGATGGGTAAGTGTATTTAGCTACTAAACTTGTGTTGCAATAGCATATTTACACTAGCAGAGGGAGCAGATTTAGCTGGTCCTGCTCCCTTCGGCTGCCAGAGTCTGGCGTAAGTAGGGTGACCATATCCATGAAAAGGAGGACACTATGCGGTATTTTGTGAGGTTGTGAATAATTGCATAGGAGGGGTGCAGTTTGATTTTATTAAGTGTGAAGAGAGAGGATGTGAGCCCTTTTTACTGTAATTGAACAAAAGTAGCGCCCACTGGGCCCTCAACTGTATTCTGTGAAAATTAAATGTTGCCGCCTCTCAAAGTGCTTGTCGTTGCGGCTATGCACCACGGATATAACCATTCGACCACCTGAGTAAAGTTATGTTTTCACAAGCGATATGAAGAATTTCCAAAATAGAGATTTAATTTATGATGATGGTGCCTCATTATGTAGAGAGCTAAGTTCTGAAATGTTTGATGTAAAATATGGGTGTGTATCTTATATGCAAGTGCCTGTAAAAGGTGAATTTAAGAAATTATGTAAAAATCGCAAAAATTACCTTAGTGTCTTAAGGGTTAAAGAGATGTTTTGTTAAATTGCACGTTTTGAACATGAACACGTTGTGAATATGTTAAAAAGATGAACTCATATCACCATGCAACTTCTCCAGTTGATCACTATTACAATTATTTTCAGAAATGTAACACGTAAATATGCATACGAGCCTCTTATCTCATGCTAACTTTGTGTGAATTTAGGAGGAAGAAGACAAAAAGTAGTAAAACAAACACGTCTAAATGCGAAGTGTGGATGTCTCCTTTCCGCAACTCTGTAAGAAGACATGTCAAGGAAGCTAAATCTCCCAAACTCACTCCCAAAGCTTTGTTTCAATGACTTTGGTGTTAGACCGGTCACAGTTAGGCACACAGTATGTGTGTCTAACCTCTGATAGGCATGTAGCATGTCCCGCGAGCTGTTGACTAGCTGTTGGTAATGTGTTGTATCCAGCCAAAGTCACCACAATGAGAAAAACAACATGATCTTTTCTGCTCAGAGTCAAACAAGGCGTAGAGCGGTAAAACATGAAGCGCTCAGCAACGCAAAGGCTGTTAGGCCCCATGAAAACACAGAGAAACCGGAGTCAATGGCACGACCCAGACAGCAAGATGAGGGTAGAACAACTCTTAACGTACCTCTGTTCGGTACACAGGTAAGCAGTCAGTCCAGCCAAAGAAACCCAACAGGGGTGAGGCAAAAATAACAAGGTCGGGCAAAAACAGGCAGAGATGGAACATGAAACACACGGAACTTGCTGGAGCCCGAGACACACAGGTACCAGGACAAACTGGCACAGAGAAAGGGGAACACAGGGTTTAAATATCCTGAGCAGGTGCGGGTGATTAGACACAGGTGGATTCAATAGGGGCGGGGCAGACGATCACCATTGCAGGAAAACACACAAAGGCAGGAAGTGAAGTGATCTGAAATATAATGATGCAGAAAATACTGAATGACAATAACAAAGAAACGTAAGTAGGGAACAGGACGAGATGTGACAAACACAGGGAAGACCACAAAGACAAGGAGTGAAACAAACACGGGACACAAGAGGCCGGGCAGAACTAAACCCAAACTAAAGATCATGACAAAAGCTAAAACGCTTCACTCGCAATGAAAGCTGTGATATTAACAGAAAGGCTCAGTCTAAAACCATTTCAACCTTCTTGTTAATTTGTACATTTAGCTTTTTGTTTATTTGTAACTCTGTTTCACGCACCTCACGTCCTTGCAGAGAGCCATTCAAAAAAATTAAAATGAAGTGGCATTAATCAATATTGCTTTATTAACAATCGGCTAAGTGTAGTGTAAAAGTGGTCAATGGTTGCCTGGGCCAGAAGCAAACGTTGTAAACAGCCAATACCTCGGGGTAGTTAAAGGGCATCATTCCCCGGGGAGATCTCTTTACCATTGATAATATAAATCCTTATATTCTGCAGATATTCTTCAGTACTCTTCATGTCTATTAAAGTTCAGGTTAGCGAGGTCAGTATAACACAGCTATGCAGCTGGAGTTGGTTGTGTCTAAATGTCCAGTTCTCAAGGCAAGTTAGTCACACGCTTGCGCACTTCAACACTCACACCTGTTTATCAGTATATTGACATTACAGAAGCAGACTGGTCGTTGCACGTTCCAGTCTTGTGAGAAAAGACGAGGACACAATTCTCCTCCTCTTAGAATTGTTAGAGCCAATAGAAATGTTAGATGTTCATGACGCAAAACCGTGTATTAAAGAGCCGACCTTCCGGCTGTTCGGTGTGTTTTTGGACGGTCAACCTGCGTGTTGACTAGACGACTCCCTGCTATCGCGATTGCAGCATTTGTTACCTTACTTGTGATCAAGGAAAATAAATTCCAAGAACGAGAGAAGTTGTTTGACTAAGTTCTTCCGGACGCTACACCAGGCATCCAATAATTATTACGCACTAACACCATTCACGGCTACTGTATGCACTATGTTATAAGCCATTTGAGATAATAGAATGCCTTGAGATGTGTACATCATTTGAGAAAAACATGATACTTTACAAGGAAGAAATCATATGCAGAGTCTATATTATATTGTGTATCTTATTGTTCTTACTGTCTTCATCATTCTGAAACCAAAACTCAACAAATGTGGAGCATGCCTTGAGAAGGAACTTGGCAGCCTCACTAATAAGGAAACCTATTTTTGTCAACCCCTTTCCTGGAGTCGAGTTCACTGAATGTTCAGCTGACGAATATGCTACATCTGATTTGAAATAATTTGGGCTGCTGTCCAGTCAGAGAGAACTGAGGGGAAATGTCACAACGTTGAAGATTTGTATTCCCAAATCCTAGAAGATTCTGGGTTTCTGAGAAAACCTTCAAGGCCCAAGCGATTTTGGCTTGTTCTTCACTGTCGTGGCCAAAAAATAAATAAATAATGAAGAATGAAGGCTTTTTTATAGCAGAATCACTGACACACACTGTATATACACATAATTACAAACTGTTAGAATATGTATTGTCCAGTAAAACCACAATTAAAACTTGTATTTAATTTGTTAAGATGTATTTGTATGTGGACAAGCATATAGCATGAGCCGATATCTCAGCATTTATTAATGAATGCATCTCAATGTCAACATATCAATGAAATAGCACACACCAGGTTTTTGTCCAATATTGGATGAAGTCCAGTGTTTCCCCTAGGTTACAGCTTCAGGAAGTTATTTACAGAAAAAGGAAACTTTTTCTGTAAATAACTTCATTTTGTGACTCCATCTGTGCTTTTATAATTAACAGAATAATGAAAATTGCAATCACTTTCAAGTAAATCAGATTGTTATCGCTTTTAATTGCAATCACTTATAACAATGCAAATAAATTTCTATCTGTGCAAAAAATAACTAATATTTAGTTACTACTACATTGTGGAAAACAATAAGCTATTATTTGTTTTGCCAAACAAAACAGAATGAGATCAAGTTGTATCAGTATTATTGGCTGCAGTGAGCTGCTTTCCTCTACACATCTTTTAAAAACGGGGTTGTAGATTTGATACAATTCATGCTCAACATTGAGCTGAGATCTGTATTCTGTTTTGAGAGACGCAGCCGCAGAAAGGACGACATCACAGAGAAAATCGCGAGTCGCGCATGCGCAAGCGTAACCTGTTAACAGCATAACGTAAATATTTACCCAACAGTACAGGCATTTCTCCATGTATTTATTAATGACTTAGTTTTATGCCAGTGTACTTTGTACTTTTGTAATATGTGAAGCCAGCAGGCTCTTTGTTGGTAGAAGACACAAGCACTTTGGCTCGTTTTACTTGGAGCAAAAGAGCTGCTCCGGGTTCAGGAGAGCTGCGCCGGGTTACTGTTGCCATCGTCAGCTGCTGTGCGTGTGCTCAGTGTTTACCAGTGTGTGTGCGCGCACGTGTCTGTGTGCATCGGGGCGGAACTCCAGAGATCAGAGAAGTGTTAACGCGACTATGTAGGTAGAGACAGAAATGACAAGCTGTCGTATGGATAATATAAATAAAATTCGGCCGTTTAGTTTGTTTAATAGCAGAACAAGGTGTAGACCTGTTTTATAGGAAAGAGAACCTTAAATGACGACTTGTGATCTGGCGCTATCGAGAAAATTAAAGGGGGTCCCTCTACTTCCTCGTTTGTTTCCAGAATGTTAAGCTTCAGCTACCACCTCTTTACAATATATTGTGAATCTTCAACCTTGACAAGTAATCTAAAACATTGACACAAACCCTCCCAGAGGTATGTGGGAGGATTGCTTCGACATGTTTGAATTGTTAACTCAATGCCTTCAATTTTGCATTTTGGCTGCAGAAAATGTTTTGAATGTGAAATGACGCCCCTTTCATTCACAAATAAATTTGATATATGCACGACGTGTCTCAATATTGCTTGACATTGTCGGTGGGTTCTGTTTAGTTTTACTTATCTATTTTAAACTTGCTTCGCACCACTCCTACAACACGGGAACAAAGTATGCTGTCATGGCAACACTTCACCTTATAAATTAAAATGACGTTACAATCTGGTTGATGCATAGATGGTAAGTGGACTGTACTTATACCATGTACGTTTAGCGCTTTCCTAGTATTCCATGCACTCAATGTTTGAAACACTACATTCACCCATTCACACCCATTCCTACCCTGATGGAAGGAGCTACCATGCAAGGTGCCACGTGCACACATCTAAATAACCATGAACACCTATTCATACACTGCTGCCGAGCAATTTGGGGTTAAGTGTCACGAGGATCTGCCGATCTTCTGATTGAAGAACGACATGCTCGACCACTCGAGTGGTTCACGGTTTCCAGTCTGGAGATGGAAATGGAGTGTACATAGTTGACAATTCTGACTGATGTCAGGCAAAGAAAAACACCCATTTCCACTGTGCCATAAACTATAGTAATCATGGCATTTATATCTGTATTTCTTGTAGAAATTAAATTGCTAGTTTTGACATCAACACCTCATTTTGAAAGTCACTATTTGAGCTCAGGCGTAAAAGTACGCATCTGTTTTTCTTATTTTTCTTATTGAGATCAAATGACCCCTTATGATCTCATACAGGTAATTTGATATCAAACCAAATGGGCCTTCTATTGACTTACAGCCGTGCTTTGTGGAGAAGCTGCAGTGTTACAGGTCAAGAGATTAAAATGATATGAGGCTTAGCTCAGCCCTAAAATCACAGCATCAATGCTCTCTACGCCGTCTCCATGCTAGATTGGGAGTTTCAAAAGCCCAGCTCTTCCACCTAGTCTCTGCCCTAGAGAACCAAACTACTCTGACAGCAACCCTGCAGATACTTTTTGACAAAGATAAATGAACAGAGCGTCTTTCCCCCCGCCAGGTAAAATAACAAGCCGACAGACCTAAATACAGTCTGTCTGAACTGGAGTCACTTGTGTTTAATTTATTTAGCATCACCCCGGAACACGTACTGATGCAATCAAGTCCAAGCGCAAAAGAGTGATGATGGGTTTAAAGGCTGTGGGTTTTTACAAGAGCTCCAAAGTTTCAGAACGAGCATTCGGGGGTGTTTAATGAGTGCAGTCCTCAGGAAGATTCTGTTTGACATTGGACCGCTGACTTAATTGAATCGAGTGTTTTATTTAAGAATCATTGCAGAGACTTGACGGGGCTTCAGCAGCTTAATGAGACAAAAATCAAGGGATAATAATCCAACGGTCATTTTAAATCTTCTTTAAGAGCGAGACAGGTTGGCATGTTGTAGATTTAGTCGAAACTGGTTTCTGGACCGCTTTGTGCTGGTAATACTGGGGGATTAGTTGTGGATTTAATATCCACAATTGTAGCTTGTGCGAGGCTTTGACAGTATTTGTGATGATGGCCCCCGGCACGAGCATTCGTCCGATGAAGACACCAAGTTGTATTTCCCCCAACAGTCTGGACTTGGAGGTGAAAAGACTCATCAGTATTGGACTAGTGTCATGCCTGAAGGCTTATATGTGGCTTGTTAAACAGCATTGTGAACAACCTCACGCTCCTGTTGCACTGTGACTGGAGGGGCGAGTCATTTCCAGAGAATTTTGTTTGTTTTTATTTTGTTTTGTTACTCCCAACAAAAAAATCGCAATTATAAACAAATAAATAAACCAATTTTGTCTGCCTTAAAAATATAATGTAATGAAGCCGCTGCTTCCTTCGTGTCCCTGTTTTGACTAATGGTGTTCCACTTTCAAACGACCAATTCATGTGAAGAGAAGCTAATAATGTTAGAGACCGAGGGAGCGCGAGGAGGCTGGGTGATCCGTGGCGTTAGCACTACTAATGAGCCTCGACACACTGCAGTTACGTGTGTGTGTGTGTGTGTGTGTGTGTGTGTGTGTGTGTGTGCGCGTTGCCACAGTTGACCTATCCCGTTTAAAGCCAAAGCGAAGGGACTCCAGATTTCCAGAAAGGACCCCCCCACACACACACACACACACACACACACACACCCACAATGTGGCAGGCAGGTTGGCAGCAGTACACAGAGGGTTGAGGATCAGTGTTTGATCCACACTGACCTTTAGTTTGGATCCAAGTCGCCTCTCCCCTCGTGCTAATCCCTCCATATCCCTCCTTTCCTCTATCCATCAGCACCATGCTTCTTTTCTCTCATTTAAATCTTTGAATTCATGGTACGAGTAAAGAAAAGCGTGACAGGTCACGGTTTGATCTGGTTTTTGAGCTCAGGGTAAACTTTAGGTACGACTACAATAATGAGGCAACCCACCTGTTTTCCAGCACCTGTTTGTGGAAATAGAAATATTTGCATTTGCAGCAGGGTAGGAAATTTACATATTTTTTAGGGGGCAATTTTCTAAGAGTTTTCTTAGATTTTTTGAACAAAAGAACAAACAGAAAACATAATTCAGACAATCATATTCAATTGTATTCTTAATTCTTTCTGGTAATTCATTGTTATTATTTTTTTAAACAACTATTAACAAATATTTTTATAATTCAAAATTATATTTATTGATTTTTTGTTACCTTAATCACATTGTACCTACTAGGGGTGGGAATCACCAGAGGTCCCACAATTCTATTTTATACTGCGATATATTGAGTATTGCGATTTATTCCCTTTTTTCCACCACAAATTGTCCCCAAAGGAAAACTTCGGCAACATATTGTATCTAAGAAGATAAAGTTTCATCTCACTTTCATCTCACTCATTGCAGCAAAATGTGATTGTCAAGCAGACAAACTGACCAACATGTCATCAATGTTGTCAAACATGTCCGACAAAGCATAGTGTAGGTCCCAGATTTGTATGGTATGTTTATGTTTATGCTGAACACAAAGATAGTATGCATTCTACCACCCTTCACAGCCACATCAATGGTGTGCTGCTGCTGCACATCTCGATATTTGCTTTCCGATGATAAAATACATTGACACTAGAACCTACTTGTTGTCGCCCTCTTGCCTCGGGGAAGACACTTTACCCTAAGATTGCTCCAGAAGGCTATGCCATCAGTGTGTGAATGGGTGTTAATGGAAATTAGTTTAGTCCTGATGGGCAGATGGCACCTTGCATAGTAGCCCCTGTCATCAGTGTGAATGGGTCAGAATGGGTGTGAATGAATGACATGTAGTGTTAAAGTGCTTCGAGTGGTCGGAAGACTAGAAAGGCGCTGTCCAAGAACAAGTCTATGTACCAAAGTATGTCTTACAGAAAAGCTAACTGTTGTGTCATTTCGATGGGGGCTTTGATGCGATCATATCCCTATCAGAAGCCATGTAATCCAGCCTTGAACTGCAGTGTCTTCTTGGAGACTTAACAAAATACATCCATAATGATTAATCCAACATTGAATATTTTCTGCAGTTAGCTATCCATTTTTCCTTTGTGGAAAACATCTATTATTGTTTTGAATTGACCACTTGCAACTTCTGCTGCCTTGGTTTGAGTCTGGTCGACATGTCAGGAACATGGCCTCTAAATGGTCGACCAATCGGAGGCCGTGTTCCTGACTGTGTGGCAGCCATGATCTCAAACATTACACATTGCGCAATGGAATAACATGAGATTTAAACAAAAAGTATTACCATACATGGTTATAATGTATAATATGGCAACTGTGCAGCGTGAACGTTTAAAGAGTATAAGTAGTACAAGTAGCGTCTCGTTTATTTTACATCTCGAAAACAACACAAGATGGCGATGCCCTCTAACCTAACAAGCATCGGGGCATACGTCATCAACCACAGCCGAACTCTTAAAGGGACCGCGATCCCAGAACAGTAATGCCGACGTGTATAACACATTACTTAAATAACTGCATGACACAACAGTGTATATAACCACACTAAGCACAAGGGTGAATTATGAAGTCACAGTCACTACAATAGGATGTTTCTGGCTGAGCGGGTCCACCTGCTGAGCCTCATCACTCAGCGATTGTCAGTAACCTCAATTGGACGATATGAAATGGAAACGATCACTCCGACCGCACTGATTAGCACACCATTAGAGGGGTTTTCTTCGAAGCATGTGGCCAGCCATGACCCAAAGCACCTGTGTAATGTCCCAGGGCTCCGTTTTGGAAGGCATGGGCTCTTTTGCCGGTGTGAATACATAAACGTCTACCCCTTGAGTATAATACAAAACAACCCTGCACTGTGCCCACCTCTCAGAGGGCTCAGTCTAAAGCCAGGGATCAGCCATCAGCCCTTTCAGTCTCACTGACCCCGGCTCCATCTAATCACCGGAATTGTGTCTGTGTAGCCCCGAGCGATACCAACACTGCACTGCTGTCAACCCACCTGCTCCATGTGTGAATTGTGCAGTGGTGTATAAAGTACCCAAAAACCATACTTGAGTAAAAGTAAAGATACCTTACTGGAAAATTACTCCAGTAAAAGTAAAAGCCACCTATTAAAATACTACTTGAGTAAAAGTCTTAAAGTATCTGATATTTTCTGTACTTAAGTATCAAAAGTATTTTTCTGATATAAAATGTACTTAAGTATTGAAAGTAAAAGTACAAGTAAAGGCTGTTAATAAAAAAGCAAAGGGTCAGAATTATGAAGTTTACCCACGGTACCGGGCCGTGGGTCTCTTGGTACCGGGCCGCACAGAAAGAATGAATGAAAAATTAAAATTAAATTTAAAAAATCAAGGCCGGAAAGATGTTTTATTGTGAAAAAGAACCGGATACATCCGTCTGTGGTAACCTCAGACGGAACCTCTTGACACATGTCAATATGTTACGTTACCCTAAAAATTAAACTTAAAAGTCTGTTTAACTCTGTCGGTGTTCTGGACAAGGCAGAGTATCCTGAGATCGCCAAAAAAAGCACGAAAACCTGCATCCATGTCAACATCCTGTCTTTGTGCAGCGGGTTATAAGTTAAGCAGTAGACTGGACTAAAGGTTTAGTTAGGAGTAGACTGGACATAACGAACACACTTGTGTCGCCGCTCCTATCTCCCCGAGATGTAACCTGATCCATGAAAATATTATCTTCACGTAACTGGTCTGCGGCGCAATAGAGGTTTGGGAGCGCTGGACTAGAAGATGTAGAGGGCAATGCATAATATTGTGATTTGCCAAACCTGCTTGCGTGGAGTCTGTGCTCCACCACAGTCCCCGATGTTTTTTTCAGGGGAAATGTATCGGAGAAAAAGTACCAGTTTGCTTTGCAAAATGTAGTGAAGTAAAAGTAAAAGTCAACAGAAATATGAATAATAAAGTAGAGTACAGATATCCAAAAAACTACTTAAGTACAGTAACAAAGTATTTCTACTTCGTTACTATACACCACTGGAATTGTGTAAATGTTTTTCTCGTGTCTGTGTGTTCATGTGCACTTGAAAGCATTTCAATGAATCAATGCGGCTGCTTTTGAGTCAAATTCACGTGGGAGTGTGCTCTGTGTGCGCGTAACAATACTGTTAATCAGAGCGTAGGTGAACAGATGAGGCAGTTATTGATTTAGGTATTGCATCATCACAGGCTCCACGTAGTGTGCTAATGAATGCATGTTTTCACACAGTCGCTGCATTCCAAACACTCTTTGTTCCATGCAGGAACAGCAGTAAGCTGAGCAAAAAAATGAAATAAAACAAATAAAACATAATTGTTGGAACTAAACTGCTCTCATCTGTCAGTTTAAATATATATACAAAAAAAATGTTTTCCCATCCTGCTTGGTATAGCAGGTAACACAACTTAATCTCTACATTGCTGATTAGATGTTTCATTAATTAAGAATATTTTGCACATATTATCCCTTTATTCATTTGTGATTGTACCATAGATTGTGTGTAAGGAGTGGATGTAGTCACCGTGATGTCATCCATTGGTTTGTTGGCCTCGACTTTGACATTTTGACCGTTGGCATCTTGACTTGCAACCAGAAGACACATGAGAGGGTGGCGCCAAGTACAATGTTACCGTTAACTTTCATGAACTGAAAACACACGGAAAGGCATGAGCCATCGTCATTGCAGTTCATGGTTAAGATTGCATTTACAGAAAACAGCATCAACAACACTAAATTACACTCACAACTGGAGCAGATCAGAAAGCAGCAAGGCTTCTTTGTAAAAATGATATAACATATGGAACAAGAGAAATTTGACATAATGGTCCGTCTCTAAACAAAATTCACTCCGACAACAAGAACATCTCCTGAATCATTATCTTGATGAAACTACCTGCACAAGTTGTCATTAACTTTGATGTGCGGCTCTGAATTTTTTTCAAGCTTTATATTCGAGGAGACAAATGAGTCACATACTAACATTGCATGTATAGATAAAACAACAACAATGCAGTACATGAAAATAACGTATATATTTTCTCTTTTAGTGATTTATCGATTATTCTTTCATGTTCACATCGCTCTATTCATTTTTGGAGGCGTGCAAGTCACAGCATTCTCCTGCAAATATTTCAGAATAAAAGTCTTGTGTCAACAGATTAAGGGATTCGTGTCCACAGAAAGACGGTAAATGGCTTTTACTTTGAAACAGAAACAAAGTGTTATATCTCCTTAAATGTCAAATGGGCCGCGGATGGCACATGGAAAATACTTCTCAGGGCCTCTCCTATGTCACGTCTAAAAGAACAATAACAAACGTAGGTCACTGTGAACTCTTTTTGTGTAGAAGAGCCTTTGACAAAATCAACTTGCACCCAGAGAATCCGAGGTCTTTCGTCTTTGGCTGTGTGGACAAACAATGAGACCGTTATACTCGGCTGTCTGTTTCGTGCACTGGGCTAATGAGAACTAATGGGAATGTAAGAGCAGTCCTCGTGTTCAGGGAGTCAGTGGGGAAGCAATGACACATTTTTGCCCAGGGCCCCAGGAAATAATCCGATCCTGACCACTGGCACAATCTGCTGAGAGACCGGAGGGCTTAACATCTGTGTTGTTCCTCGGTGCAACATGTTCGGGCGCTTTCACAACTGTTTTTTGTTTAATTTGGTCCCGTTCGTTTATACCGACTTAAAAAAATAATAATTTACAAACAAACCAACAAGAGTTGACATGAATTGGTGATGTCATCCTGCATTAGCCATCATCAGTACTCAAGTGGGGGAATTCAGAAATCCAGTGACTGACTTTAATGCGTTTGATGTGTATAATTATGTTATTTGGAGTCACAAAGAGCTCAGGGAAAAACAAATATTACACTGCAAATGAAGTGTGTGTTATAAAGAAGTAGGAAATAGAGACCAAATTAAAAAAGAGGCACTTGTACACCTTTTTATGAGGCTAGTTGTAAAGTAGGACGCAAGCACAGCGGGCTTCATTGCCATTGTTACCAAATTATTTACATGCAAATTAATCCATCTGCTGTTTGTAACCGTTCAGGGAGCAATTAATAATCTATATGTATATACACTGTATATATGAACTTAAGCTTTTTAAATCAAGTCACGTAACAATTATTTTATTTTATTTTAATTACTATTTTTGAAAGTCACTAATCTAATACAAACTGATTATATTAGCAGGTTATTGATGAACGTGACTTGATTTGGTGAACCCCAGGGCTGAATCCTGGGCCTCTAATAGTCCTATCCAAAAAATTGCAGCACAGTTTCATTGTCAGAAGAGGCAAGTGAGTTCAAGTTTGGGAATTGTTCAGTCTCTATTCAGCACATGTGAATCTTTATTGAAGTTCATCAGCGTCAAGGGAAAACTGTTGACAATAAGATGATATCTGAATTTCTCTGCTGTTGGCTTGAAAAAAGCTTCCATTGACCCTTTTTTTTAATGTCAGGCATGACCTCTTAGGGAAATACTTGAGACCTTAAATAAACTGTCGCTGGAAAAATCCACATTTATATCACTATCCAACATTGGACTTTTGAAAAAGAACAACAACATTGAGGCTTGACTTATGTTTTCAGATGCCATGGTGACGACCAAGGTGAGAAAACACAGTTATGAATCAATTAAGGACTGAAGAATCAAGGGCAGTGACAGCAGAGAAAAAACTGAATTGATATAAAGGAGAGATGACAAACACTCGCTGCCTCGCTGCCTCACTGTCTCGTTCAGCTCTTCAACAGCTCCAGTCGGAGGACTCTGCTCTCTGCTTCAGGAGAAAGAGTTCTTCCCGCTTATTGATTAGTTTCTTTTCAAACAAACATCCTTGTTGCGACCGTCTGAGAATCTTTGAAAAAGAAAATGTTTCAGGATAAAAATGATTGTGTTTGGGCCCTTTGTGTTTAAAGTGCGCAGTCTGTACACAAACCGAGCTCTGCTTAGCTATACACTGTACAGCCAATGCCTTTTGGTGGATGATCATTATTGACCTAGGCCAGCCATTATCCCAATACACTAAGACTTGCATGTCAAGGAAAGCAGGAATATTGAGATCCAATACGCCATTGACAAGGAGTTAATTGAGGTTATAAAACACAATGATACTCCTTTAGCCTTGGGCGGCTCAAACAAAACTGAGAACAAACTACATTCTCTTGATACTCGACTCACTGTATGAAAACATACAGATATATATTTTCTGGTATCATAACCTAACTTTCAAGAGGGATGTTTTGTTGCAAGCTGTTTAGGTTATGCTTGCTTATAGTCAGTGGAACCAAAGTGTTGGAATCTGCAAGGACTGACAGGCTGAGTTATCTTTCAGCCCAGGCAACAAAGCCTCAAAACATATACAGTACATGCATATATACATACTCTATGCCGGGCTTCACAGAATGGTAGACCGCAATTCGGATCTAGTGGCAATTATATCCCGACCTGTGAACTTTTTTTTAAATAAATGAATGAGAATTAAGATTAAGAGTCTAAATCAGTAAGACGGATACAAAGAAAGAAGTTAGATTAAACGAACTTTTAATCAGTGTTGAGGGAGAGCTTTTCATCGTGAACATCTCTAACACAGGGTAGCTTGTAGCGAAGGCGGATAGATGCAGCGAGACAGAGGGAGCAAGTGAGACGGACAGGAAGAATAACCTCTACCTCTTCTGTCTCATTCACTTTACCATTTTACATTAATCAGGCCTGGTTGGCGGGAGGGGTAGGGGTTAGGATTCACTCTGAGCCGGGGTGGGTGTCGGGGGGTATGGTGGCAGGGGAGTTTGGGGGTTAAGAAGTGGGCTCGTGATTGGAAGGTCAACAGTCTGAAGCCCTGCTATGGCAGGGGAATTCTGCCGGAGCTGCTCTGTCGCTGTAAATAGTTTGAGGTGCCCCTGAGCAAGGGACTTAACCCCTGTCTGCGCCAGTGGATCTGCTCGGTGAGGGGCTGGGAACTGGGGTTGGACTGGGCAGTGTCACCCTATACCCCCTCCCCCTGCTGCTACATTACACCTGTCAGGCATTTAGCAAACAATCTTATCCAGGGTGACTTATAATGGGTTCCTGGTAGAAATCCAAATGGCTGGTTTTACTCCACAGCCTACCACAGGTACAAGCTTGTTTAATGGGTATCATTTTGTTCGGAGAAGAGGCCTTGTTACCATTTCTTAGGTCTTTAGAGAACATATTAGACCCCTTCTTATCCTTTCATTTGAACTAAAATAAAGCATTTTTTAGGTTTACTTTGTTAACCTGTTAACCCCTAGCTCTATCCATCGGAAAAAACATCATCTAAAATAACGTATACAAAATGATATGCATATTTATGGTCTCATTTGAAAGTTAATAAGCTAAGGGAGAGTGATGAAAATAGCAATTAAATATGTAACTGAAACTGCATCACAGAAGTACCACTTGATGCACACTACAAAGCAATACCTATAAGTTGCTCATGTTTATGGTGCTTACATGGTGCACGTTCCCAAATAAAGTTGTGTTTATTTATTACGCTGCTAAAATTAGACTTAACAGTAAATAACGTAACATTAGAATCCTTAGGATTTGTATTATTTCATACACCCAGACATCACAAATCAAACAATTAGTCATCAGCAGTATGTTGCGCAATAGCGAATCAATTGATTTATAATCAGTAATGACCTTTCTTTATAGTAGAGTCATTGTTAATGACTGAGTGAGTGTTTCCTCAGCCCTATGTTCCCTCAGACTTTTGTTCCCTCAACCCTATGTTATCATCACAATTCAGTCTTATGTCTCCTCAGTCCTATGTTCCCTTACATCAGTACGTCTGCCGATGCCATGCCATTGTTCCGATGGCCCATTAATCTGAAATCCCAATATTCAGAAAAATCTCCCATTTGACCAAAATCCCATTTGAACGACAACCTGCTATCCCAAAAACAAAAGCCTACAGTGGCTAAGGCTTGATGCCTCTGATTGGCTTACCCTGGTATTCTCACTCTATATTTCGCTCCTTATGCCGAAACCTAACCGGCCCAATCAACAAAGGCAACGAGTACAAGCTAGACCACTGTCTGTTATCAGATAGTGTTAGCGCTCTATCACAATAAGTTATAAATATCTTTTAACATGGACCAGTCACGCTGCTGAGGGAACATAGGCCTGACTTTGTTCCTGCTGGATTCAAAATACATATGCCCTCACCAAGGCATTTGCATGCAAACATTGCATGCCTGTTCTTCTATCTCCCGGTTATCAGCCTCCTTGTTTAATGTTCACTCTCCTACAGCTTTATCAGAGCTGTAACATTTCCTGCTTCTGCTACTTAACATTAAAAGCCTTCGATTGGCGAACAACATGATTGTTTTATTACGAATTAGCTGCCGGGAAATGCAATATTTTTGTCTCTGAGATCATTGATCACAAAAACATTTAAATAATCAACCAGCCAATGGGACATGCAGGAGCAGCCGCAGTGAAGTGTTAGATGAAGGGCTGCAGGCAGCAGTTTGTAATAACCTGCACTCTTCCAACTCGTTGCCATGATAAACTACTCCCTTTACTGTGACATTCTGTTGTGTGGAAAATTACTGGGGCAGCTTGAGATCAGCTCACAGCTCACGTATTTATGGAACATGAAACTATAAAGCAAAGAATCTCTGTCCGTTCGCTTGTAGGTATGTCCTCAGCATATCTCAAGAACCTTTCATCAGATCTACTTCACGCTTCGTGGGTGTATTGCTGGGGACCCAAGGAAGTGCAGTGTCAAAGTTGGTGCGATTTCAATATGGTGGCAATGAACGCTACATTTTGGTGGTAACTTTTGAAGCAATAGTTTTTCTTGGATTCTGTGGGTGGATCTATCCATATAAGCCTCTCACAATTCAATTAATTTTTTTAAATGGCAGAAGTTTTGAAATTGTACGGAGTAAAAATAAAAAATAAATAAAATCGGAAAAAAACCCCACAGAGATTCAAACCATGGACCTTTGGGTTGGCAGGCAGGAACATTACCACTACACCACAGATCAAGTGGATGTAATCCCCTGAAAACTCCTAAATGTATGGAAGTAAAGTTAGAGCATGTGTGCCCTGGAAGTCATCTACCCCTAAATGTCCCTTAAGTTCCCCAGTGTCCCTGTTACTTCCCTTAACTCTGACCCAGAGTCCCATGTACTTTTATAGGGGCATTTCCCAATTTGTACCCAGAGAACGTGACCTCAAACCTGGGTAAAGTTAGAGCATGTGTGCCCTGGAAGTCATCTACCCCTAAATGTCCCTTAAGTTCCCCAGTGTCCCTGTTACTTCCCTTAACTCTGACCCAGAGTCCCATGTACTTGTATAGGGGCATTCCCCCAACTTGTTGTCAAAGAACGTGACCTCAAACCTGGGTAAAGTTAGAGCATGTATGCCCTGGAAGTCAACTACCCCTAAATGTCCCTTAAGTTCCCCAGTGTCCCTGTTACTTCCCTTAACTGTGACCCAGATTCCCATGTACTTTGAGAGGAGCATTTTCCCAACCTGTACCCAGAGAACGTGACCTCAAACCTGGGTAAAGTATGACCATGTGTGCCCTGGAAGTCATCGTCCTCCAGAGTCCCAGGTACTTTGTACTCAACTTATACCCAGAGAAGGTGACGTTAAACCTGGGTACAGTTGTGCCTTGCATGCCCTGGATCTTACATTCCTCCAGGGTCCCTCTGCTCGTCATGTACCCCCAATTCGGACCTCCTTGGCTGGGTAAACATCAGCGCATGTCCCCCTGAAGGTCCAGGTAACTGTTCTGTCATGATGTTGACTTTTAACTAGGGAAGTTTTATTACAAAAAAGGCCACCGAGAGTATGTGCCTGCCGTATTGTCCAAGTGTCCTTTGTGTAGGACACTTCGATAGTCTATTCAGCCCATGTAAATGATGTTGAAATGTCCTCTTTTGAATTAGGGAAGGTCAATTGAAGAATCCCACCGCCGCCTCTCCGAAATGGCCCTTAGGTTCCCCAGTGTCCCTATTCATTTACTTAAATGCCTTCCCCCAAATGGCCATTAAGTTCCCCAGTATCCCTGGTACTCTGAGAGGGGCATTTCCCCAAATTATACCCAGAGAAAGTGACCTCAAACCTGGGTAAATGATGTCAATGTGTGCCCTGGAAGTCATCTTCCCCCAAATGGCCCATAAGTTCCCCAGTGTCCCTAGTCATCGGACTAAATGCCTTCTCCCAAATGGCCATGAAACCAGTGTTTTAGTTCCAATTAAATACTTTAAATCGTATCCAAAGAGGTTCTTCTCAACATAAATACCCTAAAATGTGGGGACAAAATCTGCAAGTTAAGGTCCCCCAAAACAGGTCCAAAGGGTCAAATGGAGCCATAATTCCCTAATAAGTGGGTGTTTTTAGACCAATGAAAAAATGATCATAATATGTAAAATGTTAGTCCTTTAGACTACATGCTTTGCACAGACACTCAGGCCAGGGCCCACAATGAGGTCATGGGGTGAAATCCCCTCCAAAACACCCACAAGAGTTGTTTGGCTGTCTGAATCCAGGACTTGAAGAGAGTGTCGGATTTGTGAAAGCTGAGCACAGCTGATGATTTTAGGCTGATCTGAGCATTTTTTGTTCTAAACATGTCAGAGCTTAGCTTTCCTTTTGAGGTTGCACCCACTCCCAAATGGGACCCAACCATGTTGGCTAGGACTCTGGAGCCTTTAGCATCTCTGCGTGGGAGTGGTCCAAAAACCCACATTTTACTCCTTCAAAGGTTCATATCTCCTGACAGAAAGGTTTAAAGTGCTTGAAACTTGATGGGAACATTGGACTGGATGCCCTTAATGAGACCCTATAAGCGCACGGCTGTAGACCCTCTCAAAAGCTAAATTCCGGTAGCAGCATGCTAGTGAGTTAAAACCAACTGATCCTTGAAGAGAGTCCTCTGGTCTTCACCACGTTTCATTTAAAATATTAGTCATGAAAAATGACCAATGTCAAGGTTATTCAAGTGTATTAAAGGATTTCCAGGAGCCTCCAGGACTTTCAGATGATTTAAGGAAGGTTTGACCCAAATGGCCCAAATGGCCTTTCCTATACCCAGACACGCCCATTCTGCACTTCCCAACCATTTTCATGTTTTTTAACAAGTTGAGCATAACCTTTTCAATTTGACTCCTAATGGCCCAAAAGTTCCCATATGTCCCTATAATCCATTTGTTGGTCGAGATCACCCCCCAATGGATTTTCCACCTCTGCACACTTGGATGACCCAAATGGCATTATATTGGCCAAGTGTCCCACTAGATCCCAAATGGCCAAATGTTAATATATTCAAAATGGCACGTTTGCCCCAAACGGCAAAAACAATGCCACTGTGGTCACTTTGAGCCATTCCGAATATTTTGCCCATTTTAAATGAGGGACATATAGGTACCCTTCCCTTACCTGAGCGCAGGTCTTATATTTAAAAAATATTACAACCACATTTGGCGAACAAGTGGAGATTTGAGGTTAGTGCCATTTGGCAAATATGTGGCCCTGTGGCAGCCTTGTATAACTACAAATCAAGGAATCTCTGTCTGTCCTTATGCGTTTGTATGTGTGTGTGTGTGTGCCCTTTGCATATCTTGAGAACCATCCAGCTGACCAAATTCACACGAAGCGTATATTGCGGGGCCCCCAAGGCGTACAGTGAAGAAGTTAACTTAAAATCTTAAAATACTCTGATAAACATGTAAGTTCAGGGAACTTACAAGTTCTATTCATTTTCTATGGAAAGCAATTATACAAACATATTATAGTGTCCTGTTGAGATGTAAAATGTGTCATCCGGCCGCCATAGTTGTTGGCCAAAACCAAGCACTGCCCACCTGCTGTAGAAAACTGGGGTGGATCCGGTGTGTCTCCACCATAATTCGAGCATGACTTCTGCTACGCTCATTGATGGGAATTCTCTTTTTTTTCTGCTTGATATATAAACGTTACAAACAATTCCTTCACTTCCCTGGAGTCAACAAGCGATTAGCGCTTCTTGACTACGGTGCAGGCAGCACTTCTGGGGGCCAAGGGATAAGCTTGCACCGAGCGGGACTGCATTCCTAATGGGCACTGCAGTAGTAGTAATACACACTTGGTGCTGCCATAAGGAAGTGCTGCCAAATCAAGCAGGACTGCAATTCTCAGCACTAGATGCATCTTTAAATGTACATTAGAAGGAAGCTAACAGAACATGTGCTGGGACCAATTTTGTCCTTCGGCCTTATAAAAAAAAAAAAAGAAACATTAAAGAAATACAACCACAGAGCCCTGACCTCTGTGGTCATGAAGTCTTTTGAGCGCCTGGTCCTGTCCCACCTCAAAACCCTGACTGACCCACTCCTGGACCCTCTGCAGTTCGCCTACAGGGCCAACAGGTCTGTAGACGATGCTGTCAACATGGCCCTCCACCACATCCTCCAGCACCTGGACTCCCCAGGAACCTACGCCAGGATCCTGTTCGTGGACTTCAGCTCTGCCTTCAACACCATCATCCCGTCTCTGCTGCAGGACAAGCTCTCCCAGCTACACATGCCCGACTCCACCTGCAGGTGGATCACAGACTTTCTGACGGACAGGAAGCAGCACGTGAAGCTGGGGAAACACGTCCCAGGCTCTCGGACCATCAGCACCGGTTACCCCCAAGGCTGCGTTCTTTCCCCGCTGCTCTTCTCCCTGTACACCAACAGCTGCACCTCCAGTCACCAGTCCGTCAAGCTCCTGAAGTTCGCGGATGACACCACCCTCATTGGACTCATCTCTGGTGGGGACGAGTCCGCCTACAGGTGGAGACCTGGTGCAGCCAGAACAACCTGGAGCTCAACGCTCTGAAGACAGAGCGACCCGCCCCTCTCATCCTGTGTGACTCCCCCGTCGAAACTGTGGAGTCCTTCCGCTTCCTGGGCTCCATCATTTCCCAGAACCTCAAGTGGGAGCTGAACATCAGCTCCATCACAAAGAAGGCCCAGCTGAGGATGTTCTTCCTGAGGCACCTGAGGAAATTTAACCTGCCAAAGAAAATGATGGTGCAGTTTTACACTGCCATCGTTGAGTCCATCCTCTGCTCCTCCATCACCGTCTGGCATGCCGCAGCCACTGCCAAGGACAAGGCCAGGCTGCAGCGCATCATCTGAGAGGGTGATTGGCTGCAATTTGCCATCCCTCCAGGACTTGTTCGCTTCCAGGACTCTGAAGCGAGCAAGAAAGATCGCAGCTGACCCCTCTCACCCTGGTCACAACCTGTTCGAGTCCCTTCCCTCTGGCAGGAGGTTGAGGTCCATCAGGACCAAGACCTCACGCCACACTAACAGTTTCTTCCCGTCGGCAGTCGGGCTCATCAACAGAGCCCGGGTCCCCCACTGACTGATTCTATCACCACCATTTTTTCGGACAATTTTTCTTTCTTTTCTCTCTTCTCACCGGTCACTCCACTGCACACTTCATATTTAAACACTCATGCCACTTAACATACACTTAACTTTAACTTAAACACACATGTCACTTTAACATACACTCACATTAACGTGATCTGTTTGTCTGAGCACTTTATCTTTATCCTTATCTTATAATTGATTTAAATATCATTGCACTGTTGCTGTCGTTGGCTGTTGATTGTTGTTTGTCTCGTCTAATGTATGCACCTTCTGCATAACAAAATTCCTCATTTGTGTAAACATTCCTGGCAATAAACGGTTTCTGATTCTGATTCTGATGAATAATTTAGGTCACCTTTTCATGTTATCTTCATAAAAGTAGCTTACAAAGATATTGGGTCTTGGTTGAGTCATAATTTCATCATCCCTGTGTAAAGTTCGAGAAGCTTTGTGATGAGAAGAACACTGTCTTGTAAATTATTTTCAGCTGTCTATATGACAACATTTTGATCTATTGAATTGGTTAAGCTCTCTGTCCAACATCAACCTCACAACTCTGGCTTCCTTTTCATAACATTTCGAAAGGAAATGCAGAGATGTTACACTTGGCCCATGGGGGAAAGACATCGGTGTCTTTGGAAAATATCCAAAGACAAATCCTGACTGAGGAGTTCAAGAATAGATAAAGTGAGCACTTCAAAAAAAAAAAAGACTGTATACCGTCTTTCATCTTGTATCATAGAGGAAAGTAGGCCGCAAACTGTGTCTCTGATAAAGTGGAGGGTCATGGCACTTTCCGTTATCCAGACTTGTTAAAGCCTCTCACAGTGTCTGTGTTGTGGACCTATCTACATCAGTGGCTAAAACATTCTGTTTGTATGCTTGGCAAGACACACAAGCACCATGGTGAACATGGTGAGACTGTAAGCTAAGCAGTATTTGGGGTCTGTGCTGAGACTGATGCAACGTGGCAAGAACAATGATGACAGGTGCTTCAATGTGACAGGCAGTGCAGATGTGTTTCTAGCACCGGGTCTCCAAGACACAATCTGGGGCTGAGCACAGGGCAGTAGACCCACCAGAGAGTTGTTTGTGCTGACCAGTGTGTTACTTGTGCCAATACAAATATTTTCTCGTCGACGTCTATAATTTCATTACACTAATGCAGCAAACAGAACTGGACCAATAATTGGGTCCAAAAATAATGAAAATAATTTAATTATAAAAATAATGTCCAAAAGTGTTGCTTTTTTAGAAAAAAAAACAAAAAAACACTGCATCATCAAATTTGACAATGTGTCTTTAAATTATTCATATTTTACAACATTCAAGCTTGAATGGACCTACAACGTCTTTTGACCAGAGAACGTGGATCGTCTCCGGCAATAAGTGCATCTCATTACGTTAGCTAGATAGCAACGCTAGTCCCTTCAACCAAGTCTTCAAACTAGAATTACAATGTGTGAGAGAGTGTGAATTAACAATTTTTGTAATACTTTTTATTGGTTAGATATTTGTAAAACACACCACATAAACTGTTGGTTGGTCGATGAGTTCAGCTTCCCTTCCACCTTCCTGCCCTTGCCTGCAAAAAAAAAAAACATCCCATTGTAGGTGCACACAGCACGCACGGAAACTTCCCCACCTTATCCATTAACCAGCATCCTTTACCTATTCACCTGCCTAGTCCACACATCCATCTCAGACGTGGTGTAAACACACGCACACCTGCACCCCACCCCTCTCCTCCTCTAATGTTCTCTCCACCCCCCTCTTCTTCCGCTGATAGCATCGCTGTCTCGCAGAGGAAAATGTCTCCCTCCGCTGCTTCCTTATCGCAGGAACAATGAGGCGGAGTGGAATGACACAGCCGCCTTATCAGCGGCACCGTACACAAAAGCCGACACATTGCCACACATCGGCGCACAAACGTGCAATACGGCTCATTCAGCTCCGGTGAATCAAGCTACTTGCACAATGCTGCCTCACAGGGATGCATTGATGACCGTGTCCCTACTTGGGGTTTCATTTGTGTGTCTGCTGCCTGTCGATGTGCCAAAGGACGAGGCACTTAACCCTCGGCGCTCCACTATAAAATCAATCAAATCTTTCCATGGAGACTTTTGAATGCAGTGTGCAGCCCTGTGCTTATTCAAACCGGTGTGCGGAATGACGGCATTGGTTTTTAACATCACTCCCTGTCAATGTGCCTTGTCAGGGAAGTGCTTAGAGTCCCAGCGAAATCAAAGATTTTCAGAGTGTGAAGCAATGTTCAACAGCTATAAAGGCAGAAATCAATCCTGCAACACTTTTAGTAGATTAGTGGACAGCGGGGTATTGAAAAAAAATGGAGATATATGGCAACCAGAGGGAAAGGTCAGATTTTGATTTAAAGCAGGTGTCTGTGAAAGATTGTATGACAGGACACCTCAAACATAGTTAATAGTGAATCAGTGCCCAGGGTGTATCCATGGCATCTTCCTAGAGGAGGGGGTGATTGTGTAAGGCCGTCCTGTGAGCCATCGGGACCAGAGTTGGACACCCTTGGTGTGCTGGTCAACAATGACCAGCCAATGTCTAACAGTAGAGGAAACACCCACAATTATATTTTCTCCACTTCAAATCTGATGACTTTTCCTCAAGGGACTTTCATAAAGTCAGCTTTAATGTCAATTCTGCAAACATACAGACAATTTGAAAATACGTTTCTCTCCTGTCCAACATAAAGTGAATACAGATAATAATAATAATAATAATAATAATAATAATAATAATAATAATAATAATAATAATAATAATAAAGTGCAAATAGGTTTAAAAAAAAGAGAACATTTCAACAACATATATATTAAGAAAACTATCAGTCTGTATTTTGGCAGCAGTCAGACATGGAGTGTTCAGCAACAGTCAGACATAGGAGTCTAAACATTAGAACAATTGAAACGTTGCATTCATTTATAATCATTGAAAGCTGTACATCATCAATTTCCAAAGTTCAGAATGTTCTGACAACGTAAACATTGATAATTAATGCAGTCGGAGGCGGAGTCATGTGCTATAAAGGTGCCCAACATTTTGTAGACAATACTGTCTCAGACGTGTGTAAAGGACTGTTGAGTGAATACTGTGTGCTGCCCATGTGAGAAGTACATTTTAAAAGTGCATACAAACTGGCATACGTCTGCTTGTTAGAGTTGGTTGATTTATGCGTTTCCACGAGAGCTCCCATGAATACGTTTGCCTGTAAGATTGCGTCCTTGGCAGTTTCTGTGATCAGCAGATGGATTTATTGACAATAGCTTTTAAAATTCATGCTGAAATTGCATACTCACTCTCGTGAAATCCTGCCGTTGCTCTCACACTAGATTTTCTGGAGCCGTCCAGGGTTCTGACGGGTTTTTCAAGCTGGATGATTCTCCTGGACCTCGCAGGCCCGCTGGATTCCCACAACATCGGGAGATCCGTCTGGTAATGCCTTTGTGTCGTGACCGATCGGCGTCCTGTTAGTATCTCTTATTACCTTTTGATTAACTTTATACGTGAACTTTAATCCATTTCTTTTTGTTTTATATGAAGGATATGTTTTTTTAAATTCAAACATTCACACTCACTTAATATAACCACTGCTGGTTTGTAAACTAACCGCTGTGAGAAGAGAGCCACCTGTGTTTTGCTGTTGATACCAAGGTTAAGCAGCTTATCCAGCCTCGCATTACAAGCCTCTGGAATCTCTCCATTTCCCCAGAACCGGGATGTGCGTTTCAGTCCGTGCGGATGTCTCGGGAGGAAGCTCACTAGAAAAGACCAATCTTTCCAATTCTTTAAGGGGCATATACGGTTGAGTCTCGCTCTCCCCGGTGTCCGCCGCTCTCGCTTCCACCCCGCCGCCGGCCCCAGAGGAAGCAGCTAGAGATGAGCCTCTGAAATCCCAGTCGATACCCCCTCGCTCCCAAAACAGCAGTGGGAAAAAACTTCAGGGAGAAGATGAGACACCGTAAATAACTGCTTGGGGTAACTGTACACTAACACACAAACAAAGACACACGTTCAGACCCCTACAAACGGGAAATGTGGCAGCACGGTGGCTCCAATCGATGGCCCGTGACCACGCAGAGAGACGTCCTGTGGGAGGCTGCAGCCCATTTATGAAGTCATAAAAAAAAACAAGGCTGCCCGGCGGTCAATTTATGCAGACTGCACAGTGTCGACGGAGATAAACACAAGCGTGTGACTGCTGAGCACTATCCAAACACTTCAAACATGTGTGTGTGTGTGTGTGAGTGTGTGTGTGTGTAGGTGTGTGTGGGCTAGCTTTGACCCCGGCCTGCTGTTGCAGCAGTTTTGAGGCACAATTACCTGGTAAGAATGCATCTGAGACCCGTTCTGCGAAAACCTTTCTGGTGGTGAAGCTCTCTCCAGCCGGGTGAGGATGTAGCCCATCAGAGGGCATTGTCTGTCTGAGTGTGTGTGTGGGTTGAGTTGGGGAGGGGAGGGCGGACAAAATTGATGTTTCGCGAGGGAATAGCAATTTCTCTCTCCTCCGCCGAGTTGGGAGAAGGCCAGTTGTGATTGGTTTTTCCTCCACCATCATAACAACTTGATTCTGGCGCCTCGAACACACACTTCCTCTCTTCCGCCGGCCCGCTCTGCATCGCCGGCTCCTGTTTTTATTAATCTTTAAAAACACACAGTCCGTGACACACCTCTTCATCATTTATCCGGTCCTCCTCCCCTAGTTACCCTTCCCCTCTTTCTGTTTCTTTAGTTTCTCTCTCCGCATCTTCCTCTTTATCCGTCCTCCTCTTCAATGCCACTCGACTTTAGCTTTTAGCGTCACCCCTTGTCTGTTCTTCCCTCCTTCAGATCATCCCTCAATCTTTTCACCCACACGGTTCTTTTCTTTACTTATCAACATCTCTCCTCGTTTCCTCTCTTTTCCTTGGTTAATTTTCTTTTGTTTCCTCCTTTTTGTCATCTTCTCTCATCCTTGTTTCCTCTCCTCCTTTCGTGTCCTTCTCATTTATCCATGATGTCCTCATTTCCTCTTAGTTCCTCCTCCCCTTCTAACCTTCTCTTTTCCTCTCCTTTTCTCTCCCTCTCTTCAGTCATTTTCTCCACCTCTCCTTGTTTCCTCGCCTCCTTTTCTATCCTTCTATTTATTCAATGTCCTCATCTCCTTTCAGTTCCTCCTCTCTCCTCGTCTTTTCCTTTCTTCTCCTCGTTTCCATGATGTAGCATCATGAGTATTGCAGACACTGTACCCAAATGCAGTGGGGAAGAGGAAGCCTGAAGACGAGGCTCCCAATTTACATATGTTAAACCTGTAACTCGTGTAAAAGCTAGGGATGGTAATGTTGAAAAGTAGCAAGAGAACAGGATTCAGCGTAAAAACAGAGCCCAGTGTTGCCAACTCTTTTTTTTTTTCAATGTATGCCAAATGTTTTTGAAGGTTTCCAACACTAACTGTATTGGTAAATTAATGAATTTCCTGTTACACTACATTGAACTACTTGTCATCATCCCCCTCATTCACACAGTCACACACTGACGGCAGTGGCTCCCATGCAAGGTGCCACCTTCCCATCAGGACATCGGTTCATAGGATTCTAGCATTCTCAGGAGCAATTTGGGGTTAAGTGGGTTTCCCAAGGACCCATCGACATACATGGCTTGGAAGACGAGCGATTTACGTTTGAGTGGGTTGCCCTTCTTCAATGCTTCCTTAATCTTTGGATAATGACCGGAAAGATTGATATCACAGATACAAGCAGCCAAAATGAGTTTCCAGGGTTGGGGCTCCACCTTAGAGACAGGAGCAAGCAAACAACTGAAGTTATACTTGAGGTTAAAAAAAGCCTGTTAAGATGGTTTTAGCACCATGACCCAGAGCCAAACAAGCACCATAATGGATGGTACTTTATTTCAGACAACTATGAGATGAAAGATATGTATCTGACCGCTCACAATTCATTTAGTGGAGTTTCAAGTTCATAGAACTCTTTTGAGCTGTCAGGCAAACACCTTCTAGCAGAGCAGGCAATATACAGTAAACACAGGCTGTGATCTGAATAATTAAGAAGCCAATCTACGTACTCGCAGACGGAGCAGACAGAACAGTGCTGGACAACAATGTCTGAAAAACCACCTCAACTCTTTGACAAACACAATGAAACAAAAAAAAAACCAGTCAAGCCATAAATAATCCAAAATGAAATTATTTATCAAGGGAAGTACAACAATGAAAAGTAAAGTACAGAAAATACACAAACAGTAAAAAGACAAGTAATGTAAAAACAAGGAATGAATGGGTCAAATGTGTGCATAACAACGGTTGACTCCGTATGCATGAGACCAGCCACTTTCTCCAATACACATGTTTTAAGTAGTCAGTAATGAGTTGTTGTTATTGATTTTGATGCTTAAGTCAGTGGTCTGGGCAGTCTGCTCCGATCTGTTGGGTTTAAGCTCAGAGCGTAAACTAAAGATCAGCTTTATTTTGCTATTAAACTATAAATTTGACTTAAGATATTCTTAAATAGCAAATCATATTAAGAAATCCAATCATCTGCACTGTTTAATTTGTATCATCTTTTTTTATGCCTTGCCCTCAATACTAATATGACTTTCATTACTGACTCAAAGGGGCAAAATGAGTGTTACAAGCCTCTGTGATGGAGAATGCCTTCTGGAGAACAGCTGAGCAGTAATCTGTGTGGCAGACGCACCAGAGAAGAATCACAAGTCAAAAAAACAAGGCATCTGCCAGAGGCCTCGCACTGAATCACGGCACTAAACGAGAAATGTATTAATAAACGAGAATTTGCTTGCGAGTGCAATCTGTGCGGATGAACTCAAATGAGATAAATGAGTGGCATCCACTACTTTCAATGTGCTCTTGCAGTATTATTACTTGGGGATTTAGCCGATGATGTCCTCATCCTGAGTGACTTGTAATGAATGAACAAGTAGGTGTGCGGTGTCTTGCTCAAGGACGCTGACAGGCGACACTTTCCTTCTCAGGAAACTGACGGGATCCGTGCTTTCTGTTTGTGTGGCTCGTCCTCGCAAACCGAACTACAAGTTCTTCACGTC
Organism: Taurulus bubalis; assembly: GCF_910589615.1. Lineage (NCBI taxonomy): Eukaryota > Metazoa > Chordata > Actinopteri > Perciformes > Cottidae > Taurulus > Taurulus bubalis. The sequence goes on along the minus strand of NC_136598.1, from coordinate 904,630 downwards.
AGAGCCAAAGCGACCCATTGTGACGGCTCCAAACGTGACTCGTATGTTTCCTGAACATTTAATCAACTACAGCTGCTGTAGCCGTGGGGCTCCTGCCATAGCACCCTGCCAGCCCATGCTGAGTGTAATCGTATCATCAACACTCATCACATGAATGCTGATGATGGTTTGGGCTCCTTCGATTATTTCAAAGACCTTTTCGTCCAAGATGAACAAATCAATGTAGGTTAATTTTGGCTGACTGGTTAGCCTGGCTCGGGTCAACCACATTTGAAGAGTCGTGTGCAATGCTGTACATTTTCCCGGATACATCCTTGTAACAACCACATACTGAGCTTTGAGTCCAGGATTTTTTTAACCCTAACCCGGGATTGAGTCACAAACGAGAACTAGGAACCCTCACCCCCGAGGTTCATTGTCTCTACTCTCCTCTCTCGCCTCTGACTTCAGGCTGGCTTATATTATGTTCGAGTCCTAAAATAATGGTGACCAATACAAACCTAATCTAACCATGTAGTTTTGTTGCGTTGATGATATGTGATGATGACGTCTTGACAGAGTCTTTGGCACTTGGACTCTCCAGGGAGATTTGTAATGGAGGTGCGACTGCCACACTGGTGGTGGTGGAGGCTGAGGAGGCTGATAGAATGATGGGTTGATGGATCTCCAAAGACTGGGTGGAGATGGGAAGGTGGAGGGGAGCGTAACAGCAGCATGAACAGACTGAAGGTAGAGAGACAGTCATATTGAAAAAGAGACAGCAGCAAGATGATCGGTAAAGATGTCATTGTGTTGCTGTGTTGTTGGATAGAGGAGACCAGCTGATCTTAACAGCTGTCATGATTGATAGCTCGAACAATGGCAAGGAAATTATGAGTGAACATGCACAAGCGGAGTGATTGGCAGAAGTATGAGAAATACAAGCATGCAAGAGTATCGTCTTCCTGGCAGAATTTACGCGAGAGCTTCATTAGTTGTCACTCTGATGTAGTTATTCCTAAAGTGAAGTTGCGGTGTCGTTGAACGTCAACCTCCACCTGGAGAATCTGGGAGATATGCAGCCCCCTCTCAGTGCTTTTGATAAACTTCTCTCTGGGCTTAATGGAAGTTTTCTCTTGTTTGTACTTACTTCTCTACTTGGTTATATTCCGCTATTCATTTCACCAGTATGAAATGTATGAAAACAATCTTAATCTGAAAGCTTTGGGGCAATGTGTAGAATTACATCCCAAACCAGGTGCTCCAGCTCCAAATCGCTCAATTATCAGCGGCTCAGCGTAGTGCTAAAGCCTCAAAATAGAGGCCTTGAGGAAACACCCCGGGTCAAAATTGCCTCTGCAATGCTTGAGCTCGCCACGTCCATCGTTTTGAGTCCTGAAATCCACAGGTTGATTTTGGAAGTTTTGAATGGTTATTAGTTCTTTTGAATCAAGGACACACTTCTACCCAGCTCTGTGACCCCTTTATATTTTATTCCTGAGACTCCAGAAACGTATAATGAGTGCCGCAGCCTGCAGTATTAGCATCAAGGTTACATCCATACAGCTGTGAAGAAAAATTTATCAGCAGAATTTGAAAATTATTCCCTGGAACCCAATTATTTTGGTATTGTTTTATGTCCCAGCTTCATTGTACCTGTGGCAGACTCACTGATTACTGGTGCTGCTTTCAGAGGCAGTCAGGCAGAATCATTTGGAAAACTACATTTGTTTCTGTGATCAGTAAAACACTTTACGCAAAGCCACAGCTCACTGTATGGGATTGTTTTGGAGGGAAGACTGTGTTTATACGTGAACCTAATCTTCTTAGAATGATGAACTTGAACTACTGGTAAACAACCGGTTGTCAGTCTCCACCTTGCACGTCTTCTGTGAGGAAAAGTGCAACAAAAAGCCCAGTTGTGATGAGTAACACGTCTTAACAAGGTCAGGCTGGAAGCCACCAAAGTCTTAATCTCCCTAATGGCAGCGCTAGAGGTTCGGCTAGATGCTGTGTCCCCCAAAAAGAAACAAATAACAAAGATGTGGCACTATGAATGCATGTTGGTCAGTACATGAATAAGTACTGAAAGAGCATACTGTAAACAAAAAATATATGTCATGAAAATCAAGATAATGAATGAATAAATCCTGATTCAAATAATCAAATATAAATGTGTTTAGGCAACACAAGTTAATTGCAATGTAACATTATATTTGGGCAACACATTTTTTTAAATGCGGTTCCACCACCACAGGATGCGCTGAAGGACCTGACTGCTGCAAGCAGGAGTCCAATCTCTCCTCCCCTTACCCAATTAAAACAAATGTGTCTGAAAAGCCTTGATTCCTTACATTATGAGGTATATTTCTGTAATAAAGTGGGAGTGTTGGAAGAAATGCTAGTTCTACTGATGACGGTCATTATTTTGGCCATGTTGCCACCTTCATTTAATCTCTTATGTCCAAATCCTGACTTTCAGAGCACTGCATGTGCACTACATCACATTTAGTTTGCTAATGTTCTGTTCCAAAGTAAAAACAAAATAAAAAAGAATTCCCAACCGTCATTAAAAGTAAAACCTAGATTGGCACAATTTACACTCAAACAGCATTGGTGAAATAATGTTTTATTTATTTACATATTTGCCTGATTGCAATCAAAGCTGTAAATAATGTCACACATGGAAAAGTAGTAGCGATGACATACACTACAATATACTAACTAGTAGAGACCCCCACTGTCTCCAGGTGACAATCAAATCATCTGTTTGTCTTAAATCTTGTAAAATCAAACTGTTAAAACAAACAATACACGCTGCCTTGGCGTTGTGGTGTCGAGCAGCAGGCCTTTCTGCTCATCACCGCCGCCCTACCTCAATATTACTGTTCATATTCTGAGACAGCAGACCAGAGGTGTTGTTTCACGCCATCTGCCTCAACCGGTTTGGTAAGGAACCAAACCGGTTGATTAACACTTTGGGGGCGGGACCCGCTTCGAAGCAGGGGCAGACGTTTAAGTTTTTAATAAAATTCTATCTTAGCAATAATACGTCACAGAGATATGGTTTCAAATCTGGCGGATATGGTTTCCACTTCCGCGTCTGAGCATCTAAACATGGACGTATCTTATGACGCGTGCAAAGCTTCAGTGTGAGTCAGAAGATGCTAAGCAAAGAGTCCTGAGCAAAGCTATATTGGAGGGGACAGACGGCGCAGTTTCAGTGCCTAAAGGATTCGCTAACAAGGAGCTAGCTGGAGCTAACGGGCCAGATAGCTGGCTACAGCGTTTCTGTGAGACTGAACGTTGAGTAATCAATTGTTGTCCCTATCACCGTTAACTTTCTTACAGTAAACTTAGTACAACTAGTCATGTTGGATCTCCATTATGTGTTTGTAAGACCGTAACTAACGTGTGTTTGTTGACGATAGCTCAGCAGCGTTAGCACGTCACTACATAGTGCCGTGTTGGATGTTTCCTTCTGTGTCTACGACTAAACAGTGCATAATCAACTGTTGTCCCTATCACCTTTAACTTTCTTACAGTGAACTTAATACGACATCTAGTGTTGGACCTCCATTATGTGTTTGTAAGACCGTAACTAACGTTTGTTTGTTGACGATAGCTTGTTGGATGTCTCTTCCATGTCTACCACTGAACGGTGCATAATCAACTGTTGTCTCTATCACCGTTAACTTTATTTCAGTGAACTCATACTGACTAGTATTGATGTATTTTACAGAGTGGATTCAGAGCTGCGAGGTTCCAGAGGACAACATGCGGCATCGCTGCAGCAGTCTCCCTGTCCGTCTGCCTGCCAACACATCACCTAGCAGGCCACAAAGCCAGCCACAGCTCATCATCCCCACCATATAATAATAAATTAGGTTTTAGATATTTAATTACATGTGTCTACCATTTTATTCATTAATTCCACTGCTTATTGGTGATGTACCAATTTCCATCACCAAAATCGATATACCACATGAGTAAAGTTATGTTTTCACAACAAATATGAAAAATGTCCAAAATTTAAGATTCAATTTTTCAGTTTTAGTCATATTTTCTCTTTACACTTGTGCCTTAGGACAGTGGTGCCTCATTATATAGATAGCTGAGATTGTTCTGTAATTTTTGATATACAACACGAGTATGTATCATATGCTAGTGACTTTAAAAAGAGAAATTTCAAAATTATGTAAAATCGAGAAAATGACCAGACCCCAGAGTGTTGAAGTACACGATTACCATAAAGCAGGTTCGGTCGAGTCCCCCAGTGGGGATTAAAGGATGCACCTGGTCACCAGCGCGCACACTCGCACTGGGGAGCGGCTCTACAGTCTGACAGCAGGGAGCACAAGAGGCTGGGGGATGAATTTCATTTCACTGTTAGCCGGAGGACTGACCGAGCCAGACGCTGGTTCAGTGGTGTCATGACTGAATTAGAGTCAGGTTTTTTTCTACGTGGAAGCCGTGGAGGAGATTCTCAAGTATGAAACGATGCGAGCGGATAACACAAACTCTCAACATCCAGGTAACAGTAAATCAAAACATCCCAGCTGCATCAAAACTGAGCGCGCCAATTTGCATCCAATCAACCCTTCCTGACAATGGAGAGAATTTGCTGCCAAACAATCCCGTTGCAGAAAGCAAATATATTATCCTGTTTACTGTGTAGTTTCTGTTTCGCTGATTGCGATCTTGTGAATGTTTTCTTTGTGCAAACACGTGTGGTTCCCAGCAAGGACTGATGGAGGAGGGGGACCACAGGGCGAGGGGCTGCAGCGAAGCCGGCTTTGTGTCTGTCCGCAGTAGGCCGGGTCCCTGCAGGAGGCCCTGCTGGTGCGTGATATTTCATCGGATTTTGCGCGAAATCCTATGAGTCAACTTTGACTTGGTTTCACACAGGACATAAACAGCAGGCTGCGTGTTGGACCCACCAGACCTTCTCCCTCAGTGGACTCTCTCGTTCTTCATTCCATGTCTGACCTTCTAGAAGGGCAGTTTGCATTAAAGTCGCTGAAGCTATGTGCGTCTCTGAGGGGCCCTGACCGAGTGCTGCGATTCAACGAGCTGGGAGTAAAAACGGGTGTTTGGAGCGTTTGCCCGCCCAGAAGTGCTGCTCTCGGCCTGTTAATTAAAACACTAGCAGCTCATCACGGGACATTATCTTCCCGTTAAACGGGTCATTCTATCAGGACGGATTCAGGTCAGGTTTGTTGGTCGTCAGCAGGCCGGTTACTAGCGGTCAAATTGATTCCCTGTCCGCTCGGGCTCTTCATCCAGTCCACTGCTGATTGTTCTTTTACCTGCCATCTCCAGGCTTTCTAGATCAAACCGTTTCACTTTGCAAAGCAGCAGAAGAAAATACTCTCTCTCTCTCTCTGCTGTGCTTGTCTCCTGCATTACAACTTCATACTTGATGGTAAATTACTCCCATAATTACCATCTTCACCATCTGTCTGGTCGGTGAGAGGTTTGTGGAGAGAAACAGAGGGTTCCCTGTAGGGGTGTGTATGTGTGTGTGTGGTTTCAAAGCAAGCATAGCAGGTCTTTACTAGAGAAAAGAAGCCATGACAACACGGTTGTTACCTCCCCATTCATCACTCTCAGCTGCTGGTGGGTGTGTGTTTGGTTTATAACTTTGTCCTCTCTGGTTTCTAGTAACAGTAGGTGTGTGTGTGTGTGTGTGTCAGTGATAAACTAAACAAAGCCCGTCTCCGTCTTTGTCCTTCGCCTTTTCACCTCTCGGTTTTTCCGAGGGCCAGCAGAGACAACCTGGGCCACGGTGATATGTCTCTCTCTCTCTCTCTCTCTCTCTCTCTCTCTCTCTCTCTCTCTCTCTCTCTCTTTCTCTCTCTCTCTCTCAGAGGAAGCATGGCGGTGGAGAGCTGAGCGCGTGAGTTGGTATTGAGTTGTAGCAGTATCTAATAGTTGAAGCAGTGAATATAGTGTGTAGTGTCACGGTGGGGTTATGGGTTCGCGCGGCACGCCGGCATGGACTTCAATGGAGACTTTCCACGCCGCCGGTCCGGGTCACCATGTCCAATGTGCCGCCATTCATTAAGGACGAGGCTCTGATCAGGGAACTGGGAAGGTACGGGAAGGTGGTCTCTCAGATGAGGAAGATCTCCTCGGGGTTCATGTCGCCGCTGTTGAGACACGTGGTGTTGCACAGAAGGCACCTCCTCATGGTGTTGAACGACAGGAGCAGAGAGCTCGACCATGTGGTCATAGTAAGGATGGAGGACTTTGAATATATTATGTTTGCGACCGCAGGGTCTGGAAAATGCTTTGTGTGCTGAGGTCAGATAATACGTGCTCAGGTGAGAGCGCTGCAGGCGGAGCTCCTGCTGGGGAGCCGAGGGCTGGAGAGAAGGAGCCGGAGGGCAGAGACCCTCAGGACGGCCAGGAAGCACAGGAGGGGACATGTAGGGTCCAGAAGGTGGGTCAGGTAGCGGTTGTGGGGAGTCAGGAGGGGGCGGGCGACGGAAGGATGCTGCAGGAGAGACTGAAGGAGGAGGAAGGATGCTGCAGGAGAGACTGAAGGAGGAGGAAGGATGCTGCAGGAGAGACTGAAGGAGGAGGAAGGATGCTGCAGGAGAGACCGAAGGAGGAGTAAGGATGCTGCAGGAGCTCAACAGGAGAGGAGGTCTACACGCTGTGTGGAGATGAAGAGACTTTCTAGGAGGAGACAGTGTCTCTTTTTTTTTTACTATACTTTGTCCTTTACTGTTTTTAGTAGAGTTTATTGAATTTTTTGGGTTTTAGTTTGTGTTTTTGTTTGTTTTATTTTTGTCATAACTAAGATGTTCATTTTGTTTTAAGGAAAATAAAGGTTTTTCTAAAAAATAAAAATAAAATCTCTCTCTCTCCGGTGCATGCTGGGAGTGAGCGTGTGAGCGATTACATTTTTTTCCCTTAGTTTTGTATAATAATGGATTTTTGCAACATCTTTCGGCGATGAAATGTTTCGGTTGCGGTAAGGAGGGCCTGTCCGAGGCCTGGGGACCTGGCTGTACACATGGTCCCACTTTAGAGAGGGTAGGATCTCCTCAGCCAGATTAGCCAGAGATTTACTCATCATCCTCTGCTTTCATGTAATGTTTTTATTCAAAACATTTTACCCAAAAGTGCGTATTGGCATTTAAATTCAGTCTTAACCTTTGATAGCAATTTTAGAGAGGTCCTTATTTATGTCTGGGGTGTTTTTAGGCTGAAGAAGAGTGATTTTATCAGTTTTAGACAGACCACGGTAAGATTGAGATTAGGCTTCTTTGCCAGCAGCACACCTTCAACGTCACCCGAGACCTCATCAGATCTATGAAGGACCTAGAAAGTTTAAGCGAGTCCACAGGAGACCGAGGACATATTGAAGTCCTAAAAGGAAAAAAAATCGCTCTGGCCTACCTGTTGGATGTTAAAGTTCAGGGTGCAGTGGTCAGGTCCCGATTCCAGACCATCACAGAGATGGATACTCCCTGTAGCTTCTTCTTCGGCCTGGAGAAGAAGAGTGGGCAGGGCAGGGTGATTCACTCACTGTTACTCCTCCCTGTATATGAGTGAGTACAGGGAAGCACTGATGGAGGGGTTCGTTGGGGAATGAAAGTCTGGCCTCTGGTTCCATGCCGAAGTCCTGCCGGAGAGCTGTAATAACGCTGCTGCCAAAAAGGGGGAACCTGCAGGACGTCAGAAACTGGTATCCTGTGTCTCTACTGTGTGTGGATTACAAGCTTCTGTCCAAGGTCTTGAGGGAAGCTATGGAGCAGGTCATCCATCGGGACCAGACCTACTTTGTGGCTGGCAGGTCCATGGTCTACCTCATTCATGATGTTTTGGAGGTCTCCAGCTCGTTGGGTATTAACACTCGTCTGATTTCTCTCGATCAGGAAAAGGCTTTTGGCTGCGTTGAACACAACTACCTCTGGAAAGTTATGGGGAAGTTTGGTTTCAGCGCTGGCTTCAAACTGTAGCTAAGATCAAAGTGTTGTACAATGAGAAAGTCTGTGTGCTCCTTTTAGAGTGTGTAGAGGGGTCCGGCACGGTTGTGCTCTGTCTGGGAGGCTCTATGCACTCTCCCCTCCACATCTAGATACGCTCTAGTCTGCAAGGTTTTACCTGGTTTGAGTGGGAACATGGTTATATCAGCCTATGCCGACAATATTGTTGTTTTTATTAAGGACCAGAGGGATGCAGACCTTTTAACTAACATTGTGGGGAGTTTTAGAATGACATCAGCAGCGAGGGTGAACTTGAAGAAAAGTGAAGCCCTCGCTGGCGGTGAATGGTGTGACGGCCTCTCAGTTCTTCCCCAGAACCTAGTGTGGAGGAAGGACAGGTTTAAGTACATGGGGATATATATCTCGGACAAGAGAACTGGGAGGGCGCCACAGAAAAAAATTTAACATCCAAACATATCTCACCGGATGGTTTAGTGTGGAGAGATGTGGCTAGCTGCATCCTCAGACATGCAAATAGCCTGGGGCTGGATACTGCTCTATTTTTAATCGATTCTTGTGTTTTAAAGTTAAGTGAGCTGCCTCTGTTGTATCAGGGTGTTTTTAAGTCTTGGGCCCTTTACACTCATAAAAAGGTGCCCACAGTCTAACTCTCTGTGCTGGTTGTTAAGAGAACCATTGATTTACAGCGCTGGACATCAGTAGCAGTACCACCCCTGGCCTGACGGGAGCGCTGCTGAGGTCACGAGCCTTGTGCCTGCAGCAGCTGGTGGATGCAGTGGGGCCGACGCTGTGCGGCGCCCCGGCGCTGGGCTATCTGCTGGATCTACATTCTATCCAGGTGGCCAGGAGGCTCCTGGAGCTGTGGAGACAGAGGCTGACCAGGAAGGAGAGGAGCCTCCTCATGACCTACAGCCAAGGAGAAGTCGGGCCGGACCCTGCAGACCCTTTCCCTGAGATCTCCTTGAGCCCAGGGCTAGGGGAACTCACCGGGCCCCTGCTTGCTACAACACGCCCAGAAGCTTTAACACTTCCCAGAGCAGACAAGATAACTGTGTAAAGGGCACAAACAGGTATGGGTTGTGCACCAGACTGGGAGAAAACAGACCTGGCCCACAGTGGATGATTTTATACAAACCTCCCCTGAAGAAACGGACTGCTGGCCTCCAGTGGAGGATTTTACACGGTGCTGTCGCTTCCAATGCGTTCATTTCTGTTCTTAATCCCTCTGTTCTGAGCCAATACCCCTTATGTGACCTCCGGGAGACTATTTACCATGGTCTTACTGAGCGTAAGAGACTCCTGAATTATCTTTCAGGAGAAGCAAAGATGGCTATTTACTTAAGCAGGAAAACCTGAGTGGAGAACAGGGAGGGGGCAGGAGGACAGGGCAGTGTGGCTGCGCAATATAAGGGCCAGACTCTGGCTAGAGTTACGTTTGTATAGACACATTGGAGACTTAGACGCTTTTAAACAACGTTGGTGTTTTAATAATATTGTTTGTTCTGTTGCTGAAAATTAATGTAAAAGTATGTAAATAAAGTGTTTTTGAAAAATCTCATCCTTTTTCTTATTTAATGGACGCAGTGGCGGGCCGTGCATTTTGGACCTGAGCCTTCAGTGCCGTCTGATATTGTTTACATAAATACGCGCATGACGGGATGCTGCATCATTAACGGACAATGTACTTCACTTCCTTAATAAAACAACACGATGCAGCGTAGTTTGCACAAGACGGAAACCACTTTTATTCTAGTTCCACACTTCACTAGAATGTTTCCTTCACAATGAAAGCCCCAGAAACATACATCGAACACTGCTTCCTATAAAGCTGTTGAAAACTGGAGCACTCAAACACTGCACACACAAGAGCACGAGCCGATCAGATAGAATGATATTAACTACCGTCAAATTCGGCTATTTTTTTCTTTTTTTCTCAACTTTGACCCGCGCAGCTAGCATAGCCTAGCTGCGCCGTGGAGGTCGTGGGATCAGCGGTGGGTGCCGGTGGAGAGCCAAGCGGGGTAAAAAACAACACAAAAAGTAGAAAAAAAGTCCATCCTTCTCTTTGTTAACAGTTAAGAAGTGCGCATCATGGACGCCAGTGAGGATCCCCTCCATAAGAAAAGGCATAAAGTAAATCCTCCACACAGCTTTCTGTTGTGTTGACAGAAGTCATGCTAGCACACTGACCAATCACAGCGCATGTTTATGGTCACGCGGGCCCGGTGACCAATCACGCGTCCAGACACTCTAGAAGGCCGTTGCATGTATTTTAACCAGGCTACTCTACCACAGAAAAAGAGAGGTGAAATGTGAAATGTGATTGGATAAGATGCTGTTAACCAGCTCCCAAGCAAGCCGTACCGGAGGCCTGAAGCAGAGGAACAGATGAAGACAGGAGCTGTGCAATGGCAATGAGAAAATAAGCTAATAAGGAAAAATAATTAAAATACATGTAGTGTATTTGTGAAAAATAAATAAATTATAAAATAGCTATAACTTTGTGATTCTGTTTAGGCCATCAGAGAAGGCTTAGAAGGCCCTGACGGCCCACCACTGCTTGGACGTGTATTGCAAATTTGGACCATTGCTTCGTGAGAGCAGAATCAGGTTTGAGCCGTGAAACCGTGTTGGAGTCGGGGACTCGGCAACATCTTTGGACGAGCGAAAGCTGCTACAGGACATTCAGGAGCTGATTAACCAGCTTCTGAATATGTCGCTCCTCTGTCTCAGCGGATTCAATCTAGACCTTTACCAACAAATGTAATGTGATCCGAATTGTTTGGTGTCAACACATTTTGACTTTACGATAATACAGACAGGAAATGCAGCTCTTTATCTCGATCCATAGGCAAAGAATAGTCACTTTTTTAAATGTTGAAAGTAGAAGAAAGGTCTGACAGGATGACTCTTCACTTCCAGTTCACATTGCACAGGTGACAGTCTGTTCTCTGTTTGGGTTCGTGCTCAGGGGCTCCCAGGCTGCCAGAAGAGAGCGTGAGCAGCTTTGATCATCGCCAGTGTGAGTATCCACTCCGGCTCAAACAGACTCGCACATTTCCTCTTGCTGCTCCAATCGTCTGCTCCTCTGGCGCTTCTGGCCTCCACTCTCAAATGTTGAATTTTAGACTGATTAGAGCATTTGTGTTCTCTCTCAAAACCCTTTGTCTTTAAGATTCATCCATATGACAAGACCAAAGAAATAATCCTGGACTTCAGGAAGAATTCTCCCACTCTACAGCCTCTCACCATCAAAGGGACAAGGGTGGAGAGGGCCGACATCTACAGATTCCTGGGACTGCAGGTTACATCTGACTTGAGCTGGACCCATAACACCACAGAAACAGTGAAAAAAGCCCAGCAAAGGCTTTATTTCATCAGGCTGCTCAGGAAAGCTGGTCTGAACCATCGTCCTCTCACTCTGGCCTACAGAGGACTGAAAGAGAGCACCCTCACTGCAGGCATCACTGTTTGGTATGGGGACACCACACAGGCAGAGAGGAAGGCTCTAAAAAAGAGTCATAAAGACTGCAGAGAGGATTACAGGGACAACACTTCCCTCCATGGACACTATGTATGTGCAGCGCTGTCGGAAAAGAGCAGAGGGAATCATCAGAGACTCACTCCACCAGCTCACTCTCTGCTCAGACACAAACACTGCAGGTACAACCTGAGACACAGCAGAGCGGACAGCATCATCACTCATAGAACATGTTTCTATAACAGCTTCTTCCCTGCCACAGTCAGACTGATGGCAAAAACAAACTGTGAATAGGAACAGCACTCAGGACTTACCTATTTATTTATTTATCACTGTAATAAAAAACAAAAACTGTATCTTATGGCCTCCTTGTATATATGACCACATTTGCACATGTACAGTGTTTTTCATATTTACACATGTAGTGTTTTTTTCAAATTTCGTACAGTGTTTTCAGATTTTATATTCTGTATAGTGTTCTCATATTTTATATTTTGTCTCCTTCCTGTATAGTGTGTTTTCTTATTTCTTTCTTCTTCTTCTTTCTTCCAAAACTGTTGACTCGGAGAGCTCTGCAAAACAAATTCCAATGAGTCTGGACTGTTGGTCAAGGCTCAAATGGCCAAATAAAAACCTTGAACCTTGATATGCTTTTCTTTCTTTGAATGGTGTCGTTTCAGATTTCAGACAAACAAGAGCTCCTCTTCTTTGCTGCAGCGAATCCGCTTGGACCGGTTTGTCAATGCATCCGGGACAACGCTTTAAGCATCCGCGGCCTTCCTCTGTGTGCCCACTGCTAGCACGGTGCGTGTTTATGTGCACAACCTTGTGGGAACATAAAGATAATAATAACATGTCAGTGATTCAAATTCAATGAGCTTTGAGTGTTTTCTGCTCTCAGGCTTAATTATCTCACTGTGTGTGTGTGCATGCGTTCATGCACATGCGTGTGAGTGTGAGAGAGCCGTAGCATGGCTGATTATCTGCGCATCAGTGAGCAATAGCTGTTGCATATTGCATTGGAACCGTGTGTCGGCAATGAACCGAGTGGTTCCTCTATAGGTTCACATTCATATTCATAAACTCGGCTGAACAATATCTATGTGCGCAGCCTCGCTTTGTGACAGGGACTCGAGGAAGTCGAAGGGAAAATTGCTCTGCGGACCAGTAATTCATTTCTGTGGGGCTTTTTGGTTGAAAAGTGAAGGTGATGTCGGCGTTGGTGCCTTGATTACGACGTGTTATGTTTTCCACAGTTCCCAGGGCTCGAGACCAACGGCCTCCCGTCGTCCCGCAAAAAGAAAATGTAGCTGATAATGATAGAGCGTGAGCAACAACGCTGTGAAAGGAGGAGAATGAGTTAAAGTTAGCTGCTACGCTTATACATTATGATACGTTCAATCCATCCATTGTGTTATCTTGTCAAATTTAGGTTTTGGAGCGAAACTTGAGGCAGATCAGTTCATCAATAACACATTTCTTAAATTCAATTAAAAAGTAGCCACAATGCTTACCCCGGCCTGTGTTGCATGAGTAAAAAGCTAAATGGCAATGTGATCAACTTAATATTATGTGTGTTTATACATGGACTGACAGTCAGCCAATCAATTTCTTTACAGGTGGGAAAGATGTTTGTTTCCTAGATAGTTCATGTGTTTTTGTGATGAGGAGACATGGCAGAGTCAGACTCAAAGAAAACAAAAAATTAGTCAAGGCAACGATTTGGATTTGAAGCGGAAAAAAAACATAGACGGAGACGTGTAAACACAAATTGAGTGGGTTAGTTGGACCCAAAAGCAGAATGCACAGTACAATGATTGAGGGAATTTCTTTTAAACAAAGATGAAGAGTGGAGGGGGATGAGGAGATCGAAGCTGGAGTGGCGCAGAGTGCTGGATGGCATGCTGGCAGGATGGGCTGGGGAAGATGGCGTGATGGATGGCATGGATGAGAGCAGGCAGGCAGAGAACCGGTTTCTGGAACACAGAGAAACAAACAGTTTACTGAAGAGCAACAACACGAGGAAACATCCCTGACGAAACAACACGGACTGTATCAGCATTTAGCCAAGAGCGCACACAATCTCTGGAGCAGAGTGAGCGATGTGGGGACGAGCGGCTGGAGAGCCGGGGCAGATCCACAGAGCCTGATGAGATGCAGGTGTGCTCAAATCAGCCAGCAGCAGGAGCAGGAGAGGCCACGCCCACAGCCACAGGGAGGCGGGCAGAAGATGGAACAGACAGACAACTAAGGAAACAGAAGCGCGTGTGTTCGCACATGAAAACACACAGGGTCCAATAACACCTTTCCAGATGCCATTGCCGAGATAGCGATGACAAACAGCTGGGCCCTATTCCTCCTACCTGGCTAAACAAAAAATAACAAAACACATAAATAATCGAGCACTGACACCACGATGTTCTAACAGTACAATGGCAAATAAAAAGAGGAACCTCTTTTTATTTCTCTAATGAGAAGCAGGAGATGATCATGAAGGCATATGAGGAAGTCAATACCTTAATCATTCACAGCAAACGCGTTGCGAATATTCCAACGTTTTTACAACATTGTTGCCGTGAACGCAACTTTAACTCCGCCCCCTCTGCGAGACATAAGCGTCGCAAATATATCAGACAAGTTAAATGCGTCAGTGTTGAGAAAATGTATCGGCTAATTTGAAGTGCTTCATCACCCAAATCAATCAGATTATATTTACGAATACATATATACTTATGAGGATATATGTACTGTATGCACGTATGAATCATGTACTATATATGTGTATATGAGTTTGAATATGTTATGGGCGGATCAGTATGTATGTTTTATTCATAATCAGAAATTCAATCAATTGAAGCAGTGAAAATAAATTGGGTGTGATTCTCTGTATTCTCATCACGATCACCGTAATCATTTTCTACAATAATGATATGTATGGTGTACTAATAACACTGTCATATAATTATGAGTGCTTTAACACATCCATAAGTTTCTTAAGAGCTAAATAAACTTAAGAACAGCGGCATGCAGCGGCTGACAGTCTGTGTCTGAGGCGGCGATCAGCTGCGCCTGTGGTGATCAGTGTCCGCGGCTCGAGAAGCTCTCTAAATAAATGATTTCTTGCCGTCAAAATCTATATCGCCGCGTACAGGAAGTCATGATGATGTAAAGGATGGATCCTGGTGATCTGAAAGAACTCTCTCCCTATAAAACTAATATAACTAATATCGCTCCTTCATCAATGAGGAAGGGAGCTGCCGTTTTTGTCCGTGGGAGTGGCCAGTTTATCCAGTGAAGTTCAGTTAGCCTGCCCGGGAGCAGGTTTACATTTTTGGATGTGTTGCTATGGTGATTTATCTAAGCTTGCTTCGAGAAACCGAGAACGCCTGACCTACGTCATCTTATCCTGACAGTTAGCCGCTAACTCAGTAAGCCAGGTACGAGGAACAGGGCCCTGTTGTGTTTTCCTTGATGATAGGTTGACACTCCTCGCTGCCTTTTATGCGGTCCTGTCTGCTGCCTCATGCCCTTCCACTCCAGGAGCACCCAAAGTAAACCCGCTGTCCTCTAGCCTGTTCTGCCTTATACAGCAGAGCCAGCAGCTCCACCACAAGAATAACTCCGGTCTCCAGCTTGTTTCTTTCAGTGTCATCAGAACCATAAACCGTATAGAAGAATTGGACGTAGTCGTCGTCACCCATTTGGTTTGTGGACTGTGGTTTTGGAGCCTTGAATTCGGCATCTTAGCCGTCGCCATTTTGGATTTTGGCCAACAATATCTTTGTTTTTTGCAAAACAGTGTATGGAAGTGACCATATATATACACTCCAGAGGAGTGACCTGTCAATCACAGTTAGCCCGCCCTAAAGCGTCCCCTGCTTTATAGTCTGTTTGACTCTAAATGACCATCATTTACTAACTGAACATCATGCTGCATTGAAGAAGACTTGAAACTAGAGATTGAGACATGAACTCACGTTTACAATGTTTACTGAGGGAATAAATCAAGAGACAAGTAGAGTAATTTTCTCATAAACTTTCATTTATTCAGACTTCTTTTTGCAACCAGAGGAGTCTCCCCCTAATGGCTAGGAGAGAGAATGCAGGTTTAAGACACTTCCACATCGGCTTCACTGTTCAGAACCAGAGGTTGCCACCTGATGACCGTATACCTCGAGGTATATGACCATCAATGAGTTTTCTTTGGAAAATGCTGCATATTATACATTTTTATAGATTCAAACTATTTAACTGTTACTAGGATTAACAAGATTTAAACAACATGTTTTTCATGGCTCCTGACGGCATCAAAACAAAAAACAAAAAATAGTCCCATCCACGTGACGGTAACGTGTCATTATGTGCCTGCTGCAACACAACTTGTAGGAGTCAACCCGCTCCCCGGCCTTATTCCACTTGTTATTCCTCGCCCACTGCACACAGCATCAGCTTTGTATGAAAGACCCGAGGACACTCTGTGCTTTGATTGTGCTGCTGAGGATTTCCAGCTGTTCCTCCTACTTTCTGTGACTGTGATTATGGGCAGGACTGTGCCTATTATCACAGTAAAAATGGACCCTATCTCGCTTTGCATGTTAATCTCTGTGTTGTTTGAATACATTTCATTTCTGGCGAAAGATGGAGGATGTTTACTTCCTCGTGTTCAAAATGTGAATAAGATCCAGTAATTTAAGACAAATTGTACTAACCTCCGCGTACTCCCCGGTGGTGGAGTGGCATTTTCGACGACTTGACTCCAAACAGCAGCTTCTGCTTGTAAATGAAACACTCCTCTCTTTGAGGCACCGGCCCTTTGTTCGTCATAGACGAGAAGAAGAAGTGGGAAAAGACGTTTCATCATGAAACCAGCTCCTCTGTTGTATCTGAAAAAAAAATAATCCAGCTGCCTCTCTGTAGAAAACATAGATATTACATACGATTAACTATCCAAATAAATAAGAATGCGTGGCCACAAGTATGTGATTCAGTTTGAAGAAACATAACTGACGCACAGAGATGGCGATTCTTCTTGTTCCCAAATCCAACCCTCGAACTAAATAAGGTTTAGGCAACGAAAAAACATTGTTGGTTTAGGAAAAGATCGTAAATTAACCACGGCCGAACTACATTATGCAAGTTAGTGACGAATCAACATTGACTTCTCATTTCTCATGGGGAATGGAACAGTGGTTTTGCGGCCTTTATACTTCCTTGTTCATGATTACTTGGATAACATACACAATTATTTTGTGGGATATGTTCAAACTACGGCTCATTTCTTTTAAATGGGTATATACAGAATGCTGGATGAGACTTAAACCGTGACGGTTACTTCTGCAGAATGCCTGCTGCCCAGGCTGTTGTTCTTTTAGCATTAGCAAAAGCCCATCCTTTCCCCCAGCATCCACCTGTAAACTATGAGTCTGCCTTTCCCTTTGGGGGTAAGTTAGTATCACTGCCTGTCACTCCCCGCTGTGCTGATCTCTCAACATGTAGAGCCCACATTAACGCTGTTCAGTCTATTCACTCCAATCTATTCCTTATGAGATTGCTGTTCGTTTTCAGCAAACCATGGATATGTTGACTTTGAACTTTTTATTTATTCCTCTCTTAAAAATGGATTGATTTTTTTTAAATGGCTTTCACATTAGGTCAAACGTAAAGAGACAAAGTGGAGCCTTTATTGAAAGCTATGTGGCATAATAACGAGTGTGCAGAGCGAGAAAGTCCCCCGAGGTCCAGTGGGAGTGGTGGTGATGGGACAAACAAACACTTTCACCCAGGAGAGCTCTGTTGGTGTCCGCTGTGAAAGCACGAATAAACATTGGAGTTCACGCTTGTTATATAAGAACGTCCTCTAGCTGTGGTTATTTATTTGCATTTTACATTGATCCATCACGTTTTCATGTCATGCTATTTTCGGACATTATTTTGTTACATTGGTACGTTGATTCATTCTTCTTTTTAATCCAAACCACAATGTATTTTCTGACCTTAACCAAGCAGTTATATTGCCTAAACCTAATTAATGGTTTTATCACCTTTACCTTCCATCACAGTGTGTTTCTGCACTCTTGATGAGGCAGAAACGTAGTCTTGGTTCAGGAATGTCGTCATTCAACGTGACCCGTGTTTTACAATGCCAAAGTTTTTGTTAGCCAGAAAAAAAACGACACTTTGCACAGCCATCCCGACAAACTGAAGACCAAAACTTTAACTTCCGTTTGTAGAAGTTTTCCAAACATGTCCTTTGCAGAATAAGGACCAGCCACTTCATGCTCTCCAAAAATGTGTCCTGAAAATGTTAGGCCTTCATTTTTCCATGGTCTAAAGTCCTCGAAAAGATACAAATACATCAGAATCCTTTCTCCCTCTGATACACACACACACACACACACACACACACACACACACACACACACACACACACACACACACACACACACACACACACACACACACACACACACACACACACACACACACACACGCCAGAGCCCCGAGCAGTGTCATGTGTCAAATCTCTGGTTGGTTTGGTTCACATAGAAACGTGTCATTTCACTGCCCAGTCGTCCCCTGTCATTATGATACAGGCAAGGCAAACAGACAGACTTGGAGTTAAGAGCTCTCCCAGTAGGACCACACCTCCTTTCATCCATCAGCAGAGTGGTGGAATAGCAAAATAACTGACGGATGGAGGAGGCACTGAAAGTATGATATGTGCAGAATTTCGCTAAAGGCTGCAGTTTGGTATGGAGGAGAGAGGGGGCGGGACCAGCATGGCCACCAGTGCCGATTATCATTATATTTTAGATGTTTAATTCCTATTGTACTACTTTGTTTTAAATGTATGATTACAATTGAACCTTGATTATAATATGGGGAGATCAAATTAAGCATTCTGATTGGTTGAGAGTGAGTCACGAGGTGTAGTTTATTCAACCACAAAGTACTGTACAGCCTGTTTACATTTAGAGCGTTCCATATCAGTGCGCACTTAAAATAAATGACGTTTTAAACGCGGTTCAGGAACCAGGGCCACGCCCCACGCGCAGCTCGTTCCCGCGCACCGGGGTACTTAAACACAGTCAACCCGGCATGTCCGTCTCGACTCAGTCTCTACGTCGATCCCGCAATGGAGTTAGAATTAGCTAGCCCTGCTCATCCACCCATCCACAGCCAACCCCCACATCCCGAGGGAACTGCTCACCGTCTTCGGGCCCATTGAGCTAAAACAGCCCCTCCCCACCCAGTCCAAGGACCTCACAACAACCGAGTTTGCTTATGCGTTCTCCCTCTACAGAAACGTCATATGCACCGCCCACCCCGACCGCAGGCCAGAGTTAGACGCTTACCTCACTATCATCCTTGACTTGGCCCTGCGTTTTGGCAGCAAC
Organism: Taurulus bubalis; assembly: GCF_910589615.1. NCBI lineage: Eukaryota > Metazoa > Chordata > Actinopteri > Perciformes > Cottidae > Taurulus > Taurulus bubalis. The sequence goes on along the minus strand of NC_136598.1, from coordinate 885,812 downwards.
GCCTTTTACACGCATCACATCCTGTCTGCCTCCGAAGCCGCCGGTTGTGCGCAACAGTTCAACCCGGGCATTGACTGGGGCACACTCGACGCGGAAATTTATTGTAGGGTGTTCGCAGCGCGCCGCTCCCTCAACTGCGAACTCTGCAGCGCGCCAGCTCACCCGGCCAACACATGCACCCTCACCGTATCCCTACCCCGCCGTCTCCCACAGCCTGCCGTCCGCACCCCCCCCCCATCCACAGACCAGCCTCCCCCCAGCGACCCACCGCAGGCCCTCCCCCCAACAGCGTCGACAGGAGAGGCAGACCCGTCTTCCACCAGGGAGGGAGGCCTGTCTGCAACAATTTCAACGACCTAGGCTGCAGCGCCTCCGCCTGCCGGTTCCTCCACACCTGCTCTTTTTGCGGTGGGGCACACAACAGACCAGCCTGCCCCCACAATCCGGTTCAGCATAACTTCCGTATGTACCTCAGTACCCCCATTAACATTCTAGCGTTAGCCTCTGCCCTCTCAGGCCACCCCGACCGCCAGCTCGCAAGCTATCTCTTACAGGGCCTCGCACACGGCTTCCACCCGGGCGTACAGGCGAAGCCCGAGTCCCCCTTCACTTGCACAAACCTCCAATCCACCAGCTCCGAGCCCGACATAGTAGTCAAAAACGCATTTATGATCGGCCCGCTCACCAGCCGCCCTTCCCCACCTTCAGGATAAGCCCGATCGGCATAGCTACCAGAAAATACTCCGGGAAAAAGAGACTGACAATAGACCTCTCATCCCCCCGCGGCTCCGTCACACCAAGCATTAACAGCCAAATCCCCAGCCCGGACTACTCCATGCAGTACGCTTCCATCAGCCACGCCATTTCCCTCATCCGCCTCGCAGGCCACGCAGCTTGGCTGTCCAAAGTAGACATCGCCAACGCCTTCAAGGTAATGCCTATCCACCCCGACTTCTGGCACCTTTTTGGCGTTCTTTGGAAGGGCAAATATTATTTTGCTGTGCGCCTAACCTTCGGGTGCAGGAGCAGCCCAAAAATCTTCGACTGCCTAGCAGAAGCACTCTGCTGGGTCCTGATTAACGTGCACAAACTCCCGTACGTCGTCCACCTCCTGGACGACTTCCTTACAGTCACACCAGCCTCTTCCCCTCCAGCACTCGGTCTCCACACCGTGACCTTCGCATTTCAAGAACTCGGAGTCCCGCTCTCAGCCGAGAAAACCGCAGGCCCAGCCACGTCCCTAGAGTTCCTCGGCATCACTTTAGACTCAGTCCGTTCCCAAGCATCCCTACCCACCGAGAAAGTCAACCGCATCTCCCTACTCATCGCAAACTTCCTCCTGGCCCCGACATGCACCAAGCGTCAACTGCTGTCACTACTAGGCCACCTGAACTACGCCATACGCATCATCCCCCAGGGTCGATCCTTCCTGTCACACCTCCTCTCAGTCGCCGCCTCCGTCACTAATCTCCACGCACGGGCCACACTCGACAAATCATGCAAATCCGAGCTTTAATTATGGCAACAGTTCCTATCCTCCTGGAACGGCATCTCCTTTTTCTACGACGACCACGTCACCAAACCAGAAGACATCCAGCTCTTCACCGACGCAGCGCCCTCCACTGGCTTCGGCGGCCTCTACGGCAACAAGTGGTTCTCAGCCCCATGGCCGCCCGAGTTCGCATCCCTGACCCCCTCCTCCGCAATATTCGAAACGTATCCCATCGTGATAGCAGCCATCCTTTGGGGGCACGAATGGTCAAAAAAGACCATAACCATATACTCCGACAACAGCGCGGCGGTAGACATAATTAACAGAGGACAGTCGCGCTGCCTCGATATTATGCAGCCCGACACCAATCCGTCACCCACATTCCGGGCCACAAAAATTCCATCGCCGACTCTCTCTCGCGCTTCTCGTTTCAGAAGTTCAGGCGATTAGCACCAGCCTCGGACCCAACGGCAACCCCGGTCACACCGTTTTCAGCCACTACCTTCAATTGAACCCACATCCGGCAGAGCTAGCTTCTGCCTCCCGAGACGCCATCCTTAACAGCGTCGCCCCCGGAACTCTCTCCTCATACATCACCGGGTGGAACAGCTTTAAGGCTTTCCACGCCTCCGCCAGCCGGCCATTCCCGTCACTCGACGTCCTCACTCTAACCCTATTCATCACGCACGCACATTCCCACCTCAGGATAAAAACCTCCACCATTTGGACCTACCTAAGCGGCATCAACTTCCTCACCAAACTGGCAGTAGGGGCTCCGTGTCCAGCCACGTACCACTCTCATGTCGCCATGCTACTGAAAGGCCTCGGCAAGGCCGAACCGCGCCCCGCACCGAGTCGCCTGCCCCTCACGTCGGATCTCCTCGCCCGCTGCATCCACACGCTCCGCTCGGGTTACCTGTCCCCCTTCACCGACAAAACACTGGAGTCGATGTTCCTGCTCGCCTTCTTCGGCTTCCTGCGCTGCTCGGAGTTCACCGCCCCAAGCTCCGACCACCAGCCGTCGCAACACGCAACCATGTCGGACATCTCGGTCTTCCCTCCCGACACAATCATCTATCTCCTCAAACGTAGCAAGAACAACCAGCACGGTCCGCCACAACCCATCCACCTCTTCCGCCTGGACTCATTCCTCAGCCCGTACGAGCCCATTCGCGACTACCTAACCCTGAACGACATCAGGAACGCCCACCGACGCCTGTCCACGTAGCCGTCTTTTGGGAGACTCTGATCTGCAGAGCGCCAAGAGACGGCCCCCACCCACGGTCTCTACCCCCGACGTCACCGGCTGGCAGCCGCCGCCGCAACCGCCGCCGCCGAACCCGCCTCTTTCTCCCATCCCTCTCCCCTCATCCCTCACTCCCCTCCCTCATCCCTTACATAATTGAAACATAATTGAACCAGGTAGTGACATTGGGGTCAAAAGAAAACTACTGAAAGGACACCAAAGCAGTACAAATAACTGCTCTTTCTCTCTATTATGATATACATATGGTCATATACGCATATATACTGGGGGTTATACGGAAGTGACGTTTATGCATGTAATGGCGACACACGGTGATCCATTAAAACCTGCTGAGCAAATTAAGAAGCCTCTATTGCCTTGATTCACACATATTGTATATATTATTATGATCGTTTATGCATCCTCATAATCATTAATCACTTACTTAATCATTAATGATTAATAATAATTAATCATGAATCATTAATCACCACACACACAAGACCAAATAAAAATTGACGGTGCTTGGAGTCCAGCAAAAATGAATAAAATGCACACAGTCAGGTCTTTTTCACCCACTTCACACGTCCTCCAGTGAGAGAGAGAGAGATACATGGGCAATAAAGGGAGAGGACGCTGCAGATAATGAAAAGCTATGAGACTTACGTCGGAGAAAGAAAGACAGAAAGAATGAGCAATGAAGAGGGAGGGGGAGGCCAGATTAGCGAGGCGTATCTCCAGACCGGCGTAATTACCCATCATCCTCCGCTGTAATGCTCCTCTTATCGTCCGGCTCTTCGGAGAGAGGGAAACTTTGGAAACTGATCCGCTCGTCCTATTCGTCTCTTCCCTGCACCCCGGTTATCACTGCAGCAGGTTGGAAGTGTGGGGGGAGGTAGGAACATTTGTGGCGGGAAAAAGAGAGTGGTTGTGAAGGGGGAGGACGAGGGATTGATGTGAACGAGAGTGACATAAAAGGTCAAGAGGAGGACAAAGAGGAGAAGTTGTGGCCAAATATGATCACAACGCAGGAAGGACGAAGACACGGAGAGGAGACAAAGAACAAGTCGAGAGATAAAGATTGATATTAAGTGCACTGTGAAGGAACACAGAGGCGTTTGGATAAAGGAACAAACGTTTCGCGTCTTCACGTAGGCTGAAAATTGCAGGACAAGTGAAGGAGGCGTGTCCCTCACAACCTTCGCTTGATCCCACATTTGCTGGCCCGTTTCACCTTCTTTTATGGTCACCTGAAGTTGGCTCTTACGTGTTCTGTCAGTTGCTATTTTGTGTGACAAACATTGTTAAACCATAACGTTGCATGCCGGATCAACACCGTCCCCAGAGAAGAGCGTTCATGTCGAACTTCACAAAACCCCAGATTATGCACAATGGCAGCATTTTCTTGTGTGCGGTATGTTTAATGTTAGGGAAAGAATGCGATTTCAACAATGTTAACCTTTGAGCTCCGAAAAAGGTTGTAACCTTTATGCCTAAAAATGTTCGGATTGGGGCATGTTGGGTATTATTCCTTGCATAAATTTCTGCTTAAGACATGTGACGCTTTCTAAGAAACCTTGGAAATGATGGCGAGGTTACGGTGTTTATGTAATTACATAAACTTAACGGTAAGTTTATTTTTTTCTTTTCGTCTATAACTCTTCCCACAAGGCTTTACTGTATTTCAGCAATTTAAATTAAGTTAATCAATGTAGTGGTTCCGGAGATACTTTAGGAAACGTCACTTGACTTGTTTTTTAATTTCCTTGTCCGATAATGGGCACCACGAGGTGCGGGGCTCAAAAGGTTAAGCATAGCTGCATAAAGGTAACACTACTTCCTGCATTGGCCCTAATCAATGGGATCAGACATGAATATTGGGGTCCGGAGACGTCCAATATAAACTCCGTGGGTCGGCTCCACTGTTAGCATGTTAGCTAGCTCAATGTCTACACTAAAGTGCACTGTCTACGCAGTCCTTTTTAAAACATCGATTATCACCAGTTGCACTCAGTCAAGACAATTCAAACGTCTGTCTCCAGTTTGTGTCAATGAACTTGCACCAAGCAATAGTGCACTAGGGGGCGCTGTGGCTCAGGAGGCAGAGTGGGTGATTAATTGCAGGTGGTTCGGATCGTCCTGGCAACATATCCAAGTGTTATTTAGCAAGACAATAAACCCAGAGTTGCTCTTGATGGGAAGGCGAGTGCTTTAATTGCAGCTCTATGTGTGATATTGTGTGCGGTTGGGTGAATAACAGACACATTATGTGCTTTGGTAAAAATAACAAAAAGGTTCTCACATAAGTGCAGTCCATTTACCAAGCTTCTCTCTGTCCTCTTGTTCGTAAACACACTGGCATCATCCCCTTGTTTCTGGCACAAGCAGCACCTAAAGCGTTTCAACATTACATTTGTCAATTTAGCTCACGCTTTTATCCTAAGTGACTTACCATTAGTGCATTCAACTATGCGGGTACACATCCAAAAAAGTGCAAGAGCATCAACTTCTGCTGATTTATTTAGAGTGCTACATTTAGAGACAATAAAAAGTAAAGAAAGACAGTGTTTATGTATTTATTTTTTCTTGGGCCAAGGTGCAGCCTAGATTAGTGAGTTTTCAGTTATGACGTTATTGCTGCCCTGATGTCAAAGGGAAACCTGTTCCGCCACAGGCCTTTCTCATGGAAAACATTTAGACGTGTCACGGTAGGAAAAGTACAGGTATAAATAATTAAACAATTGGGGCCAGAAATGAATTTAGCTGCAATGATTTCAGGGCCTGCTCGCTCACTGTGGGTTTTTCTCAAAGGATGCTTCTGGGTCCTACAGAGACTATAGGCAAGACCTAACATTCGGAGAGTACACACTGAAACACTCTAATCAGCGTCATCATTTTATTTATGGAGAGCAATTTAATTGCTGCACGTTGATGTAGCGGCCAACCATCAGACCAATAGCACAGCATGCGAGATACATATGCAGGGCTCTCAAGTTTTTAAGACAGGTAAGCGTGACATCTCTCTCTCTCCCCCCGGACGGAGGCGAGGGGGGGGGGGGGGGCACGGCCGGGATTACATTTCACCCAGATACAACAGATACGTTTTTCTGATTGGCTATTCGTGTCGCCCATCTCTTTTTATTGATTGGCAGGGGATTCGGGGGAGACGCGCTTGATTCCTCCATGGTGAGGGCAGCGCGACCAGGTCATGTTTGCGTGCTGCGGCACATTAAATAGCCTAGAGTTTTTTTTCAGCGTGAGAAATACGATGTGTGGCGGGGCGTGACTTAAGACCGAAATGCGTGACAGTCACGCTCAATGCGTGACACTTGAGAGCCCTGCATTTGGGATTCAGTGTCTTACCTAAGGACACTTTGACAGGGACTATGGGACCAGGGGATCAGACCGGGACAGGCTGGGGTGTACAATTGGAAATATAACGTCTATTTAATTTAGGAGAGACCAGTCAGATGAAGAAAAGATCACTATTTATTATTACCAGATGATATGTGATGATAAAGTAATTTGTCATGGAGGGGCATCTGCCCTAAGCAGCAGCAAGATATCCTCCTGACTGAAGTTACGCTAGAGCTTCATTTGACAGATAAAGGGAAGGAGAATGTGGGGAAAGAAGAAGAGATTTAAGGGAATGAAGATGAGGGCTGGGAAAGAGCATGGAGGGAAGGTTGTTGGTGAGAATGAGAGAGCAGAGAAGAGAAAGACTTAGAAATGGAGAGAGGAACCAGAGTAAAAAAGAGGCGGCGAGGAATAAATAGAGGGAGAGAGGGATGGAGCATGTGATACAAAATGGATGAGGTTACAGTGTTACAGCTGTAGCAGTTAGCATGTTGCATTATTCATGAGGTGGTTGGGTTAGATTGAGGTTTTCATGAGCACTGATTCTAGTCAAGTGGGTTTAAAATTGTTCCCCTGGGTGCCCATGTCTCTGAATGTTATGAGGTCGGATTGTACTGGTTTTTCCCCTGTTTGTTCGTGAGTAATCCTGTCTTGTTCCTATCTTTTGGATTCCTGGTTTTGTTTTTGTTCGTTCCACCTCCCGTTTTGAAGCCTGTCCTAAGTTTTGTTTTATGGAATACATTTACTTTCAACTGTTGCAACGACATTTGGGTCCTCTCCTTACCCCACACCTGACAGAACAATCCGACCACTACCTGGACCCAGCCTGCAACTTTTGGTTTTGTTTCATTCCTATTTTCCGGTACTGCCATGGTAGGTCCATGGCCAGGCACTGTGCGCCTCTACTCTTGTGACTCCTATGGCCAGAGCCTGGGTTATTATGACCAGGTTATGGACCCAGAGCCTGACGCCGTTTTTGAGCCCCGCCAGGTTTTGGCTGGTCCCCGGGGTCACCAGAAGGGACCCTTGGACCACGTGATGGACCCTGAGCGTGACCCGTGGTGGGGGTCCCGGCTGGCTCAGGGTGGGCCCTGTAGCCTGAGGACTCCTGTAGCAAGACTCCTGTCGCCAGGGTTCCTGGTCCTGAGGCCCGAACCTCTGGGTCTCGCCGAGGTCGGCGTTGTGTCCCCGCTGCTGCCCCTGCGCCGCAGTCCACGCCGGGTCCAGTTGCTTCTTCCACACGGCGGGCGATCTCGGCCACCCGTGTCCCGTTGGCGCTCGGCCCGACTTCCTGCCTTCTGCCAGCGGTTTGGCTGACACGGGGTCCATGTCTCCAGTTGGAGGTCCGGCCGAGCCCTGCTCTTTGTCTCCAGTCAGCGGTCCGGCCGAGCCCTGCTCCTTGTCACCAGTCGGCGGTCCAGACGATTCCTGCTCAACTTCTTCAGTCGGTGGTCCGGCTAATCCCTGCTCCACGCCTCCATCACAACGACCGGCTTTTCAGGGACATGGAGGAGTCTCTCCAAGCCCTGTTCCCAGACAGGGTCCTGGCTCCCCCTGGCCTGTCGGCGTTCCCCGCCTCTGTGCCGCTGCCAGCCTCTGCACCGGCTCCCGCCTCTGTGCCACTGCCAGCCTCTGCATTGGCTGCCGCCTCTGTGCCACTGCCAGCCTCTGCACCGGCTCTCGCCTCTGTGCCGCTGCTAGCCCCAGACCCGGCTTCCGCCTGTGCCGCTGCCAGCCCCATACCCGGCCCCCGCCTCTGTGCCGCTGCCAGCCCCAGACCCGGCTCCCTCCTCTGTGCTGCTGCCAGCCACAGACCCAGCTTCCGCCTCTGTGCCGCTGCCAGCCCCAGACACCGCTGCCGCCTCCGGGCCGCAGCAGATCCCTGCTCCCCGTGTCCAGCCGGCCCCCCGGCCTATTCCGGCCACCCGTGTCCAGCCGGCCTCCCGGCCTATTCCGGCCCCCCGTGTCCTGCCGGATCCCTGGCCTGTTCCCGGCGCCCCCGAGTCTAGTGCCCCTGAGTCCAGTGCCGCCTCGCAGCCGTCCCCAGTCTCTACTGCCGCCTCGCAGCCGTCCCCAGTCTCCGCTGCCGCCTCGTAGCCGTCCCCAGTCTCCGCTGCCGCCTCGCAGCCGTCCCCAGTTTCCGCTGCCACATCGCAGCCGTTCCCTGTCCCGGCTGCCGCCTTCAAGCTGCTGCCGACACCGGTTTCTCCACCGGCGCCCCCCATCTGAGTCCCGTTCCCCATCTGAGTCCCGTTCCTCTTCAGAGTCCCGTTCCCCTTCAGAGTCCCGTTCCCCTTCAGAGTCCCGTTCCCCTTCACAGTGCCCCGGCTCTCCGTAAGAGTCTCCCGGCTCCCCTTCCTGTCCAGAGTCCTGGTCTCGTTCTTCGGAGCCCCCGTCCCCCAGAGCACATCTGTGCGCCTGGTGGCCGTCCTTCGGCACGCCCTCCGGACTACTGCTGCCCGCCTGGTGGCCGTCCTTCGCCACGCCCTCCAGACTACTGCTGCCCTTTTGTTCGTTCCACGTCCCATTTTGAAGCCTGTCCTAAGTTTTGTTTTATGGAATAAATTTACTTTCAACTTTTGCAACGGCATTTGGGTCCACACCTGACACTGATATTTTTTATCCAAAAATACTGGCAATTCATCTGTTTTTTTTAGGCTGAGAGATGTTTTATTACAAGGGGACTCCAAATTCAGATGCTTTAAAAACAGCATCCTCTAAGCAGATGAGTGTTACCACTGAGTTTTACTTTTTTTCAGTTGAATGTGCCAAATGATTTAGATTGAAATTCCAGTGGTTTCCCTTCTCTTCCATTATTTATTGTCAGCAGCTGCTCTCCTGTACAACAAACTAACAGGGAAACCAGAGGACCCACACGACGAAGACAGTATCCTGACATCATTCCACTGCTTGTTTAGACATCGTGGCCCCGCTCTCGGGTTGACAGCCTCATCTCCTTTGCCTGCCTGGTTTTGACTTTTGCTCAATTTTGACTGGGAGTGCACTTGAACTTTCTATTTCAGCTACCTGGCCTGAGTGTCATGTTTTTTTGGGGGTTCAAACCACTTTGTGCTGACAAGTGTGTGTGTTCACCATCTTCTCTTGCGGGACATGCTGCTGCAGCTGCCGGGTGCTGATCAGAAAACATTCACTGCAAGCCTCTCCACCCACGTTCCAATGCTGTATGTTTACAGCCATTGAGACTGACAACAGAGGAATTCAAAGAGGTATACACCTCTTCTAAATAGGACACCATCATCATTTCAACATTGTTTCATGGTAATTCACTAGCAGTAATCTAGTTAGTTAGTTTAGCTTTATTTAAATCAGGCAACCTCCTGTTCTGAAAGGTGAAGCCAATGAGGTTCTCTATACTTCTCTCTACTTCTCTCTTGATTTATTCCCTCAGATCAACATTGTAAACATTGTAAACATGATTTTATGTCTCAATCTGTAGTTTCAAGTCTTCTTCAATACAGCATGATGTTCATTTGGTAAAGTATGGTCATTTAGAGTCAAACAGACCATAAAGCAGGGGACGCTTTAGGGCGGGGCTACAAGGTGATTGAAAGGTTGCTCCCCGAGTTGTATATCGTCGTCATGCCTCCGCATTTGGTCACTTCCATTAACTTGTTGCAAGAAACAAAGATGGCGACGGTCAAAATGACAAACTGTGGCTTCAAAACTGCAGTACACAAACCAATGGGGACATCACGAAGACTACGTCCACTTCTCATTGTCTATGATTGATTGTTGTTCACTGTATATGGCTGCTCACAGCTTGGTGACTGAACAACCAGATCAGTGGACTAAAACCTGCAGAGCTGCTGCTAACTGTCTGTGTTCTGCAGCACCACAGAAAGCCTCTTCATACAGTGTTAATATGAACAATATTACTTGACTCAAGCTCATAAGTACTGATAAGCAATTATGGCGCATACCAGTGTGTTCGACCTTGCTTACAAGAACGTATAATGCTCACTAATGCATCAGCTCTCATAAAACATTCAACTTGAACTGAATTATAAGTACAATCATCTAATGAATATAAATGAATTGTTATCTATAAGAGGTTGTATGTTTGTAAGCCAGTGCTAACTAAAGTGAATTCATAATCATGAATCAATAATACATCATCGGTCATGTTGCTGCATTACGTCAAATGATGTTTGACATGTGCAAAATAAACCATGTTTCAAGGTCTATTTTAGATAAACTATAGATTTCTGTTCCATTTAAAAGTATATGTGTATATATTAAATTATTAAGATTCAAAACATCAATATTTCTTGAAACATTAAGTTTTATTAATTCATATTTAATGCTCCAGCAAGGGATTTGCATGTTCAGACCAGACGCTTATGTGTGCGTGACAATTAATGAAATAAGTGTTGGACAATGGACAGTTTTTAAAAACCAACTCTACAAACGCAGATTATTATTTTATTATATAGACCTTTAGCCCCAACCAATACTGATTAATCAGACATCGCACAGCTGTATTACTCCTCAGCAGCTGGGAACAGACTGTGGTGGAGAGAAGGGAGTTCCCTTCTTTGTTAACAGAGGAGAGAACCAAGGACATACTATATAAGGGTGTAACAGGAACTACAGTATATGGGACAAAGGATCCCAGCCAGTTTTGGACCAGGGACACCGTTGCTATTCTGTGAATAAGAGGAGCCACTATTATTCATAACTCTTAGCACTCAGCTTATCTAGGCCACACACATATTCCCTTCTCCTGTATGCCCACTTTAAACGCCCGCAGGACATCAGGGACATGATGGCACCCGGAGCTGGTGGCTTCAGACAAAATTAGAATTCTCTTGTCAGAAAACATCAGATGTTGTTCCGGACTAATTGAGGAGGCCATTTACATATATATTTTTTGGCTGTCTTTTAGGTATTTCTGCTTCATTGGATGGTTCACTGAAGAAAGACAAGACACGTAAAGGAGATACAAAGGTTACAAAGGTCTCGAGTCACACATGCACTGTGCTGACCAACCTGAAAGCTTGATTAAATGATATTGTTATTTGAAACTCCACACTAACATGTTGTTTTCTCCCCATATGGGAACATTTATTTCCTATTTGTCTTTTTTTTTTTCCCATTTTCTCGATTTTACATAATTTTAAAATTTCCCTTGTTAAAGTCACTAGCATATGATACATACTCATGTGTTGTATATTTACAGAACAATCTCAGCTATCTATATAATGGAGGCACAATTGTCCCAAGTGTAAAGAGAAAATATGACTAAAGCTGAAAAATGTAATCTTGATTTTGAAAAAATTTCATATTTGTTGTGAAAACATAACTTTACTCATGTGGTATATCGGTTTTGGTGATGGAAACTGGTTTACCAAAGGTCTTAGGTTCACAAAAGCAGTGGAATATATGAATAAAATGGTAGACACATGTAAATAAATGTCTAAAACCAAATGTATTATTATATGGTGGGGATGATGAGCTGTGGCTGGCTTTGCGGCCTGCTATGGTGATGTGTTGGCAGGCAGACGGACAGAGAGACTGCTGCAGCTGCATGTTGCATGTTGTCCTCTGGACCCTCGCAGCTCTGAATCCACTCTGTAAAATACATTAATACAAGTCAGTATGAGTTCACTGAAATAAAGTTAACGGTGATAGAGACAACAGTTGATTACCCACAGTTCATAGCTGTAGTCAGCTATCTCCGTTAGCTCTCGTTAGCTCGCGCCGTGTTAGCAGCACCTAACATGACAGAAACACTGCTGTGGTAACGATTAACAGAGATCCAACGCTGCTAGGCTTACTAAGTTCACTGTAAGAAAGATAACGGTGATAGGGACAACAGTTGAGTATGCACCGTTCAGTGGTAGACATGGAAGAGACATCCAACACGGCGCTAACTAGTGACGTGCTAACGCTACGAAGCTATCGTCAACAAACAAACATTAGCTACGGTCTTACAAACACATAATGTAGGTCCAACACGACTAGTCGTACTAAGTTCACTGTAAGAAAGTTAACGGTGATCGGGACAACAATTGATTACTCACCGTTCAGTCTCACAGAAACGCTGTAGCCAGCTATCTGGCCCGTTAGCTCCGGCTAGCTCCTTGTTAGCGAATCCTTCAGGCACTGAAGCTGCGCCGTCAGTCCCCTTCAATATAGCTTTGCTCAGGACTCTTTGCTTGGCATCTTATGACTCACACTGAAGCTTTGCACACGTCGTAAGACACGTTCATGTTTAGATGCTCAGACGCGGAAGTGGAAACCATATCCGCCAGATTTGAAACCATATCTCTGTGACGTATTATTGGGGAGATATCATTTTATTAAAAACTAATACATCTGGTTTAACGCGTCGATGCAGGCCCCACCCCCAAAGGGTTAAGTCTGCTTATTTCACGCAGCCTGACTGCAGCTTGATTACATTTCACACTCAGCTTGTACCCCATCCTCCATGGGCCCTGTTTCTCGTACCTGGCTAAACAAAGTCAAGCAAATGTCCTAATCTCCATCTTAAATTAGCGAGATGATTGACATCAGGCTATCTGGGTTTCTTCACGGCTGACACAGCCAGACGTCAGTCACCTGGATAAATGCGCCCGCTCCTCTTCAGAAGGATAATAATGGAGCACTGACACCACGATGTTCTAACAGTACAATGGCAAATAAACTCAAAGGAACCTCTTTTTATTCCTCTGCTGAGAAGCAGGAGATGATCATGAAGGCATATGAGGAAGTTAATACCGTAGTCATTCACAGCAAACGCATTGCGAATATTCCAACGTTTTTGCAACATTGTTGCCGTGAACGCAACTTAACTCCGCCCCCGCTGCGAGACATAAGCGTCACAAATATATCAGACAAGTTAAATGCATCAGTGTTGAGAAAATGTATTGGCAAATTGGAAGTGCTTCATCACCCAGAGATCAATCAGATTATATTTACGAATAAATATATACTTATGAGGATATATATACTGTATGCGCGTATGAATCATGTACTACATGTATGTGTAGATTACTATATAACTAGGAGTTTGAATATGTGTATGGGCGGATCAGCATATATGTATTATTCATAATCAGAAATTCAATCAATTGAAGCAGTGAAAATAAATTGTGTGTGATTCTCTGTATTCTTATCATGATCACCGTAATCATTTTCTACAATAATGATATGTATGGTGTACTAATAACACTGTCATATAATTATGATGCTTTCAACACATCCATAAGTTTCTTAAGAGCTAAATAAACTTAAGAACAGCGGCATGCAGCGGCTGACAGTCTGTGTCTGAGACGATCAGCTGCGCCTGTGGTGATCAATGTCCGCGGCTCGAGAAGCTCTCGTAAATAAATTATTTCTTGCCGGCAAAATCTATATCGTCGTGTACAGGAAGTCATGATGATGTAAAGGATGGATCCTGGCGATCTGAAAGAACTCGCTCCCTATAAAACTAATATAACTAATATCGCTCCTTCATCAATGAGGAAGGGAGCTGCCGTTTTTGTCCGTGGGAGTGGCCAGTTTATCCAGTGAAGTTCAGTAAGCCTGCCCGGGAGCAGGTTTACATTTTTGGCTGTGTTGCTATGGTGATTTATCTAAGCTTGCTTCGAGAAACCGAGAAAGCCTGACCTACGTCATCTTATCCCGACAATTAGCCGCTAACTCAGTAAGCCAGGTACGAGGAACAGGGCCCTGGTCTGTGTTCTTTCTGTAAACACATATTAGGTTGTTTTTTTCTTACCATTATTCATGAGTTGCTCAAATTATATTGAGGTTTTCATCAACTCAGATACTTGAATGAAACAGATGTTGAATATTTAAGCCCAGGGCTCAAACTGAATAAAATCACTCTCGCTCTGCCAGTCAGATTCAACAGAATATTGTTCTGTTGTCATGTAGGAGCTCGCCTGGCCCATTGTTTGGGAGACACTGCGTTAGAATGATTGTTATGCAAGTTAAACATATGACTAACCAGATTATTCTGCTGACGTCTGTAATGCTGCATTCCATGGCAAGTCCATGGTTATCACTGCGTACGCCACGACTTCAAAGTGTTAGAAGATGGATAATAACACTGAGTGGCTCCCAGAGGCAAAATACAAAATGGCTTTGGTTATACAGCCCAATTACTAAATGGTTCATCCTCATCTCTAAGACACACAGTTAGCTACTAGCTGGTGAAGAAGAGGCGTCCAAAAAGCTGAAAGGAGAATATTGGACTCACATTTGTCGGCCGGCCAAAATGTTAGCACATGTTCAGCATGTCACCGTTGTGTCTAAAGTGGCCAAAAAAGATCAGTTCCATCGTTGTCAGGCTGTCATCATGTTGGATTCACTGAGTAGTTGCATTGAACAAGTCAATGATTGGATCTGCCAATATGTGGTCTATAGCTAAAGACGAGCGACTAAAGGTCAGCGATCAGCTTTAGTCACTAACATTAAAAAGGCCACGTTGGAAGTCTTTACGAAGTCATGGACATAAAAATATGATCGCTGTAAAAAATATACATCAAGAATTACGCGACTGGTGCTCAGCGTTAGGGTCGTCCTTCAGTCAGAGGATCGGCTGATTCCAGACTCCGCTAACATGTTAAGTCCAGTGTCCTTAAGAAGAACAGACGAGACCATATCAATCCAGTTCTGAGGTCTTTGCAGTGGCTTCCTGTGTGTCAAATGAATTATTTTAATATACTGCTGTTGGTTTATAAAACACTGAAATGTTTACATATCTGATCTTCTGCAGCGTTACAACCCATCCAGACCTTTCTGGTGGTCTGGTTTGGTTCTGCATACGGCCCCCAGATTAACCCTTTGGGGGCGGGGCCCGCGGCGATAAACCCAGCGTAAAACCAGGTGTTTAGGTTTTTAATAAAATTAGATCTTAGCAATAATACGTCACAGAGATATGGTTTCACATCTGGCGGATATGGTTTCCACTTCCGCGTCTGAGCATCTAAACATGGACGTGTCTTACGACGTGTGCAAAGCTTCAGTGTGAGTCAGAAGATGCCAAGCAAAGAGTCCTGAGCAAAGCTATATTGGAGGGGACAGACGGCGCAGCTCCAGTGCCTGAAGGATTCGCTAACAAGGAGCTAGCCGGAGCTAACGGGCCAGATAGCTGGCTACAGCGTTTCTGTGAGACTGAACGGTGAGTAATCAATTGTTGTCCCTATCACCGTTAACTTTCTTACAATGAACTTAGTACGACTAGTCGTGTTGGACCTCCATTATGTGTTTGTAAGACCGTAACTAACGTGTGTTTGTTGACGATATCTTCGTAGCGTTAGCACGTCACTAGATAGTGCCGTGTTGGATGTTTCCTTCCGTGTCTACGACTGAACGGTGCATACTCAACTGTTGTCCCTGTCACCGTTAACTTTCTTACAGTGAATTTAGTACGTCCAGTAGTGTTGGACCTCCATTATGTGTTTGTAAGACCGTAGCTAACGTTTGTTTGTTGACAATAGTTAGCGTTAGCCAGTCGCTAGATAAATAGCCCCGTTTTGGATGTCTCTTCCATGTCTACCACTGAACGGTGCATAATCAACTGTTGTCCCTATCACCGTTAACTTTCTTACAGTGAACTTAGTAAGCTAGTAGCGTTGGATCTCCGTTAATCGTTACTACAGTAGTGTTTATGTCACGTTAGGTGCTGCTAACACGGCGCGAGCTAACGAGAGCTAACGCGAGCTAACGGAGATAGCTGACTACAGCTATGAACGGTGGGTAATCAACTGTTGTCTCTATCATCGTTAACTTTATTTCAGTGAACTCATACTCACTTGTATTAATGTATTTTACAGAGTGGATTCAAAGCTGTGAGGGTCCAGAGGACAACATGCAGCTGCAGCAGTCTCCCTGTCCGTCTGCCTGCCAACACATCACCATAGCAGGCCTCAAAGCCAGCCACAGCTCATCATCCCCACCATATAATAATACATTTGGTTTTTGACATTTATCTACATGTGTCTAACATTGTATTCATATATTCCACTGCTTTTGTGAACCTAAGACCTTTTGGTAAACCAATTTCCATCACCAAAACCGATATACCACATGAGTAAAGTTATGTTTTCCCAACAAATATGAAACATTTCCAAAATCAAGATTCAATTTTTCAGCTTTAGTCATATTTTCTCTTTACACTTGTGCCTTGGGACAATGGTGCCTAATTATATAGATAGCTGAGATTATTCTGTAATTTAGGTTTGTATGTATCATATGCAAGTGACTTTAAAAAGGGAAATTTAAAAATTATGTAAAATCAAGAAAATGACCCAGACCCCAGAGTGTTAAAAACCTAACACGGAGAAGCAGTTGTGCACTACATACTGTTCAGATCTGTTCTTTTAAATTGGTTCTTATAGACATCGGGGGATCTGAAGTGCCTACCAACTCACAACCTTTGAAATAAGACAACCCAGTTGGTGTTTTGTGAGCTGCCTACATCAGAAGACATGTGATGCATCAAGCCATTCAGGATTTGGCTCCTCTTCATATGTCACATGCAGGCTCTTTAGACTACACCATCTGGGTATCTACACCCACGGCTTGAGAACTACTTTTGGAAAGGTGCACAATATTTCTTCTCTCAAAATACGATAGTGTTTTGTTTTACATTAAAGCACATACACAATACAAATACACTTATCTTGCCTTGAACTCCAGAAATATAAAGAACTAACTGTGTTTGTTCCCATGGCGGTGCTACTGCTTTTCAAACCTTTGATACGTCACGATGAAGAAGAGTCAAGACCATCCTCACCGTAGAAACACAGCACTCGCCCTCCAACCCTGTCTCCTAAAAATTACGTTCCCCAGAACTAATACGCATTCCCAATTACGTTTGATCAGAAACGTATCTCCTCCCTGATTATGTTTGTGTTTGACGTATTACACATACGTTGATTAAACACGTATACGTTGATTAAACACGTATGTTGATTATACACCAATTTTTGTTTTATTGTTGTTTGACGTATTACAAATATGTGTATAATCGTGTGTTTGTGTTATTGTTTTCTTGCTTTATTTAAGCATATTTTAATTTTTAAACTCTGCGGAGAAAAAAGAAAAGAGGGGCGGGGTTGCGCTCTCAAAAATCCTGACATCCTCTTAAAAGCTTTTCAGAATCCTCAAACTCATGACTCACGTCCCATTGGTTTGTCAATTGGTAATCTCTGCCAATTGACACAACCAAGTATGACTTCTTATCTTAACTATAAAAATGGCAGATCGGAAAATATTCATGAAGTCTAAGTTCATTTGCACAAAAGAAGGGAAACGTTTTTTTCCTGTGTTGAGGCATCCATCTGGGAGCAGGCCAGCAAGAGGTTTTTAATAAAGAAGGCCTGGAAACAGTGTTTAGATTCAGATGGCATCTGCGTGAGATGATTTCTCAGAGGACGCCTGATGAGATGGAAGCTACTTTATCGCTTGTTAGCCAAATTAAACATTCGGTGAAGTGCAGAACTTTTTATGAGACGCCGTCCTCACGTCAAATGACTTGAACTAGTTCATTAGAAAAGTGGAGGAAACAAACGGAAAAATAATGACATTACTGTGAATCAATTATCTTTTGGTTGCCGTGCGTATGTCTGTGTCTGGCCCCGATTCCAGCAGGATCAGTAGTTGATATATTTTATGGTAAAACTTATAATAGTTGTTGGAAGTTTGCCTGATAATAAATTGGAATGAAATCAATAATTTTTTGCTCAGTTAAACCTGTTGAGCCTATAGGTACCCCTAATTAGGGTACCCTTTTATATCAGGTCACACGGTACAAATCAAGAAAAAAAAACTGGAATAAATAAGAAAAAACATGTTAGGTATCAAATTAAGGCCATTCCCACAGAGAGATAGGGTCCGTCGATTTTCTACCGGCACTCGGTCTGAGTCATGGGCTGCGGTCGAATAGTCCTTTTTAGTTAGTAACCTTCCTAACTGAGTGAAATGACCCGGAAGTACCTAAGTGCCCGCCATGATAAGTGCCGGTCAAATTGTCTAAACGCAAAGGAAAGGAGCTTCAATGCTTCCTAATTTAGCTCTTTTAGCATAGGAACCACTGGACCTGCCTTTACGAAAGGAGATAATGCCGACCTAGAATTCCTTGCGGCGGCAACATTTAAAGTGACGTATCATTCGGCCGTTCACGAAAACAATCGATCATGACCGACAAACGCAGATCATGTAAATAACCTTTGCTATAATTTGGGAATACTTTCACTAATCTGTTAAACCTGCTGGCAAACTATGAACGTTATGTGGCTGAAAACTGCTGTAAAGTGATCAAACTGACGTATTTGATATTCTCTCTGGTGTTGAACTTCAGCCCACTCTTTTATTTGACTTCAGCAGGGCTCTCAAGTTTTTAAGACAGGTAAGAGTGCCCCCCCCCTTCCCCCCCCATGGAGAAATGCGTGACACTTGAGAGCCCTGCTTCAGTGACAGAAGCTTTAATAAAAGAGTTCAACTGGACGAGATCATGTTTCTGATTATCATCTTTTTAATCAACTATTTTGTCACATTACATTAAAACACTTATCAAGTCAACACGAGTTGTGTGGTGTTTCATTAACTGTTGTCTGCATATTTTTATGATCAGATTATAATCTGCATATAACTAAACCATTACAACAAAAAGGGATATGAGACACATACTGTATATGACACACACCGTTAGTGGGAATATGTATTTCATTCAGAATGTTTGAAACTGAACAAAGAGACAGTTAGTAGCTTTGTACTCTGTGAAAAATACCTTGGTTTCACTTTCATATTCCTTCTTTAATTTCTATTCCAACCTCGTTAATAAAGTGAAACTATGAACCGGGTAGTTTATGTCGTCTGCATGATGCAACACTGTAAGAAGACGGACGAAGTATTTAAGATGCACTTTAAGTCTGGGCTACTCGGGTGAGGTATATGACCAAATGAGGTCAATTATATATATATATATATATATATATATATATATATATATATATATATATATATATATATATATATATATATCAGTGGTGGGTTTTAGACCAAGGCCTTCAATGACGTGTGTCCATATCAGGTGCGGACTGGGGAAGAAGGGGAAAAAAAGTGTCCCGGGAGTTCCTGTCTGACCCGCGCGTATTGAACACGGCGCTGCCCACTACACTACACGGCGCTGCCCACTACACGGCGCTGCCCACTACACGGCGCTGCCCACTACACTACACGGCGCTGCCCACTACACGGCGCTGCCCACTACACTACACTACACTACACGGCGCGTTCATCCAGACTGTCACGTGTGGACAGCAGAGCTCACTCTGCTATACGGACGATTTCTTTGCACTATTACGGGCATGGAGGTCACACGGTGTGGACCGACCGCGGAGCTATTTTCACCGTATAAGCGCCAAAGCCCCCCGCGCCTATTCTGGAAAAAAAAAAAAAAAAAAAAAAAAAGTAAAAGTAGTGAAGAAGGAGTTTTTTTCTTTCTTTTTTCAGCGGACGTTTCTGAGTCGGTAGAGCTCACGCAGCGCCTCTGACGCGGGATTCCCCCGCAACAAGAAGCACACTTCGTTATAACATGACAAAACAATACATGATAATAAAAAAACAGCACACAACACAACGCCACCGCAGATGAAACACAAAAAGCAACTCACCGGATGCTGTTCACTTAAAGACAAAGTCCATCCGCCTGTCCTTATTAACAACGAGTTCAGCAACGCGGTTGTTCGGTTTACGGAGCTTCAGTTCCAGCAACAGGCGCCATGGACCGGTGAGGACAGCCGAGCCTCCCGACCGCACCCCGGAAACCTCCACGTGTTCTAGGGCAGAACATATCCGCTCGACAGCAGCAGTCGACGCCTCAAATCCACCACCAAGTCCGTTTAAGTCCACCGAGCGCCAAAACACGCAAAAAAAACAACATGTCACAACTTCTCTAGCTTCCGCCTGAACCGTTCCAGCTCCCACTGAGCTCCGCCCTGTTGACACACTGGCCAATCACAGCGCATGTTGATGGTCACGCTGGGCCACTGACCAATCACACGTCCACGCCCCCTCGCAGGCCCTGCACGTCAAATAATCCGCCCAGTTTGTCAAACTAACGATCTGATTGGTTGAAGTCCATGACAATCAACCACAACGCCCACTCTCCGTGTACTTTAATCTGCAAAGGCCTGTTTAAACTGCTTTGCTGGCCTGGAGACACAGGAGAGAAAAAATCTGATTGGATGAAAGGTTCTCCTTCAAACCAGCTGCAGTCTGATAGCTGAAGACTGCAGAGCTGTACAATGAGAAAATAATCTGATAGGGAAAAATTATTATAATACATGTAGTGTGTAAAAACAATGAAATTATAAAATAGCTATAACTTTGTGAGTCTGTTTAGGCCAGCAGAGAAGGCTTAGAAGGCCCTGATGGCCCACCACTGAGGACGAAAATGAAATTGGCCGACTTCTGGTACGGTTTAGAGCATGGTCCCAAGAGACTTATTTTTAAGTGTATATGTGGTACATACGCCTATGAAATATTGTATATCTATGTTGAACGTACTGCGAGGGCTGCTTTGTTGAATTTAGTTGAATTTACCCCTAAGAAGTTAATGGGTCCTTTTCTTTTGAACACAAAGAGATACAAACAAGCTTTTGATGTATTGTGATGAAATTGAACCTTTAATGATCCACAGAGACTTTCGTAAAAATCGAAGCCAGCGTTTAGGAAGATTTGAGGAAAAAATGTTTTTTCACAAAATTCAAAATGGCGGAAATTCTAAGCAGGTGGAGCTAAATGTTCTCAGGGAGCTTTTTGTAGAGCAGAACCACCCGGACATGTGTGCCAAATGTAAGGCCAATTGGTGATGAGGGGGAAAAACTGTGGCCTTTCACAACTCATAGGTTGTCAAAAAAACAAACATGTTTTTTAGGGGGCGCTATCTGACTTCCTGTACGGTTTAGAGATCGGTCCCAAGAGAGTTATTTTTAAGTTTACATGTGTTACATATGGTTACCAAGATTCATACATGTAGGTCAACCGTAGCGCTGGGGCTGCTTAAATGAATATTTGTAGGGGGCCCTATCGAACCGAATTGTGATTTTGAAGCATTAAAATCATATCAGGTAACTACATATTTGCCTGTCAATGTGTGTGCCAAGTTTAGTTACGTCTTGAGCATGCTTAGTCCCTCAAAAGTACCTTCGTTGTTGACCGCGAAGGATGGGTCGCCACGGCAACAGCGTTACACGAAACATCAAATGCTTTGGGGGCTGGCATCATGAAAGTCTTATGTTTGTCTAGAAGTAATTTGATGTCGATCTGATCGACCTACTAAGAGAAGCAAGCCAAAGTATAAAACTATTTACTTCCTGTTGCCATTAGGTGGCGCTATGACTAATAAAAAAATAGACTGCACATGTCTTCAGGCCTGGAGTCTCATCAAACATGTGAAACCTGGAAAGGATCTTATCATGTGGAGTCGAGTTACATCGGTTTATTCGGTCATGGCGAAGGATCGAACTTCCGCGATGCTCCCACGACACGCCGTTCAACGGATCCTTACAATCTTCAAGGTGATGCATTACCAATGTCTTAAGTCTCTTCCGACGCATTTTAAAGAGGGATCTGAATAATCTTTGAGGAGCACGGTGTACAAGTAGAAAACATGTAACTTCATGTTGCCTTTAGGTGGCGCTATGACTAGGATTAAAAATGATCATATGGATGTCTTCATGGTCAAGAGGTCGTGACATATGACAAATATGGAGTAGATTCCATCATGTATGGCCGAGTTAAAGCAACTTCCATTTGCATGGAAAATGGTGTCTCTTTGGCGCTGCTCTGCGCTCACATAGTTCGATATTTTGAAAATCTTTTGATAACTTTTCCCTGCAAAGGTCTCAACATCATATTGCCCGAATGTGACATCAAATCAGGATCAGAATACAACGCCTGAAAACAAGGAAAATACCAAAATTGAGCGGTTCACTGCAGCGCCCTCTAGTGTCTGAATATTATGAAACAATTTGGGTACGTTAAGAGACACGATGTTGACATATGCTACAAAGTTTGTGAAGATAGGCCAAGTAATTTGGAAGTTATGTGTATTGACATATTGAGCCACACCCCTAAGAGGTTAATTGGTTAATAACTTCTAAACGCAAAGAGATATCAACAAAGTTGAACATATCGTTTGATCACATTGAACCAATGATGATCCACAGAAAATTTCGTAAGAAATGGACCCAGCGTTTAGGAGGAGATGACAAGAATGTATTTTTTACAAAATTCAAAATGGCGGAAAATCTAATTAGGCGCATTTTAATTTCACGGATGACTTTTTTGTAGAGCAGTCCCACCCGGACATGTGTGCGAAATTTCAAGGCAATCGGTCAAAGTTCGCAAAAAGGGTGGGCTTTCACAACTAAAGGAGGCGCTATAGAGACATTTTCTCAGACTTTTGGCCGACACCCAAATTATATTAAAATTTTCGCCGAGTCGGATGGGTGTGCCAATTTTGAAGAACGTAGATTTATCCCAAGCACCTCTTTTCCCTGCGCATAGGTCGACAATAATAAACAAACATTCGAATAACAATAGATCCTCGACTCTGACTACGTCAGTGCTCGGGCCCTAATTAAAAAAGGGAAAAAAAGGAAATTATAAAATAGCTATAACTTTGTGATTGTGTTTAGGCCAGCAGAGAAGGCTTAGCAGGCCCTGACGACCCGCCACTGGGGACGTATCGGGTGAAGCGGTTCTGAAAGCACTCGAAATCCTTCACGGTGATTTGTCAATTGGTATGTCTGTCGACAGTTTGTGAAAAAACTGACCAACGAACACTCAAGAAAATCACAAAGAACAAGCATGGAACTACTCACCTGAGCTTTGTAAACATGCTGGCGTTTTCACTCATAAATAAGAGAGATATTATGGCAAAGGACGCACTTTACTACGGAGGAAGCTGTGGCGCCGATTTTGGCGACGAAGACGACGCTGAAGGCTTTGACTCCTGCGACCAAGAGGAATATGCAGACAGAAAGGATCCATTTGAAGATGGGTAAGTGAATTTAGATACTAAACGTTGTGTTGCAATAGCATATTAACGCTAGCAGAGTGAGCACATTTAGCTGGTCCCATGCTGCTCGAGTCTGGCGTAACGCAGGTGCACAGGTAGGTTGTTTACATTAGCCGTTAGCACAGTTAGCTCATGCCCTGAGCATAGTCCCTGCTAGAGCTCTGTTATGGGTTTTGGTGTGCAATTGTAACTTTCTTTCAGTGAACTTAGTAGTGACCAGTAGTTATTTATTTTACAGATAGCATTCATCTGCAACAGTGGACAACATGCAGCTTCGCTCCAGCCACCAGCACCTACGCTGCCGTGGAAGACTGACGACGACGCGGACACTGTTTACCAAGTAACGTAGGTACACAGCACAGCTCCACATGTACACCTGTTGAACTGTTCAAACTGTGTGAAGTTAGTATTGACTAGTTATTTATTTTACTCTTTTCTTTTTTTTTTACTTTAGCAACAGTGTTTTCTGATGAATTCGGTATGTTGCATTTATAAAAACAATCATGTTTCCTCTCTAAAAAATAAAAATACTTTGCACTGAAGCTGACAACTTGATGTGAACCATCAGTCTCATTGTCCTCATGGATGGCTCACAGATTATAGATGCTTTCATTTCCACCAAACACATCTTCCTGTTCAGTTGTTCATTCTGTGGAATCAGCTGCTGAAGTGTTATCATGAAATGAAAGTCGGGCATCCTCCTAGCTCTTATTGGCACAGTATTCCAGAAGGTTTAATACAGTTCAATAGCAAATCATCCGGGACAACATTTTTTTTTTCCCATATGGGGTCTCCAGGGTACGTGTGCGTGTGTGTGTGTGTGTGTCTGTGTGTGTGTGTGTGTGTGTGTGTGTGTGTGTGTGTGTGTGTGTGTGTGTGTGTGTGTGTTGGATGTATTTAGAGAGGGGGGGGGGGGGGCTTGACATCCTTTCATCATATTGACAATCCAGCGCATAAACCTATCATGTGTAATCTATGCATTTGTTGTTCCATGTGTGCATGTAGGTCAGAGATTATTGTCTGTGTGTGTGTGTGTGTGTGTGTGTGTGTGTGTGTGTGTGTGTGTGTGTGTGTGTGTGTGTGTGTTGTGTGTGTCTGTAAGAGAGAGAAATAGAAAGCAAACACTAGATAGATTTGGTATCCCCATCTCTTTCGTATATTGCATCACTTCAACATAATGACTATTCACCAGCTGGTGAAATCCATTGTGTGTGTGTGTGTGTGTGTGTGTGTGTGTGTGTGTGTGTGTGTGTGTTCGTGTGTGTGTGAGAGAGAAAGCACAGGAGGAAGCAATGCCCTTGATTCCTTACCCTATTCCTTGTCTTCATAACCACATCAAGTTCTGTGAACATTACTTCTGTCTTGTTTTATACCACAGCGTACGAGTGTGTATGTGTGGTATGTGGTATGTGTGGACACCACTGGTGTCAAACTCAAGGCCCGTGGGCCGAATGCGGCCCCCCAGGTAATTTTATGTGGCCCGCGATAGCTACGCAGACCCGTTTTCAGTGAATCGCGGACCTTTCCATGGGCTTTTTTTTTATGATGCCGTTTTTTTTTATGCATCTAATGCCATCTATTCAATTCAATTCAATTCAGTTTATTTTATACAGCCCAACATCACAAATACAAGTTTGCCTCGGAGGGCTTTACAATCTGTACACATGACTTCCCTGTCCCGGGACCTCACATCGGATCAGGAAAACCTCCCCCAATAAAGATAGTAAAATCCCTTTCACAGGGAAAAGAAAGGGGAAGAAACCTGAGGGAGAGCAACAGAGGAGGATCCCTCTCCCCGGATGGACAGAAGCAATAGATGTCATGTGGCCAGAATGAATAACGTAGCGGAGTTACAGCACATTCAATGAATATGACAGAAATGATTCATATAATGAGTAGTATACATGGTCCATGATCCAGATAGCCACGATCATCAAGCAGAAGGAGGTAGAGAGGAGGGGCATCCCAGGGGCAGTGGGAGGAGAAAGCAGGGCCATGGCAGCTGGCAGGCCTGGTTCCAGGTCGGTTCCATCAGCAGGGCCATGGCAGTAGGCAGGATCACCAGGACCTGGTTCCAGGCAGCCACGAATCCATGGAAAAAGAAAGTAGAGTTCGTAATATGCATTGAAGAGACAATCATTTATCCAGAAGGAGAAAAAGAAGAGGTGAAGAGGAGGAGAGGAGAGGAGGAGCTCAGTGTATCCTAAGATGTCCCCCAGCAGTCTAGGCCTATAGCAGCATATCTAGGGGCTGGACCAGGGCAAACCTGAGCCCTAACTATAAGCCTGAAACAGCCCTAACTATAAGCCTGAAACAGCCCTAACTATAAGCGCTATAAAAGAGGAAAGTCTTAAGTCTACTCTTAAATGAGGTGACTGTGTCTGCCCCCCGGACTGAAAGTGGAAGCTGATTCCACATAAGAGGAGCCCGATAACTGAAAGCTCTAGCCCCCAACCTACTTTTTAACACTCTGGGAACCACAAGTAACCCTGCATTCAGTCAGCGTAATGCTCTAGTGGGGTAATATGGCACTATAAGGTCCTTAAGATATGATGGTGCATCACCAGTTAACACACTGAACACTGGAGGTCATTTTCAGTCGATTTTCTCGATTTTACATACTTTTCTTAGATTCACCTTTTAAGGCACTTGCATATAAGATATATACCCATGCTTTACATCATAAATTGCAGAACAATCTCAGCTATCTATATAAGGAGGCACCATTGTCATAAGCCAAAAGTGTAAAGAGAAAAACGTTACAATATGACACTAAAGCTGAAAAATGGAATCTCGATTTTTGGAAATTATTCATATCGCTTGAAAAAAACCTAACTTTACTCAGGTGGTAACTCTGTTGAGGTGATGGAAATTGGTTTACCAAAGGCTTTAGATTCACAAAAGCAGTGAAATATATAAATAAAATGGTAGATACATGTAAATAAATGTCTAAAACTAAATTTTTTATTATCGTTTTTTGAGTAGAAATATGGTCTTCTTTCAGACCCTTCACCAAAATGATAAAAATGGGACTGAGAAATGACTTCATACTGCAGATAAAGCTTCATGGAGTGTGTGCAAATGAAAAATGACCATCACAACAAATTCTTTTTGGGAAATAAAAATATGTATTATAAAAAAAAAAAAAATATGTACAGAATATATATTGAGAAATATAAAACAGAACAGAATCGGACTATTTAGTCGGTAATTTGAGCAGTGTTGTATAAAGCATACTATGTGTAAATATTACTCAGATCATGACTGTGGTGGTAATTTGAGCAGTGTTGTACAAAGCATACTATGTGTAAATATTACTCAGATCATGACTGGTAGTAACGTGAGCAGCAGTGTGCACCACGTGGCGCGCTCTCGTGCTCTCGTGCTCTCGTGCTCTCGTGCACAGTGTACACATTACTAGTTTGCACCATGCAGTCTTACAGACACGTAACAAAGTATAGTAACTACACTTACCCATCTTCCACAGAAGAACTAAAGCCTTCGAGCTCTGATGACGATGCAATGTCGTCCTCCTCGCTGCTCTCCAGAATCATGAGTTTCGATTCCTCCGTGGTGAATCTCTTTGTCGTCATGATGTCGCTTTTTTTCTCTGACTAAAAACGGAAGTGTGTGTATATGCTCAGGTGGGTAGTGCTTTGAGACTTTCTGAGTGTACATTGGTTGTTTAGTTCACAAAATGGCGACGGACATATGATTCAACAAATCACAGAGAAGGATTTTCGTTTTTTTTTTACCAGCGTCAGATGACACACTGCTGCCCTTTCGCTTGCTTGGTGATGTTAAAACTATGCTGGGCTCTGCCTGGGCAGGCACCCGGAAGCAGGAAGTCTCCTCTTTCCGCCAGACGTAAAATTATATTTCTGCGATGTATAATCGCGGTGCTGTGAATATTTTAGAAACTTAGAGAAGCGTTTCGAGTGTCACCACGCGAAACCGCGGGCTCAGTGGCCAGAGGTTAAAGGCTTTGTAGGTAAGGAGAAGGATTTTAAATATGATTCTCGATCTTACAGGAAGCCAGTGGAGAACAGCTAGTACAGGAGTAATGTGATCTCTCTTCCGCGTCCTCGTTAGTACACGAGCTGCAGCATTCTGGATCAGTTGGAGAGATCCAAGGGATTTACCGGAGCAGCCTGATAATACGGAGTTACAGTAATCCAGTCTTGAGGTAACAAATGCGTGGATCAACGTTTCTGCATCGCGTTGAGACAGGATGTGCCGGATCTTTGAGATGTTCCATAGGTGAAAAAAGGCGGTCCTTGAGATCTGTTTCACGTGAGAGCCAAAGGACAGGTCCTGGTCAAAAATAACTCAGAGATTCCTTACGGTGGTGGTAGATGCCAGAGCGATGCCATCCAGAGAAACCATATCATCAGATACTTGATTTCTGAGGTGTTCTGGTCCGAGTAAAATAACTTCAGTTTTGTCCGAGTTCAGCAGCAGGAAGTTGCAGGTCATCCAGGTTTTGATGTCTTTAAGACACGCTTGAAGTTTGGCGACCTGGTGGGTTTCATCTGGCTTGATCGACAGATATAGTTGAGTATCATCGGCATAACAGTGAAAGAGAAGTGAAGAGTGTTTTCTGATAATATTGCCTAAAGGAAGCATATATAAGGTGAATAAAATTGGTCCAAGCACAGAACCTTGTGGAACTCCATGGCGAACAGCAGTGGTAACCGAGGCCTCATCGTTTACAAATACAACTCGCGTGTGGAGGACATGGCCGGACTTCTCCTAAATGATGAATCAACCTCTTTATCAATAATGTGGCATGAGTGAGTTTACACGTTGGACTATTTGTGATAATTCGCTTTATTCCCAACCTTTTTTATTTCATGTTCGTGCATGAAAACACTGAGCCTTAAAAAAATGCTGAAGTTGTAAAATGATTATGTGTGTTGTATTACCTCGTGTCCTTAAGATGCACTTTGGGGTTTTTAATTGAGTGTAAAAGGGAATATGACAAACAATGTTTTTTGTGTTGGCATACTGTGATATTCTGTACTTCCTCAGGTTTAAACTGCACCATATCATTAAATTAATTTGAGAAGTTGAAAATGTTCCTTGCAATGGATCTCAGCTTGTCATTAAGGGGTCAAGGTGGGTCCTGCAGCCAGACCAGTTCAGAACCACTGCCCCAGACCAGTTGAACCACTGCCCCAGACCAGTTGAACCACTGCCCCAGACCAGTTCACAACCACTGCCCCAGACCAGTTGAACCACTGCCCCAGACCAGTTGAACCACTGCCCCAGACCAGTTCACAACCACTGCCCCAGACCAGTTGAACCACTGCCCCAGACCAGTTCACAACCACTGCCCCAGACCAGTTCAGAACCACTGCCCCAGACCAGTTGAACCATTGCCCCAGACCAGTTGAACCACTGCCCCAAACCAGTTGAACCACTGCCCCAGACCAGTTGAACCACTGCCCCAAACCAGTTGAACCACTGCCCCAGACCACATGCATGTTCTTATTTGCTCACAATTATTTGTTGGACCAGTTATGTCCTTCTCAACTGTGACAAAAAAGCTTTGAAGAAAGTTAATATAATAACATGCGTTTGATCTTTGTTATTTTCTTCTGTTTTAAGTTTGATCTTTTATAATTGTATATTTATTATAATTTAGTAATGTGGGTTTCTTAACCCTAAATTAAATGGATTTATGTCATAGTAACAGAGACATTTGCTTACATATATTTTTACATTCATATAAATGCATGTACAATATTTTTACACTTGAATAAACAATAATCTAATACAAAGACAGTTATTTAACATTATGTTAGGGAGTAGTTACATTTATACAGTGTTACAGTTACAACCGGCCCTTTGAGGACGACCATGATGCTGATGTGGCGGGGTGAAAATAAGTTTGACACCCCTGGTGTACACAGTGTGTGTGCGTACCGGGCTCCCCATATTCCCCTCGCTTTTTATCACTGAGTCATAACTCATCCATCACTTGTCCTCCGTTGTCATGGGTCTGCCTGCGCTCCCTCAGGTGAGGCGTACTGGCGTGGCTGAGAGATGCAGAGCACGTTTCCACTTAACACACAGCACCGCAACATTCAGCATTCGGCCCACGCACGACTCTCCCCTGACGCCGCAAATTCTAATTCACGGTCGCGCTGGCAGCAGCAACCCCCCCATACCTCCCTCATGCCTCCTAAAAAGCCTTCCTTCCTTGCCCTCTTCATACTCAGCCATCCTCCTCTTGGCGGGCCCTGCTCCAGCAGATATAGGCTACCATGGCGAAAAGAAAGGCAGAGCAGGCGCCCCAGAAAAAGGTCTGCCTAACGTTCAAACATGAGTGTCTAGATGAAATAGTCCAAACTGACAGGTAGGATGAAACTTTCAGACATATTTAAAATATGAAGAAAGGAGTGGCGTGATCTGCAAATCCTGCTCGGAGGCAAAAGCGAAAGGAGAGTTTGTTTCTCTTTTGGTTAACCTGTTTTTCAGATGCTGTTCTTCATAGGCCTGTAGATAAGATGAGCCACATAACCAGCCTATCTCCCTCAATTACATGTTTTGTAGTTTGTTGCAAACCACTCCAGTTATTGAATTGTTTATATTGGCTACCTTTAGGAAAAATGACACCATGTCAATTTAATAGGCCTATAATTATTGTTAAACTCTGCATTAGCATTTTTCTTTCAATGAAGTTCCACTTAAATGTTGTAGCTGCTGAGAAATGACTAAACACCTTTGATACTTTTATATATGTATATATATATATATATAAATATATATATATACATATATATTTATATGTATATATATATATAGATATATCTATATGTATCATTATCAGTCATAACCAGTGAACCAGTCATAACCTCCCCTTATTGAAGTTCAACAAAGATCCTTTAAGTTCAACTAAACTGACTGGTAAAACACCATCATTAAAATGTTCCCAAAGTCCAGCCATTATAAAGGACATTGAATAAATATCAACCTTGTATACATATTGATGCATTTGCTGTCATCTCTTTGAATCCCCTATGGCACGGGTCACTAACAGGCGGTCCTGGTCCGGACCCAGACGTCGTTGTTTCTGGACCCTGGACCGAAAACCAATTATTATTCCCAAATTATTAACTGTTGATGGATCGCTTCTATTTCTCCGGCGCAGCTTTACCTGTCTTTACGGCTCTCGTTCAGAGGTCCTGGAGACACACCAACCAATCACACGCCTTGTAAAGCCTCTCACGTGATCCTATTCGGCCAATCACTTGTGTGTATTCCGTTCAGCCCCGCCCTTAACTCGAGTGATATATTCACAAACACGAGAGACCAGATAGTTGGAAAAAGTACGTGAGTCAGACAAGTTATTTCGCTTGGCGCTGCAAAAATATAAATGTGGACCGCTTAACCAGAGCCTGGACAGACTATTATATGTTTATTATTCCCACAACCAGTTCCAAAGCAGTATGTCTCATGTTCAGCCATATTAAAAGCAGCATTGTGAAGCTCCACGACGAGACTAGGCACACCTTACGAGACAAGGCACATCTTTAGAGCAAACGGACCGACTCACATCCGAAATTAAGGCAGAGAAAAATAAACCTAAGAGGCCAATATGATCAGGACCCTAACACATGAATTAACTAATTAATTAATGAATCTGGCTGTTGCTTTTTCCCAGCCTCGACCGGTTTAGTGGTCGTACAGACCACCTCCGCAAACGTCTTCTCTGTCGCCTGCGCTTCATCATTTGCAATATAAGCATTTGCTCTTCAATATTGATGAGCTTCAACTCCAAATGCAGCCGCTCCAACTTGGTCGCCATTGTTTACTGTTACCGGAATTCGGCTATAACCCCTGAAACCACACAGCCACACAGACTCACCCCCCTGGCGGCATGGCGGTTAATTGCAGAGCAACGCGGTCCCTCGACGCAGAACTGGCTGTTGACTCGGCAGTCCAGATACAGTGGAGTGGATGGTGTCCACTGCTTCCTCAGCGTCAGCTGATGGTGGCACGTAAACGGCGACAACAATGACAGACGTAAACTCTCTCGGCAAATAATACGGGCGCATCCCCACGGCTAACAGTTCAATGTTCGGGCTGCAGAAACGCTCCTTCACACAAACATGGTCGGGGTTGCACCACCTCTCGTTCACATACACTGCAATCCCTCCCCCTCTCTTTTTGCCGCTCAGTGTAGCGTCTCTGTCCGCCCGTACAGTCCTGAAGCCGGGCACCGACGCGCTGTGGTCCGGAAAATCCGCGTGCAGCCATGTCTCCGTGAAACACAAGATGCTGCACTCACGGAAGATCCTCTCAGTCTTTACCAGCGCGCCTAGCTCATCCGTCTTATTCAAAAAAGACGGATGAGCTAGGCGCCAAAGACCTCACGTTCCCCGTTATGAGTACCGGTACCGAGGGTTTGTATTTCCTCGTTTTTGCCCTCCTCTTGACACCCGACCTGCAGCCCCGAGCCCTTCTCCG
Organism: Taurulus bubalis; assembly: GCF_910589615.1. Classification (NCBI taxonomy): domain Eukaryota; kingdom Metazoa; phylum Chordata; class Actinopteri; order Perciformes; family Cottidae; genus Taurulus; species Taurulus bubalis. Next base: position 854,180 of record NC_136598.1, on the reverse strand, counting down.
TAGCTCCAGAGGGATCACAGGCTGCGGTTTGCACAGCGCAATCAGCTGAGCGCGAGAAAAAACAATAGTCCCAGTCATTGTTTGTTTGTGGCTCTCCGTTACAAGCGGAAAAGTAGTCAGAAAACCACGAGAAAGTTGAGAAAAAGTTAAGGTCCATTGTCCAGGCGTAATTTAAACCAAACGTGAAATAAAAGAAAAAGAAGAAGAGAGGAAAGTGGAAAAAAAAGACAATAAAATAAAGAATCCGCTGGCACGGCGCCATCTTGCATTCTTATATAGTGGTGATTTACTCCTTTACTACACCCACTTCTGAGCAAACAATGCATATTGGTTCATCAAGTACTGTCATATACTGCTCTTTCTTACAATATATAACTTTAATTCATATTGTTTCCCCTGTTATCCTCTCTACCTGTCCCTGTAGTCATGGCCTCCTCATTGCAAATGTCGGGCTGATCATTTTCAGCAGGTCTTATCTGCTGCTCCGAAGCTACAAAGAAAAATTAAGTCATATTACTGCATACTTCAATATCAATATCAATACTATAATTCACTATTTGCATAATATTTGCAAAGTCTATGGATCGCCATATTTTGGGTGATATAAAAAGGCTAATATTTTAATTCAATTTAATATTTTCATATTAATCAAGGCTACCACGTTAGCCTTTGTCTTTCTTGTGTTTGTCCTCTTGAAAATAAATTGGTAATAATTTGGCAGCATCCTCCTCCAATGCCATTCTTTTTTTCAACCTGGCGTTTTCAGCCCCTCCTGCCCTCTTCCTCCCGTCCATCCTCCCCGACGCATATTGTTGCGGTCGGGCCGGCCCAGCTATCGGTAGCCCATCTGAGAAAACTTTTGGGAAAAGACCGGCTATGGACCGAACCAACTGTATTTGGGAGGGGAGAACTTCCTCGCATGGTACACCAGTTGTACCATAATCGGGAGAATCGGGAGAGTTCCCGGTAGGCCGCTTCACTTCTCGAGAATTTTATTTGTTGACATTTGTCACGTTAGTCCATCTTCTCTTAAAGTGGGCTACACACGTTCTGCATTCTGACACCGCAGCCTCTGCATGGGTTGTACCATGCGAGGAAGTTCACCCCTCCCAAATAGAGTTGATTGGTTCCATAATGGACCGAACCAACTCTATTTGGGGCATGCAGATGATGGTCTCAAAGTGTTATTAGCTTAAATAAATAAATCCAGGCGAGGGTGCATCGGTGCGTTATTCAAGTGTTTGAAACAAAGGCATTGTCTTTGAAAAGCTGATGTGTTTTTTCACTTCATGCTAACCAAAGTTAACCAAAGCTAACCTCACTGATCTTCCCCTCGTCATTGCCTGAGATATGAAGCACACAGAAGAACTTCCAGGCAGATTGTTTCCTGACGTGTCTCATGACCCGCCTTGAAATGAGGCTTAACATTTGATTACAGCGAAGTAAAACATAACCGTTCTTAGAAAAGTGCGGTTGTCATGTTTTCACTTCCTTTCATGTACCGGCCGACTGACACCACATGAACCCACATTTCATTTGGAAATACACAAATGATGTACCTACTCTCTGCTACACTGAGAAGACGCTCAGACGGAGTAACACTCTTTTTAGCTTTTTTTTATTTGTCACACACACTGAGCACTAGTGCTCCCTTCATGAGCAGTTTGAGCGTTGTCACTAATAGTTCGGCCAACGGTTCGTCAATGACTCGCTGCACAATGCTTTGTAGATACATTTCAAACCATGAATACAACTACATTTCATCACCCCCCCAACACATCTATTGGATCTGACTTCTGACCCGCCTCATCAATTCAAATTCATGTTTATTGCAATTCTCATGAAACCATTTTCTATCTATCTATCTATCTATCTATCTATCTATCTATCTATCTATCTATCTATCTATCTATCTATCTATCTATCTATCTATCTATCTAGACTGAGAAACGCTGAGGTTGTGATCTTAGCAAAAATAGAACATCTTGGATGTGACGTGTGGAGTCTTGGCCAACCAGCGTTAAGATGTCTACAGCGGCTTCATTTCCCTCAAGCTAGCTATCGCGTTAGCTAACGTGTTTGGTTGTGTATTGTCGCTAAAGTTCCGTTACAGTTCAGTCTTGCTTGTAAAAAACGTAACGTGATGAAACATGCCGTCACCCCCCGGTCTGGTTCAGGTCACGCTGTCACTCGCTAACGTTAAACCGGCACACCGGTGGATCTGGCTGCAGGTTGTTTTTTTACTCAAAGTAAACTGAATCAAATCACGTAGTTGGGCTTAGCCAACAACGTCATTTCGACCCAGAATGAAAGAGTTTAAGGAAGAGGACGCTCTATATACAGAGCTGAGATGAGGTGGAGCTGGGCCTGGAGGTTTGGGTCCAAACAGACGTGAGAGGAGCAGCACAGCTTCCCTCTGTCCAGTGTTTCATACATATTGATAAAGCAGGGTATGCTAAAAGCAGCCTCTTCTCCAAGGAGATTAATTACAGTAAAAAAAAAGGGCTCACATTTGGCAGATGTAAAGCATACATGTGTATGTTTTTAGTGTTAGTCCATTTTAATCTAATTTGTTTAATTAACAGTTCAGGGATGTTCAAGGAGCACCTGTTTGTGCTTTCTGAACATGTGTTGCACTGTGAATTTGCACTGCACTTCTGTTTTTGAATAAAGGGTTGGAAATTAATGTTTTATGTTTTATTTGATTTGATCCGATTCATCGATTAATCGGAAAAATAATCAACCGATTAATCGATTATTAAAATAATCGTTAGTTGCAGCCCTAGATATAGGATAGAGAGATGAATAGATCCATGATCCATGGATGGAATCGATCGATCGATGTATGTATCTGTCTGTCTGTCTATCTACTGTATCCATCCATCTATCCATCTATTCATCTATCTTTGAATATCTCTTGGTTTTTATAGACATATGGATAAAGCGAGAGAGAGAGAGAGGTAGAGAGGTAGATAGATATAGATATAGATATATGGATGAGATAGATAGATAGATAGATAGATAGATAGAAGCAGGCAGGCAGGCAGTATGGGTGTGTCTTTTTTGTTGGAACCCCTCGCGCAGCCTCCCGTGCACGCCCCCCCCCCCCCCCCCCCCCCCTCTTCCAGCGACAGTCCCTCCGCCTCGCGCACCACAGTCGAGGCGAGGAATCACACGCTGACATATATACTGCAGGAATTCAAACTTTCACCGTCTGCCTGAGAGGAAGACGCGGCTCGGGGGACAGCTGACCTGCAGAGTGACGCGGCAGAGCCTCGGTCAGGATTACCACTGTCTGCAACAGCGGGGTTTTTCTTTTCTTTCTCTCTAAAAATAGCCGACTTTCGGTATGCAGAGCCGCGCACGCCTCCACCGAGAGACGGCGAGGTGAACGGAGCTTCAGTCGGGGCCACAGCGTCGTTGTTTCACCTCAACATCGCGATTTTTTTTTTTGAGGAATGTTTCCTGGGCCCCTCGGTGGATTATCAGAGTCCGTTGTCAGTTTTGTGATTTACAATTGATCACGGAGGACGGAGCTGGACACCGCCCGGACCAGCTGCGAGCCTACCGGACCGGTATTGCATCTTCTTTCTAGGTTTTAGGGAAAGGCACACAGAGAGACAGCTTCCAGCCCTGCGCGCTGACGGATGGAACCCGCGCGCATTACCGGAATATTGTTTTTGTTGTTGGCGGGTGGGATTGAAATAGTTTTATTTATTAAATAGGCCCAACCTGGACGGATAGCTACACGTTCTGGAGAACAGACTACCCGTTCAACCCCCCACCCCCCTCCCCACGGAGGACCCAATGTTCGGATAAATTAAATGTAATTTGCACTCAAGGACACTGGTGGGTGTAGTTTGTTATTTTGGTTTTGAAGCACAAACGCACAATTATTATAATTTTAGTTTTTACCGGGACTTGAGATGGGCATCGTCCAAGCACCCTTCTCGTTTGTGGATGTGTACGTGAGCGCGTGTCGTGGGTTTGCACTGTGAGGACCAGACCAGACCACCGGCACCGACTGCCGGTTCGCCCCTTCATTTTAGTTTCTCCCCCTCTGCTCTGTCTCTCTCGCACGTCTGTTCCGGTAATTCCACACACACACACACACACACACACACACACACACACACACACACACACACACGC